>NW_006408674.1:7931970-7973163 GCF_000296735.1 Chrysochloris asiatica | reverse complement strand
GACCAGTCACTGGAGAAGGATACCATGTTTGGTAAGGTGGAGGGTCAGAGAAAAAATGGAAGACCCCAATGAGATGGATTGGCCAAGTAGCAGCATCGATGGACTCAAGTGTGGCGACAATAGTGAGGTTGGCCAAGGATCGGGCAATGTTTCGTTCTGCTGTGTAGAAAGTCACTATGAGTCGGTACCAACTCGATGGCACCTAACAATAACAGCAACAATAAGACAAAGGAGTCCTTTGCATCAGATTGCAAAGTCATTTGAACTGCAAGGTTGGTGGTTCAAACTCACTGGCTGCTCCTTGGAAACACTATACAGGGTCGCTATGGGTTGGAATCGACTAGACAGCACTTAACAACAACAACAATAAGACTAAGCTCTAATTTCTCAGCAGAAACCATGAAGGTAAGAAGGCAATGGGATGATATGTCCAAAACTTTGAAAGAAAAAAATTGTCAACCAAGAATCATATACCTGGCAAATATGTTGGTTTAAATATGTTGGTGAAATTAGGATGTTTCCTGATAAACACAAATTAAAGGAATCTGTAATGACCAGACCAACTTTACAAAAAATGCTAGAGTGTTCTTTGGACTGAGAACCAACAACCTGAGATTACCATACATGACAATACCACTCAGAATGCAGATCAGATATGTTGTTGATGTTGTTATGTGCTGTGGAGTCGGTTCCAACTCACAGCGACCCTGTACAGGGTTTCTGAGGCTGTAAATCTTTATGGGAGCAGAAAGCCTGATCTTTCTTCCGTGGAACAGCTGGTAGTTTCGAACTGCTGACCTTGAGGCTCACAGCCCAATTCCTAGCCACTATGCTACCAGGGCATGTAGAAGTATTTAAAGTGAAATAAACTTATAAGACTGAAAATAGGGAACCAGAGATATCATTTATAATGAAGTCAACTACAAAGCAAAATGAAAGAATAGTGTAAACACACAACTTCCAAATGGCACGGAAGTCAAGTCAATTTCAAAATAAAACAGACTATTTTAAGCAGGGAAAAATTAATAAATTACAGGGTAATTAATCTCAAAGAAAATTAATATACCTGCATTTAAAAAAAAAAGGAAAATCAGAAAGATTTAGTAAACATTAGCACACCAGAAATGAAAATGAAAAGAAAATCCACAAAGTGTACTCAGCACAGAAAACTATGTAGAACAAAGAAAACAGCAGCACCACACACACACACACAAACACACACACACAAAAAAAAAAAAAAAAATGAGAGGGCTCAAAATCAATTCGTATCTATTGAGAATTACACTAAATGTAAATGGATGAAATGCATCAGTCAATAGAAAGAGAGAACAGAATGGATAAGAAAATGGTATCCTTCAATGTGCTGTCTACAAGAGATGAACCACAAAGATGGAGACAACCTAAATGCCCATTAACAGAAGAATGGTTAAGCAAACTTTGGTACATACACACAATGGAATACTACACAACATTGAAGAATAATGTTGAATCTGCAAAACACCTCACAACATGGATGAATTCAGAGGACATTAAGCTAAGTGAAATCAGTGAATCACAAAAGGATTTGTATAAAATATTGGATTTGATCAGTGTTGTTAAAAGTTAAGAAAATGTTTTCTTAACAAAAGAAACAATCTATGATGGTTGTAGAAGGAAGGTGAGAGGGAAAACTTCATGAGCTAGAGAGTAGACACATGTTGACATGTGTGACAGGGCAGGCAGTATGTAATAAGAGATTAGTAGAGGAAAGATAAATGTAGCGGGAGACACAGGAAGGAATGAAATAGTTAAAGTGCATAGAGGTCAATATTGTTAACTGTTGGTACGTGGAGGGGATAACAATCATTGTAGTGAAGTGAAGTATATGAATTGTTGAATGTAAAACTGATGATCTCAGTAAACCGTCACTCAATAAACAGTATAAAAAAGAAAAGAAAAAAAAAAAATCCAATGCCTCAGGGGATACCATGGTCAATTGGTATACCATAGTCCACAAAGACAGTGCTTTTCATCTTACTTTGGTGAGTAGCATCTGGGACCTTAAAAGCTCATGAGCGACCATCTATTTGTCTCCCCACGTGCAGAAGAGAGAAGAGTGATGAGAATTTAACATGAGTAATATCAATCTTCATGACTGAGATCAGAAGAACTAGATGGTACCCAGCTACCACTACCAACTTCTCTGAAAGGACTCACATAAGAAAGTCTGAATAGAGCAGGAGAATATGTGGAATAAGATTCAAAATTATATTTAAAAAGACCAAAAAACATGTTTATTGGTCAGAAAGAGACTGGAGGAATCTGAGACTATGGTCCTCAACCACACTTCAGGTCTAGAAAGGAACTCACCCTCGTGACCCACTTTCAGCCAAGCAGTAGATAGGTGCATAGGAGGAACAACACTGGTAAGGTCTGCTCACGATGGAATGGTCAGTCATTCAAAATCAAAAGGGCAACCTTTACTTAAGGACAAAGTTGAGACGGATGGGAAGGTGAATAGATTGGAAACAGGAACCACAAAACTACAGAAAGGAAGCGAAATAATTGTTGTTACATGGAGGGGATTGCAATCATTGAGATGAAACAAAGTGTAAGATTTGTTGAACGTAAAACTGATGATGTTGTCTATAAATCTTCACTCAATTCAACTGTGCCCCATAGGTTTTCAATGGCTGATTTCTCAGAAGTAGATCACCAAGTCTTTCTTTAGAAGCACCTCTGGGAGTACTTGAACCTCCAGCCTTTAGGTTAGCAGTCAAGTATATTAACCATTGCTCCACTCAGGAACTCCATGAGTATAGTAGAATCACTGCTGGTTTACGAGATTAAGTTTCAGGTGGTTTGTTACACAGAGACAGGTAAGTGGAACAGCCCCAGAATAGGAATTAAAGATGTCTGACCATGGAGTTGAAATGAGAGAAAGATGAATGTGAGGATAGAGTCTCGTCTCAATAAAGTAGCAACTTAGAGATTCTTCTTGGTAAAGAAGCTGTTGAAAAATCCAGATAGTTTCAGGCTGCAATCTCCCTTCCTCCACCAGGTGGGGTGGATGCACTGTCTGCTACGACAGCAGTTCCCTGAAGTCAGTGTAGTCAGAGAATGGGTCTCAGCGCAGCAGGACTGCAGCTTTCTCTGCCTAGCCTAGACCCACAGGCTCCTAGGCTGCAAAGCGCAGAGCCCATGGTGGGCCTGGGCAGTGTGGCCACTGCTGGAGACCTCCCTTTCTTTGGAAGGAGGGTGGCCTAGTGTGGTGCTGTAGGGGAATAAGCTAAACCACAAGGTCAGTGATTCAAACCCATCAGCCGCTCCTTGGAAGCCCTATACAGGGTCACTATGAGTCAGAACCGACTCAACAGCACTTAACAATAACAGCCATAGATCGTAAAGGAAAAATGATCAGTGCGGGCTCTTCCTGTCTGCTCCCTTGACTTGCGGATTTGCTTTCCACATGTGGGAGTTCCTTCAGTATTGCATATTCCTGGGTGGTACAATGGTTAAGCACTCATATGCTAAACAAAAGGTTGTAGGTTCAGATCCACATAAAGGCACCTCAAGAGAGAGACCTGGTAACCTACTTCTGAAAGGCTTACAGTAATGGCTTCCTTTTCTTTTTTTCAGCATTGTTCAATTTCTCCTCCTATCAGATAGGAAGTGGCATCTACTTCAAACTTCTCGCTCAAGGGCTGGGATCCATAGAGAAACTCCAATTTCTTGCCTCCCTCTCTTTGTTTTGTTGTAGTTGTTGTTGTTGTTGTTGTTGCTGTTTTTCCTTCCCTTCAATTCAGAGTAACACCTATACGTGATTTTTAAAGTCCAACAGTACCATAATTTTAACACCAACAAAAATACCAGAAAAAAAATTCCAGCAACAACATCTGTGCCAGTTCCAAAACTCACTGCTGTCGAGTTGATTCTGACTCATAGGAGCCCTACAGGTTAAACCGTCCCAGGAGATTCCAAGGCTAGAAATCTGTATGGAAGTGGTGGTGGTTATGTACCGTGGAGACGGTTCCAACTCATAGCAACCCTGTACCGTGTTTCCGAGGCTATAAATCTTTATGGGAGCAGAAAGCCTCATCTGTCTCCTGTGGAGCAGCTGGTAGTTTTGAACAGCTGACCTTAAGGTTCGCAGCCTGATTAGTGCTAAGAGCACCACGACTTTCTCCCACACAGCAGCTGGTGGACTCAAACTGCTGACCTTTGGTTAGCAGCTGAGCCCATAGCCACTGCACCAGCAGGGCTCCTACCTGTGACACTGGTGGTGTTGTTAAGTGCCACCAAATCGATTCTAACTCATGGCGACACAGTATATGGTTTCCAAGGAGCGAATGATGACTTTGAACTGTCAACATTGTAGTTCAAAACGACCTTGCAGTCCTGCACTTATCCTCCAGCACCACACACAACATCAACTGTGACAAACAGCTTTCTTCAAACAGCTGAGGCAAGATGATTTGTTGAGAAATTAACTTGTGATCATTTGCTGTATGGAATCCTGGTGTGGCACTGTAGGATAAAGCAGTGGTCCACGAGGTTGTTTGAACCTCAAGGTTGGTGGTTCAAACTCACCAGCCACTCCTCAGAAGCCCTAGACAGGGTCACTATGAGTTGACAATGACTCAAGGACACTTAACAACAGCAACAGTTGCTTTATTTTTATCCCTCCCCTGCTAGTTCAGGTCATCAGTCTATTGGTATTTGTCTTGACTACTTTGGTGATCAGAGCTCAGAAGCTACCAGAAGTCAATGACTCTTTCTGTCTCTTGTAATAATCTTGATTCTCTATAGGAGTCCCTGAGGGGTATCATTGAGTGTTCAGCTACTAATGGAAAGGTTGGCAGCTTAAATTCAGAAGGAAGATCTGGCAACCGACTTCTGAAATATCACTGTTGTTACTGTGTGCTGTCAACTCACTTTCAACTCCCAGTAACCCTGTAGAACACAGTAGAACTATTCCATGGAGTTTCTTAGGCTATAATCTTTACAGACAACAGGACTCAAGCGTAACAATTGTGAGGATGGTGCAGGACCACACAGTGCTTTGTTCTGTTGTGTGTAGTGTTGCTATGACTTGGAATCAATTCGCCAGCAACTAGTAACAACAATCATTATGGAAGCTGATCACTAGGCCTTTTCTCTAGAGCATGTGGACCACGGGCCTTTTCTCTAGAGCATGACCACGGGCCTTTTCTCTAGAGCATGACCACGGCCCATATAAAGTTCTCAGAATCATTTGGTTTGGCCCTGGCAAGCCAACCGAAGTTCCAACCACCACATTGTTGTTGTCATTGTTAAATGCTTTCAAGTTGGTTTCAACCCGTAATGACCCTGTATAGGGTTTCTGAGGAGTAGCTGGTGAGCTTGAACTGCCGACCTTGTAGTTCAAATTGACTTTGCAATCCCATGCATCAACCCACACACATTAGGGGTGAGTTCATTTAATGTTTGACCAGATATAGCAGGATAATTTTTAAGTTGATTATTTTGTATGGCCCAAGAATGAGATTATACCCCTCAGGGCAAACTCCCCTTCCAAGACTAAGACTCAATGGGAATACATGAGCAGACATGCACTCTGATTGGTGACCATGTTTGTCACTGATAAGGGGAAGTGAGGGAAAAACAGCAATGAAGCTGTGAGCTAAGCCCTACAACGTTCAATAGACTCTTGTGAACCTGGGTGGAGACCTGGTTGGCCAGCAGTTTGGCAAGACCTGGGGACTCTTGGGCCCAGAGTCAGTGACATAGCCACAGAGGACTAGAGTGGAGAGTGAAGCATCCAGCTGATAAGAAGAGAGGGCATATGCATAAGAACAACCACACTTGCAGATAATACCCACTCAACATGGCTTCAATTACTGGATGATCAGAGCTCAACTAGAAGAAGAAAGAAGAGGAAAAAAACAGAGTAATCTGATACAATTTGATGCACTTGATCTTCACTTATGGATGCAGTAGCTGAAAAGAGGAAATAAATCTTTACAGCAAAGATCATTCCCACCCCCTCGGTACACAGAGTAGACAGGAGCGGAGGTTTTTGGGACTATCAGGGGAGAAGAGCAGAGTGCGAGACCCTACCCAGAGAAGCAGTGACGCCAGAGATGGAGGCAGAGACGATGATGTGGAGAGATGGAGCTCCTGGGGACTCTAGACCCAGAGAGGGAGAGGGTCTGTGTGCTGATGACCGAGGGTCAGGCTTACAGGGTATACCCTTTGGTTGGTTGATGATGCACAGAGGGGATTGTAACCATGTCAATGAAATGATATATGATAGGATGAATGTAAAGCTAATGTTCTCCCATGTAAGCTATCACATAATTCACAAGAAAACATTCAAAAAAGAAGAGTATTATAAATATCCAAATGGCCCTTGGCAGGGAAAAGGTTCCCCACCCTTGCTCTAGAGGAAATGTTGGGTTCCACATCTCCAACCTCATCGTTAGCAGCAGGTGCTTAACCACTGCACTACCAGTTCTTCTTTCTGAAAAGTCAAACCCAAACCCTCTGCCATCAAGCTGATTCCGACTCATTGCTGCCCTGTGCAGGGTTTCTGAGGCTGTAAAACTCTACAGGAGTAGACAGCCTCATCATTCTCTCAGAGCTGCTGGTGGGTTTGAACCAGCAGCTGGCAGCCCAGTGCTTAGCCAACAGTGATCCCAACCATTAAAAACTCTGTGGAGGGTAGTTCTACTTTGAAACACACAGGGTTGCCATGAGTTGGATGGAAATGGCCTCTTTTTTAAATTTAATTTTCATGGAGATTCTGAGAAGAAGAAAAAACGGAGGGCTTTTGAGAGCAGAAAGAAGGGAAAGATTTTGAATAGGCCCGTGAGTGGGGAGAAGGAGGTCCCACACCTAATTCTAAGCAGTGTCTAGGAGGCAACGGGCCTTGGAGGGACTGGTTCCAAGTACATTCAAGGATGCTGGTTCTTGGGCACAGAGCTCATGCCACCCCCCCCCCAGCCTCCCAATTTCCACACCCCAAGTCTCCAAAGCAGCAAAGCCACCAATACAGAGGATGCATAAGGACTAGAGGATGGATCAGCCAGCAATTGTTGGTGTGACCCGAGGGGCCAGCCTGCCTTCTTGGTACTACCTAAAACCCTAGGACCTTGCCAATAGGTTGGGTTAGGGCAAGGAACCTCTGTGAGCTCCCTGAGGTTGAATGTTTTGCCAACTCAGTGGGATGGTAGCTTGGGGTCAGATTTAAAATGAAGTAGAAAGAATAAAGAAATGCACCAAACCCCTACAGCTTCATTCTCTCTCAGGCAGTCCCTAACCACTTTCACCCTTCCATGCCTCTTCTCCCACCCAACTCCCCCTTTCCTGCTCACCAGCAAGCAAGTGGCAACCAGCACTGGAGTTTCTACATGATTCAGCCTGGGTGGATGCCCTTCAATTGTGTCCTCCTGGACAGGGAACTCCCACATCTTCTATCCTGAGATAGTGAGGGCTAGGATGAGCTAGGCGAGTATCGCCGGGCCACAGGGAGGCAGGGAAAAGGAATCTTTGTTCCCAAGGAGGCTAAAGCAATACCCAGTAGTGGACAGACACCCTTCCACAAACTGGCCTATTTCTCCACAACACAGCAGACAGTGGGTAGGATTGGCTCATCTTCAACTCTGGTGTGGCCAGGTGGGATTCCTGTCTCGGGCCTACTTGTACTCCTAACCTCTCTACCAGCCATTGTACACCAGGCCAGTTCATAAAGGGCTCGATCCAGAAGGGGACCTGGTCAATAGCAGAGTTGTGTGAGGGAGACTAGGTGGTCAAGAGGCAGAGGCCCTTTAGTGCTTTCTGGCAAAGTCTCATAAGGAAAGCTGTGTCCAGTCCCTGATGAACCTTTTCCCCAGCACTGTCCCTCCCCTATCCTAATTCCAATCTCCCTGAGCTGCTTTCAGTCCCTGGAAGGAGCCACCCTCTCCAGATACCCGATGCTCCCTTTTCTCAATTGTTGTTGTTGTTTGGTGTCTTCAAGTCGGTTCTGATACATAGCACCCCTGTATAGGGTTTCCAAGGAGCAGCTGGTGAATTTGAACTGCCAACCTTGTAGCTGTTTATTGTCGGTCCAGTGCTTATCCTACAGTGTCAACTCCTATTCTCACCTCTGAACTAACTTGGCCATCTAGTCTAGGAAACTCTCTATATATCCCTATAGGTGGATTAACAGTCGATTATAGGCCTCCCAGAGAGCCACCTGGTAGCATAGTGGTTATGAATCAGGCTGCGAACCTCAAGGTCAGCAGTTTGAAACTACCAGCTGTTCCATGGGAGAAAGATGAGGCTTCCTGCTCCCATAAATATTTACAGCCTTGGAAACCCTGTACCGGGTCACTATGAGTCAGAACCAACTCCACGGCACATAACCACCAACCACCATAGCACATTGCTTTTCCTGTCTTTGTCCTTGTCACACCTTTTATAGGGGATTGTCTGTCTCGTAGGACAGACTTTAAACTCCAGTAGACAGGAGTTGTGTCCATCTTGCTTATCATGGTATCTTCAGTACCTTAATACATGTTTGATGAGGTAGGGAGGGAGAGAAGATGGAAGAAGGGAAAGCAGAAGGGATGGGTAGCCCAAAGGAGGAAGAGAGTAAGGAAGAAGGAGGAAAGGGGATAGAGGAAGGTCATCCATTACTTTCAATGCAATTGTTGTCCCAGTATATTCTCCCAGCAGAAGCAGCTGCAAAAAGCCCATCCATCTCTTCCTCCCACTCAGCAGGAGACACACCCTTTATCAAATGATTGACATTATTCAGTATCAACTGCAAGTAACATTGCACCCAATGAAAGACTGGCTTACAGCACATGAGATTTTTACAATTTCAAATCAGGGTAACTCCAGAGGTGAGCGGATTGGCTCGGGAGCTCAATGATGGCAACACAGTCCTTGGCCCTTTCCACATCTGTGATGTGAAGCATTATTGGCTTTGTCCTTGGATTGACTCCTTGTGATTACAAGCCAGCTGCCACAGTTCTAGGTGTTACATGCAGACAGGACCATTACTAGTAGAATAGGCTTGTCTTCTCACGCATCCCTTAGGAGGGAGGAACCTTTTCCAGAAGTTGCCCAGCAGATGTCCCATCTATCCTGGGATTAAGTCACAGACCTATGCTCTTGGTCCAAGGCAGGCTGGAAACGCAAATGGCACTGTAGCGGAAGGCAGATTCTGCTTACATGGGTGACATGGGAGGGGAGAGTTGTTGTTGCCCTCTTTGCCTAACTTACCTATCAGTCTTGAGTCCTCCATGCCTTTGAAGCTCTTCAATAAGGAAGTCTAGCACTTGGGCCTAGATGGTACTTTTGTTGGGTGGTTAAGGAGACTGTGTGTCCAGCTATCTATGGATGTCTTTCCTCTGGATTGAACCAGGCTGGGGTGAGAATACGCATGACAGCAGTAGTAACATTACTGTAGAGAAATTTTAGTCATCACCAAGCAGAAAAACGAAGGTCTCAACTGAGTATGAAGCCTGCAGCTGTGTGAGGTGCAGCAGGAACCGGTTGGGATGAGAATGAGTATCTTAGTTTCCTAGGGCTGCCAAGAAAAGTACCACAAAGTGGGTGGCTTAGAAAACCAGAAATCTGTTTTTCTCACACCTCTGGAAGCTGGAAGTCCAGATTCAGGGCATCGGCACGGCCATGATCTCTTTCTGACAGCTCTTAGGAGGTCCTTACTTGTGCCTTTCAGCTTCTTTATGCCCCAAGTGTTTCTTAGCACTCCTTGGGTTCTAGAGGCCTCTTCACATGCAATCTTCTCCCTGTTTGTGTCTCTGCTCCCCTTTTATAAAACACAGCTCACTGCAACATGAATAAATATCTGCATACCATGTTCATTACAGTACTATTCACAACAGCAAAAAAGATGGAACAAGCCTAGATGCCCATCAATGGAAGAATAGATAACACCTTTGGTGCATACACACAAGGGAATACTACATAATATTGAAGAACGAGTCTGTGAAACACTTCTTAACATAGATGAACCTGGAGGACATTATGCTGAGTGAAATTAGTCAATCACAAAAGGACAAATAATGCATGAGACCACTGTTGTAAATGATCAATAAAGGTTTTCAGTCTAAAAGAAACATTCTTTGATGGTTACTAGGGGTGAAAGGAGAACAACTCCATGCAGCATCAGCATCACCATCACCATCTCCATCACCATCACCATCCTCATCTCCATCACCATCACCATCTCCATCACCATCACATCACCATCTCCATCTCCATCACCATTTCCATCACCATCTCCATCTTCATCACCATCACCATCACCATCACCATCAGGGGTGAAAGGAAGAGGGAGGAATTCAGGAGCAAGAGGGTCGTTGTTGCTGTTAAGTGTCGCCGAGTTGGTTCTGAGTCATAGCGACCCTGTATAAGGTTTCCAAGGAGCAGCCGGTAGACACATGTTTAACTTGGGCGACAGAAAAGGAAATATACAAGAAGAGGGAGATTGGCAGAAGAATGATGACAGCAGGGAAGATGTTGGGAAGAGTGTAAGAATGAAAGGACACAGAGGTAAATACTGATATATATATAGTCCTTCAATAAGTGATCTGCAGGAAGATATATAGATAGGTCACAGACTGAATGGGTTTGGGAGGGAGAGTGGGAATATACCCACAAATATATAAGGGGTTGACAGAGGATATTTGTATATTGGTATTTAACTTGGCTGCAAACATATTCATGAATATGGTGGAGCATATGGGGGTAAAATTTTAGAAACTTCATAGACATTACCCAACACCTTGATGAATGAGTTTCTGGGCCTGGGGCTCAGGGCCATAGCCTCCGGGACACCATGATCAATTGGCATAACATAGTCCACAAAGACAATGTTCTAATCCTACTTTAGTGAGGAGTGACTAGGATCTTAAAAGTTCATGAGTGAGAGATGGTGACTAGGAGGCAGATTTGCAGAATGTGTCTTTTGGTGGTGTAAATTATTAGATATGCCTGAGTGTTAAAAAAAAAAAAAAAAAGAGCTAATGTGACTAGAGAGAAATACTGGTAACTGATGGTACATGGAGGGGATTATAATCATTATAATGAAACAAGGTGTATGATTTGGTGAATGTAAAACTGATGATCTGCCCTGTAAACTTTCACTCAATCCACAATAAAAACCTTAAAAAAAAAAAAAAAGTTCATGAGTGGCCATCTAAAGTGCAAATATTAGTGCCTCCCTGTACCTAGAAAAGAAGAGTGATGAGAAGTGAAGATGCTTGGAATCAACGAGTCCAATGCACTAATGGAACACATGAACATCAGTCTCCATGACTCAAGACCAGAAGAACTAGAAAGTGCTCTGTTACTACTACCCAATGCCCTGAAAGAGATCATATTAGAAGGTCCTGGATAGAATGGAACTAAATATGGAACAAAACTCAAAATTATAAAAAAAAGACCGACTTACTGGTCAGAAAGAGACTGGAGGAACCCAAGAGTATGGCCTTTGGTCACTCCTCAGGTGTGGAACTGAATTCACTCTCGTGACTCAATTTTCAGTCAAACAGTAGATAGGTTTATGTTATTGTTGTTAAGTGCTATTGAGTCAGTTCTGACTCATAATGACCCTGTATAGGGTTTCTGAGAAGCAGCTGGTGAGCTTGAACAGCCAACCCTGTGGGTCAAACTGACCTTACAGTCAAGCATATTAACCCATAGGACCACATCAGACAGGCTTATGTTGTTGTTGTTGTTAAGTGCCATCGAGTAGGTTCCGACCCATAGCAACCCTATATAGGGTTTCCAGCTGGTGAGCTTGAACTGCCAACATTGTGGTTCAAACTGACTTTTCAGTCCAGTACATTAACCCACAATGCCACGTGAGGACACCTGATGTTATAATTAGGTGAAGAATATTAAAAGTATCATGGACTGCCAGAACAAACAAATCTGTCTTGGATGAAGTAGAGGCAGAGTGCTCCTTAGAAGCCAGCATGGTGAGACTTCATCTCTTATACTTTGGATAGAGGGGACAAAAACACTAGTGAAGCATGCGCATCAAGGAATGGCCAACCATTCAAGATCAAAAAGGTAGCATTTACCTAAGGATAAAATTCAGGAGTGTTGAGGGGAAGCTGAGACCCTGCACCACGTCCTCAGGGGTCCTGTGCTTTGGAGAGCTTTCCTAGACATTTTCTCCATCTCTCTCTAGTGGTGCTAGCTGGTGGAGCACCCCAAACTCAGACTGGGACTGTGTGAGCCCCATCCCCAGGGCCTACTTCAGGGCCCCCTCCTGTCCTTTACTCCATGAGGCTCTACCACATTCTCTGAGAGGATCCAGGAGGGCATCCTGGGACCTACCTCGTAGCTGGTCCTGTTTCCAGGAGGATGTGTGGTGGGCTGGGGGACTGTTTCTGCTAGACCACGTAAGATGAGGCTGCTAGATACATTGATTTTAGGGACTTTGAATTGTTTGTATAGATAAATGGTCCAGTCTTGAAGCTCTGTTTACTCTCTCTGGGTTTTGTTTACCTGAGAGAAAAATAAACTTCTACGTTGCTTAGTTGCTTAAGTTCCTGTTATTTGGGGATTTCTGTCACAGGCAGCTAAACTTAATCCTAATGGAAGCAGAAACAGGACTAAAGCTTTGAAGGAGGTCATGGGTGTTGGAGATCTGCTTCCAGCTGTCCTGGGTCTCCTTCCTCAGCCTGGCCTAAATGCAGAGAAGAGACCTCCCTGGATTTCTGGACGTACAACCTCCTTAAAAACAAACAAATAAACCAATCTGTTGCCATTTAGTCAGTTCATAGGACCTTTCTTCCAGGTAGATTTGAACTGCCAACCTCTAGGTTGGTAGTTGAGCTCAAAGTATTTGTGCCATCCAAGGACAGACAGCCTCCCAACAAATCTGCTACCCAGGCCCAGGCACTGGGCTTCCTTACTGAAGAACTTCAAAGGCAAGGAATTTCTCAGGATTCATGGGTAAGGGCAGGTAGCAATAAACCATCCCCCTCTACTTCCTTTACCGCAGGCAGAATCTGTCTCCTGCTATGGAGGCACTTGCTTTTTTGTGCATGCTGGGAGAAAAAAGAGCTAGTCCTGAAACCATAAAGTGTTTCCCACTGAGGTACCTCTGGGGCTGCCCAAGGAATGAGAAGCTGACATCATAGCGAAGTTCTTGCCACTCCCAGTTCCAAAGGTCCCTGCTCTCATTTTCTTGGACAAAATAGTCCTCCTCCCCAAAGGCAATTTGAAAGCCATCGGTTCAGAAAGGACTAGTACCAGTCTGACCCCGTCTTGCTCTGAGCTCCACCCTCCTGCCATTTAACCACTTCTTGCCCACTTACATATAAACTACACAAACTTATGGATCAGACACAGACATAATAAAGAACCTAGAGACCAAAAAGAAAAAAGACAATTAAATCCTAGGAGAAGTTGCATAAGCCTCTAAACCCCCAGGAGAGATCTGGTGCCAGATGGTGTCACTGGCAGTGGCTCTATGGGACCTGCTGCCACAGGTCATGCTCTCCTGGGGCCGGCCACCTTGGGAAGGTAATGTAACACTCAGGGGTGTTTCATCATACCCCAGGTGACACTTGTTTCTAACAAAGCATTGTTGTTCCTGGAAATGCTGGCTTCGAGTGCAATCCAGGAACTGCCTGGGATTGTAGGTGAGGTGGAGGCTGGACTGCCTGGCCAGGGAACGAGTGCACATGCGCTTGAGAATCTGAGGCAAAATGAAGACTCACATGCAGTGAACTTGGGAGCTGAGGTATTACTGCACCTTTGTCTGCTGTGCCTCAGTTTCCTCAGTAGCATGGGAGTGATCATAAAGCCAATCTCGTGAATAATGTGAGCAACGGAGTCCTAGTGTGGCGCTGTGGGTTAGTACGCCAGACTGCAAAGCCATTTGAACTGCAAGGTCGGGTTTTCAAGCTCACCAGCCACTCCTCAGAAACCCTATACAGTGTCACTATGGGTCGCAATTGACTTGATGGCACTTAACAACAACAGGAGGCAAATACTCAGTCCAATGCCTATTTTGGTGTGTTCAGGCCGGGAACTCAAAGACATAGGTAAGGAAACAACTGGTTGTCAAGGTGACACCTCAGACAGGCTCCAGTCTCCTAGGCACAGAGATGTGGTGCAGAGCAGCTGCCACGAGCGCACCTTCCACATTCAGGGCACAGCCAGGCTGTCTGGTTCTGGTCTTAGGGTGAGCTGAGTCTGCTGGTTCCGATGGTTGCAGCTCCATAGACAAAGGGTGTGGGGCATGGGTTACAGTCATTTGTGTAATGAAGCACCTATTTGGTTTTAGAAGATACGAAAGAGTACACAAACATGTTCATTTTGTTGTTATTAGTGGTGTGAATTCAGGGTTCTGGAGGCTAGTGGTGTGAATTCAGGGCCATGTTCTCCCTGAAGCCTTTAGGGGAAGATCCTGTCTTGTCTCCCAACTTCTGGTTGTGAGTGCTGTTGAGTCCGTTCCGACTCAGAGCAACACTGTATAGGGTTTCTTAGGAACAGCTGAGAGGTTTGAACCACTGACTTCATGTTAGCTGATAAGATCTTCAACGACCCTATTTCCAAACAAGGTTCACATTCATAAGTACCAGGAGTTGGGACTCCAACGTATATATTCTTGGAGGACACAATTCAATTGATAACACTGATTTTGCTTCTCACTCGCCCATGGGAGACAATCTTTGTGAAAGTATCAATCAAGCTGCTTCACTCCCCTTAGCCTAGGGTTAGTCATTTAACCAAGGCTGGGGCAATCAGAACTTCAGTCTGTGGAATTAGAACCTGAAGTGGCTGATCCAGGAACTAAAAACAGATACAAGTCAATGGTGAGAGCTTCAAGAAGACTTTCTTGCTACCAGATCCTTGAACCACCTGGCTCATGTCTTTTACAGCGGTTTGGAGGACTGGCTCAAATCCTTCAGGGGCAGGCATTGGATGGATGGCTGTCATTTCTCCACCCTACTTCAGTGATACCAAATGACACAAGCTTTCTCTGTGTCCCTTGTAGCTCGGTCATGTGATTCAAGGCTAGCTAAGGAAACCTGAGGGGAAGAGCTTCTGTGAAAGGTGTTTTTTTTTTTCCTGTGTCCAAAGAATATGTAAATAGAAATGCTCGTCTTCATCCAGGAGGTTATGTTTATGTATGATGTCTGGAATTGTAGCGGCCATTTCAGAACTGACTTGATGGCACTTAACCACAAAAGTAAAGACTTTGAGGATAGTAGAGAGTAAAGAAGTAAAGAGTTTGGTCCTCAGTTACGATATTAGTCATTTATTGCTGGTCGTGTGCCATCAAGCAGGTTCCGACTCATAGTGACCCTGTATAGCGTCTCCAAGACTTTAAATCTTTATGGCAGCAGAAAACCTCCATTCCAACTGCTGACCTTGTGGTTAGTAGCCCAACACATAACCTACTATGATAGGTAAAAAAATAAAATCAACCCAAAACTTATTGTTAAGTGCCATTGAGTCAATTCCGACCCATAGCGACCCTGTATAAGGTTTCCAAGGAGCAGCTGGTGAGCTTGAACCACTGACTTTGCAGCTCAAAGTTTATAACATCGTTCATGGGCCACACAAAACCATTAACTTAAAAATTAGTGTGTTATATTTGGTCAAACATTTAATTAACTCACACCTAATGTGATGGCAACTGCAAAACTGTTTGAGCTGCAAGGTCGGTGGTTCAAGCTTACCAGCTGCTCCTCAGAAACCCTATACAGGGTTGCTATGAGTTGGAACCTGCTTGATGGCACATGACCACCACCACCACCACCAGCAATAAATGACTAATCAATAAATGACTCATACCATAATTGAAAAAATAAGACATTTATTAGCTCACAATTTCTAGGAGGTAGAATGCAGGAGTAGTTGAGCTGGGTCTCTGGCTTTGGGGTATCCTATGAAGTTACAGTCAAGTCATTGATGGGGGCTTCAGTCATCTGAAGGTTTGATTGGGGCTTACAGGTACACTTCTGGGATGACTCACTGACAAGGCTGTTGGCAAGTGGCCTCAGTTTCTCCCTCTGTGGGCTCTCCCAACACAGCCACTGGCTTCCCATAGACTGAATGATCTGAGGAAGAGGGGATGGTGGAAGTTATGCTGTCTTTGTGATCTAGCCTTGAAGTTTTACGCTGTCATTTCTGTAGTATCTTAGTGGTTATACAGATTGTTGTTAAGCGCCATTGAGTTGGTTCTAACTCATAGTGACTCTGTATAGGGTTTCTGAGGAGAGGCTGGGAGTTTGAACCACCGACCTTGTGATTCAAACCAACCTTGAGGTCAAGTCCTCATCTGACAGAGCCACACCAGGACTCCTGTTACACAGCTTAGCTCTATGTAATGAGGGAGGATCTACACAAGAGTGTACATGCTTGGAGGTAGGGATCAGAAAGGTCACCTTGGGAACTGGTACCAAAATGACCTCATTGAGCTGCCGAACCAACACTAGAACTACCTGTGATACAGTGGGTAAGCACTTGGCAACTAACTGAAAGTTTGGCAGTTTGAACCCATGAGCCTCTCTGTTGGAGAAATATGTGGCAGTCTGCTTCTGTAAAGCTCATGGCTTGGAAGCCCTGTGTCCAGTTCTATGCTGTCCTATATTATATGGTCACTGAAAGGGTCAGGGAGCTTACTCAGAGGTGCCCCCAAAGGAAAGCCTGGTGATCTACTTCTGGAAAATCAGCCATTGAGCCCTCTAGGGCGTACGGTTCAACTCAGACACCCATGGGCTCACCCTGAGTCACAGATGCATTGATGACAACTGAATTTGGGGTATTCTTACTGAGATACTTGTCCAAACGTATTCAGCTATCCCGTTCCAAAGTTCCTATTTGGCTTAAGGAATCTAGAGTTGGGTTCGATAACGTACAACCAACGCATCCAATGATTACTGGAGAGCAAGCCTGGATTGTCAGCCCTGATGAGGGAAGCAGGAGAGGTGGTTCCTGAACTGTGGGCATCCTCTGTGACTCACACTGAGTGAACATCACAAATCCGACTGGTCTCCCAGGGTCCAAGCACAAGGCTGAGCCGAGAGACAGCTGCGTTTTTACATGGTTGGTTAATAACAAAGAGAACAGATACTGTGCTGATAACTCTGACTCTGCCCTTTTCTCCCGCTACCTCTATGACTGAGTCCATGTGGAGGCACAAATTCTGCTCTTTCCTCTCTCTCAGATCCCCTGCTTAACCTTGACATGGGGCTTAATTCCAGCAGAGATTCCAGACTCCACCCCTCGGATGGCCAGCAACCAGGAGAATCTCTGGGATTGCCACAGTGGATTGGGAAAACATAAATTCAACACAAATCTAGTCTCCTATCAAAGGTAGGCCAGAAAATCAGGATTCACTGAACTCGGTAGCCTTCATGTGGGCCCTGGCAAGCTCTCATGTTTTAGAAGGAAGAGGAATCTTTTTGAATCCACCAACTTCTGATCATCTGGAACAGTTAGGTTTATGAAACCAGTTGCAGCTGCGCATGTAGTAGTTGGGTGGCCCAAAGAAGTTGGCAGTACCATCACTGCCAAGCCTGCTGATTATGTGCTGGGAAAGAGAGAACTCTGTCCCCTACTCAGACTTTTGCAATCTGCTGAGTCCCCAACTCCCACATACAGAGGGACAGGCTGCGGGGTGGAAAATTAGCTAGGATAATCTTCATCCAATCCTGTACTCCCCTTCAACTCACAGAAGGTGTAGGTGAGTAAGAAAACGAAATGATAACTGTTTAGTAGTGATCTCTGTCATTGTAGGAAGGGCTGGGACAAAGGAATACAGAGGGAGAGAATGTACCAGGTTCTGGCTCCACCACATACCATATGCCTTTGGCAATTCCTCTTTGTCAAGCCTCAGGTTCCTTGTTTGAAAAGTGAAAAAAATTGAATCACAAAATGTCAAATCTAAAAAGGGCCAAGGAAATACATCAGGTTGCCCAATGTGTCAATGAGAATGCTTTTGGCTGCAGATAGCAGAAGACCCAACTAAAACCAGCGTATACAACAAGACAGTTATGACATCATATAGGAAGAAGCTCAGATGTTTGGTGGCTCTGGAGTTAGTTAAATCAGCAGTTAACACATGGAGCAGGAAAGACACTTTCTACTCTCCCATCCTCAGATGTTGGGAGCAAATATAACCTGATGTATTTCTCATCGGGCCCAGATGGCTGAACTAGCTCCAGGCATCACTTACTCAGTCATTTCAGAGGCAGAAAAGTGTCTTTCTTGTTTCTCTTTCTCAGAATTAGGAAAGCCTTCCCAGAAATCCCTCTTCACATCCTTCCCCTGGACAAGTCCATCCAGTTCATTGACCAAAGCCATAAAGCCATGACTAAGCCAGTCCCTGGCATGAGGAAAGGAGAGATCATGATGACCTTAAGTCAACTAGCCTTCACTTCTTGGGCTTGGCGGGAATCCATGAGACACATAAAGAAAAGTGGAGAGAGGGAGAATGAGGAATGGATGGTGGGTGGGAAAGATTGTCTGCTACAGCTTACCTCCTCTTCTAATAGAGGGGAACTTGAGGTTGGGAGAGATTTCCCCAAGGCCCACAGAAATTGGTGGCAGTCAGAGGCTGAATGCAATTTGACTGTTGAGCAAGCTGTTTCATCACAACCTAAATGTTCTCAAGGCCAGAGCTAAAAATCTGATTCTCTACAAAGCCTTTTTCCCTCCAGAATCACCTTGAGTCCATGGTCAGTCTGAGACCTAATTCTCTAGCACTGACTCATCCCCTTGAAGTTTGTATATTTCTAACCCCAGCAACACACTACTGAGAAGTGGCTATGGTACAGAGGTTAAGCACTGACCTGGGAAGACCAGGATCTTCTCTGCTTGAGTCTGTAGTCTTAGTACTTTGATGTTAAGGACCAAAGTCCTTGCCATTGCTGATAAGACCCTGTGGTTGACTCTAGCCCTTGCCCACCTCTCCTATCTAATTTTAGCCACTTACCCCCTTCCCCTCTGTTCGTCAGCTACCCTAACCCTCCTTCAGCTCCTTGAATATATGTTGGTCCTTCCTCCCACTTTGGGGACTTTGTACTTTCTGGTTGCAAGAGATCAAAATCCAGACCCAAGTTGCTTAAGCTAAAACAGACATTCCTCTCCATACCAGTCTCTCTATCCCATCCATCTTATTGACATTCTTGGTTGATAAAGACTGAAAAGTCCAAGCACAGGGCTCAACCAATGATATCAACACCCTTGTGTTCATCTCTAAACCAATTGCTATGATCAGGAATGTAGCACACATGCTGTGTCCCACTCAAGTCATTTGAGTTGACAATAGGGGTGACTGGTTCCTCAGAGGAAAATCAGGAAATTTAGGGAAGATGGATGAGTGGATGCTGAGATGAAAACCAGCTGGTTTTTCCAGTCTCAGCTCTGGGAAGCTTTCCTGGTGCTCACTCTTGCCCTGCCAAGATTCAGCAATCTCCCACTGTGCCACACTCTAGCCCCTTGAACTTCACAGCATTCATCAGCTCATAATACATTCTTGTGAAATTAAATGATGCTTGCCTCGCCCACCAGATTAAGAACTCTGTGAGGGCAGGGCTGTTTTGTTATCATTTGGTCCTTAGGGTCCAGCCCAGTGCCTGCACATACTAGACACTCAATAAAAAAGTTTGTACACAAAAGAATCATCACCTGTCTGCCATACTGTGGCGGTTTGGGTGTGGTTGTGGTGCTATAGGTATTTGTTGTTGTCATGTGCCGTGGAGTCGGTTCTAACTCATAGCGACCCTGTACAGGGTTTCTGAGGCTGTAAATCTTTATGGGAGCAGAAAGCCTCATCTTTCTCCCATGGAACAGCTGGTAGTTTCGAACTGCTGATCTTGAGATTCGCAGCCTGATTCGTAACCATTACGCTACCAGAGCTCCTTGATGCTGTAAATTAAGGAACCGGTATTTAAAATACCAGCAGGATTATCCATGGTAGGCAGATTTCAGCAGAACCTCCAGACCAAGACAAATAAATAAAACTTGGTGATCTACTTCTGAAATTGTTGTTGTTGTTGTTAAGTGCTGTCGAGTTAGTTCCGACTCATAGCGACCTTGTATAGGGTTTCCAAGGAACAGTTGGTGAGTTTGAACTGCTGACCTTGTGTTTGTTCAAACTGACCTTGCGAGTACAGTGCTTATCCTACAATGCTATACCAGGACTCCACTTCCAAAATTAGCCAATGAGAATAATATGAATTGCAACAATATTGTTAGATATAGAATTGGAAAATGAGTCCCTTATGTTGGGAGGCACTCAAAATACATAATACCTGTACCAATTAACTCAAATGTACTAATAGTCATGAAGATGTCATGTTGTTGTTAAGTGCTGTCTGATTGGTTCCTATTCATAGCATCCTGTATAGGGTTTCCAAGGCTGTAAACCTTTGTGGGAGCAGAATTCCTCATCTTCCTCACTTTGAGTAGCTGGAGGGCTTGGATTGCTGACCTTATGGTTTGCAGTCCAGTGCTTATCCTACAGAGCCACCACACTCTTGCGGGCAACATAGGAGTGGGTGATGTTTCATTCTATTGTGATGCAGCAACCATGAATCCGGAGGGATCCAGCAGCAATTAAGAACATGAAGAGCTAGAACTGGGGCCCTGGTTATACCAAGGTCCAATCCGTTACCTTGGTTTTCCCAGCTCCACTGCCATTTAGTACGGAACCACCACCTTCCTCCCCTCTGCTGACACGCTGGTACCTGTGAACCAACACTGTTTGTAAACAGAGTCTTTGAAGATGTTATCAGTTAACAGGAAGTTCTGCCAGAATGGTGTGAGTCCTAATTTAATCTGAGTGCTGTCCTTATATAAAAATAGGAGGACAGAGACACACAAGGGAAAGATGCCTTTACAAGCCAAGCTATGCTGAGAAATTCTAGGGCAAAGAAGTCACCCAGTTTGTGGTGTTTTGTGACATCAGGCCTAGACAGGACATCCCTCCTCGGAAGGAGAGTGACAATTTTCCCATGGGACCTGGTAGACCTGAGGCTCAGAAATTTGGACAAGTGACTCAGGCAGCTAGCAGAGGGGACTTGATGACTTAGGAGTAGAGTCAGGGGAGAAAGGAGAGCTGCTTTGGGTTAAGAGATTTAAGAAGAATGATTCATGTTCGTTGTGGCTGACACTTCAAAAGCCCCACATACTTTTGGTAACCAGTGAGTTGCTTTGCATTTTGCCTCACCGTTTTCCTGGGTAGAAGGGGCCCTTGGCTGGTTTGCAGTGTATTGATTGTCTTTCACTATCTGCTTCTCAAGCATTAGTGAGGCTTGGCACCCCAGTTTCTCATATTTAACTTCTTCCTGTCAAAGCTTTCTCATGGAAACTCTCGCACAACAGAGAGAAGTTGGGCTTTGATGTTAGGCCACCGTTTCCAACCTAGCTCTACTCTCTGCTCTGTGTGACCAAGGACAAGTTTATTAACCTTTTGGCTCTGTGGCAATGTTGGATCAGCACTGGACTGTGAACCACAAGGTCAGCAGTTCAAACCCACCAGCTGCTCCTCGGAAACCCTATACAGGGTCACTATGAGTCGGAACTGACTCAATGACACTTAACAACAATACCAAAGGTGAGAATAAGAGTACCAACCCTGACAGAGCTTGGCAGAGATTTAGATGGGAATGTTTCTGCATTCCTGTGAACCCAAGGTTTGGCTGAAGCTCTGGTGGGATGGTGAAAGGAGAGGGAAGGGACATTCACATTGTGTCAGGGAAAAGGATGGGGAATCCAGAATGGCTCCAGTGTGAGCATGCACCTGAGTTCACAAGAGAAAGTTAACGGACAGAAGTCAAAGACTCCTTGCCCAAGTCTGCAAGAAACAGGACACAGACACTGTTGTTTCAGGGCCTAGGGTTTAGAAGACAATGTGGGACATGAGAGAGAGAGCGAGAACGTATGTGTATGTGTGTGTGGTTGTGGTTGTAAAGTAGGTGTAGGGTCAACCATCATCCTGCTTTGTCCAGGACTGAGGAATTCCTGGGATGCAGGATTTTTAATGTTAAAGCCAGAAACGACCTGAGCAAACAGGGATGGCTGGTCACCCTGTGAGTGTGCCATCCCATAATGCCTGAAACCCAGTGTACTTCGGTTCTCTGAGGCCTGCGGGACCACGGCTTTGACAGCTACAGGCGTCAGTGCTTGGACAGTGCTGTTAACATGGTACTAGGTAATGATGGGGTGATCTCACAACCTCACCTAGACCCACCTCAGACACTCCCAGAATCACTGGGTGAGGCTTTGCAGGGCTGGAGGTCTACATTAGTAGTAGATGGGAGAAGAGCCAGCAAAGTCTTGGTTATAACCAACCACTCTGCTGACACCAGGTGGAGCCTCAAGAAACTTGGATTCCATAGAAGGGTCAACGCAGTGCCTGGAACTCAATGTGGCTTTTTAAATTGCATTTTCTAATAGGTTAATTAAACGTTGGTTGCTAATGGCAAGGTTGGCAATTCAAATTCACCAGTTACTCTGTGGGAGAAAAATTAAGTTGTCTGTTGCCATCCAGATTTACAGCCTCAGAAGTCCTCTGGGGCAGCTCTACTCAACGGCAGTGAGAGGTAAATAGCAAGCTGTTGTTGGTGTTAAGTGCCGTCGAGTCAGTTCCGACTTATAGTGACCGTGTATAGGGTTTCTGAGGAGCAGGGGGTGAGCTTGAACTGCTGACTTTGTAGTTCAAACCGACTTTGCAGTCGAGGGCATAAACCCATAACACCACACCACACCAGGACTCCTAAGTAGCAAGTAGCAATTATGTATTTGTTCTTTACTTTGACTCTTCATAAAATCTTACTGAACCCTTCCATCTTAATAACGTGGACATAAAGGGTAAGCACTCAACCATAAGGTTGGTTTGAACTGCAAGGTGGATGGTTCATTCACCAGCTGCTCCTTGAAAACCCTATACAGGTCTGAGTCAGAACCAACTCGATGGCATTTAATAACAATAATTATAATCTTGGAGATAAAGCTGTATCACCGGATGCTAATGATAAATGGATTCTCAGTTCCAGTATTTGTACTTGAATTTTTCATTGAGCTTCTCAGACAACATTAGATAACAGTGACAATGGTTGTCACCCTATTATAGTCCAGTCCCATTAGTTATGCTTTAGTGCAGAGCTTCTTCGTCTTGGAAACTCTTTCAAGGTAGACCTGCTGAGTCTCAGCCCTGGGGCTTGTTCTAGTCCTTCACTATGAAATATCTTGAAGACTCTGAGCTGGAAATTGTATAGAAGAAGCATCCTTCTATTTTTAAGAGTCTTTATAAAGGATGTTATTAAGTGCCATCAAGTTGGTTCCTACTCATAGTGATCTTGTAGGTTTCCAAGAAGCTGCTGGTGGGTTTGAACCACCAACCCTGTAGTCAGCGGTCCAGTGCTTATTCTATAGCGCCACACCAGGACTTCATAAAGGATGGTACTGATGATGCAACATTCATCCATGGCTCTAAAAACCTCAGGGTCCTTACTGTAAACGGGGGCTGGAGGAGTGGAGGGTGAGCCTAACTGCTTCACGGGTTGCTGTGAGTCAGTGAGGTAATGCGTGGGACAAGCTTGATATCGAACCTGACACGGTCAGGCTGGAGGGTGTCATCACTGCCACAGCCCCATCTCAGGACACGCTGTCCTCCTCCTCCAGGCCAGGAGACCCTGTGTTCTTCCCCTCAAGAAGGGAAGCCCAATAGTGATCACACATGGGTTATGACCAGAAGCCAAACTCACTTTCAAGGTGGAATACAGCTGGAAGCCACAGACTGGCTGACTGCTGCTGAACCAGTTGGGGCAGAGCTTTCATGGAAGATCAAGAACTGGAGGACTCTGGGGTGTTCTGGCTCTCCCCCACCAGCCGTGTGACCTCAACACGTCACTTGACCTTTCTGTTGCCCTGTGTTCTGAGAAGATGACCTCTGAGGCCCATCGCACCCACAGGATATCAGCAGAGAGCGGTCACAGGACTGAGCCAGGTGGAGTGGTGGGTGCAGGGCAGGGTGAGGGGAGAACTGTTGTTGTTAGTAAGTTAACAATGTGACCTGCATGTAATGTTCTGCTGGAACACCACACATGGCCACACTACTTCTCCCCCATGCACGCACCTTCATGAGTCTTGGTGGCACTGTGGTTACAGTGCTTGGATGCTTACCAAAATGTCTTCTGTTCAAACTCAGCAGTTGCTCCAAGGAAGAAAGATGAGCAAACCGCTTCCATGGCGATTACGGCCTTGGGAATCCTGGGACAGTTTTATTCTGTCTTATGCACGTATTGGAGGAGAGAATCAGGTCTAGCCACTGGGATCCAACACAAAAGGAAAATGTTGGGCCCCTTGTTCATGATGACAGAAGAGCATCAAACCAAGAGTGACGTCCTTCTAAATGAGGGGACTTTGCAACTACCCAGGTAACCTGGCTATGGAGTTGGCCTTGGTAATAGGGACAGACACTCCCTAGAACATATTAGGGTCTTAAAACCAGTTGTCAAGCTGGTTCCAACTCATGGTGACCCCATGTTTGTAAGAGTAGAACTGTGACTCGCAAGGTTTTCAATGGCTGAATTTTTTTAAGTAGATTGCTGGGTCTTTTATCTAAGACCCCTTTGGGTGGACTTGAACCTCCAGCTTTTTGGTTAGCAGCCAGACACATGAACCATTTGTACCACTTAGGGACTCCATCAGGCAGTTGGGACTCCCCATTTCTTTGCTAGAGTGGAAACCAACGAGGTAGAAACCAATAGCGCGGTATTAGGGTTATGAAGAGGGTTCCTGAAGGCTGTGGTTTCAGCATCTCAGAAAACCTTGCCTGGAGAGTCAAGCCGTCAGGGTCGTGAGGGCATCCTAGTGGCATCTGAGTCTCTAGCATCTGGTGCCTGGAGCCAAGCTTACCTTGTCCTTCCTGTATTTTGGGTAAATGAACAAATACCTGTGCTAAGCTAGATGACCTTTACAACCAAATACAGCAGTATTGAGAACTTAAGACTTTATCCAGTAGGTGGGAGACGATTTGACCCTTTGGTCTCGGGGAAAAGGGTAGATGGACTCAAGGAGCTCAGGGTAGGCCATGTGGGGTGGGCCCTGGAGACAGAACCCTTTGTCAGAAGTGATGGTGTCTGAAAATGCAGAGTTAATAAAGCTAAAACTGGGGGAAAAATCCACCTTGGGTTGTCAATCCAACGCTTCAGGTGAACCACAAGAACCAAAGTCTAGAACTAAATAGAAGAGGTAGAGTTGCATACCTGAATTCTGGAATTAGGGTCGGGGGCAGGGGGGCAGGGCCGGTGGCTCTTACTTTCCCACCATTTGGGTCTACAGGGAGCGCTGCTCTCTCCTTACAGTTCTGGTGTAAGGGTGGTCACGCAGTCTCTCCTTTATCTCAGACATTCAAACACACTTTACAAACGACCTGAGAGTACCAAGAAAAATGAAGATAAAGCCGTCCAAGAATCTGAAGAAGACAACAGAGAGGTCTTACATCTGGGGCAGGCTTACCCAGGGCCAGAGAGGGTGTCTAGAGAGGCCCCTCCCTTTTAACCCCTTAGCTTCAGTCTGGATCTTTCTCTCTATTTTCATTTCCTCCATTCCTTCTGGAACTTGGGGAAGAGGATGAGGAAGGTGAATAGTGATGTTGCTATTGTTGTTAGTTGCTGATGAAGTTGATTCTGACTGACTCATGGTTACCTCATGTTTTAAAGAGTCGAAATGAGTTTCAAAGAGTTTTCCTGGCTGTAATCTTCAGGAAGCAATTTCCAGGTCTTTCTTCCGAGGCACTTCTGGGTTGGTTTAAATTACCAATTTTTCAGTCAAACACAAACTGTTGTTTGTGTCAAAGATCTCCCAGAAGTATGTAAATCTAATAAGGATGTAAATAATATCACTAAATCTATGAATGTTTAAAATGTACATACTTCTTGGCTAAACAATTCCAGTTTTAGGAGTCCATCCTAGAGTGTTCAAGAATGCTCACTGTAGCCCTGTGTGTAATAGTGTGATAGATGTATCTGTGTGCTCATGCACCTATGTGTATATAATATGCACGTGCAACAGAGAAACCATGAAGGCTGGTGGCTCAATGATTAAGCACGCAGCTGCTCACTGAAAGGTCAGTGGTTTGAACCCATCAGGGGGTTTTCAGGAGAAAGACCTGGTGCTCTGCTCCTATAGAGTACCGCCTACGAAACCCTAGGGCTCTGAATCGACTGGATGACAACCGACAGTAACAACAATATAGAAACAGATCTGGAAATGTACAGTCCAAGCTGCTAAACAGCTACCTCTAGGAAGGAAGAGACTAGGGAAGGGTGAAAGGTGAGTCTTTCTGCAACACTCTGTATCAGCAGGGGGTTCCAAAATTTCATTGAAAAATTCCATTACCTTTGAATTCCATTTGTCCACCAACGTTTTTGAAGCTCCCTGGTACTTCATAGTTTGAAAGTTTTCTAATTTTTCATCATATAGTCATGTGTAGATGATAGAATATGTCGTTTTTAAACGGTAAGAGCATTTTAAAACTCACAGTAAACAAAGTTTTGAAAGTTAGAGAAAAGAACTCGATGAAGTCAGATACCATAGATTTGTAGGGGTGCTGTTTCTTTTGGAAATTTGATTTCCTTCAAGAGTTTTCAGCAGTCTGGGCCAGACATGGAAGAAGATATTGAATCTACCTAGGAGAAGATAGAGAGCTAAGACACAGTACAAACCAGTTATTCTAGGCATTTTACACCAGTGAGCATGTCAAAAGAGTCCTCTGGTGGTGCAAACAGTTAAATTGTAAGCACTGGTCACCCAGAGTGGTTCGAACCTGCCGAGAGGCACCTTGTAAGACAGGCCTGGTGCTGTTTCTGAAAGGTCACAAGTTTGAAAACGCTATAGGGCAATTTTATTCACCATGGGACCATGATGAGCAGGAACTGACTTGATGGCATCTAACAATTACTAAAGGTCCTGGTGTGGCACTATAAGATAATCATTGGATTGCTAACCGCAAGGTCAGAGGTTCAAACCCACCAGCAGCTCCTTGGAAACCCTATACAGGGTCATGATGACTCAGAACCCACTTGAAGGCACTTAGCACCACCACCAATGGAGTTCTGGTGTGATGCTATGGGTTAATGCGTTGGACTGCAAGGTCGCTTTGAACTGCAAGGTAAGTGGTTAAAGATCACCAGCCGCTCCTCAGAAACCATATACAGGGTTGTTGCTATGAGTCGGTCCCGGTACCAACTCTATGGCACTTAACAACACCAAAACAACTACAAAAACTCATTTAATCCTTGTGAGGTAGATTTACTAATCCTAGATGTATAGTGGCAGAAAGCGGCTCAGGAAGATGAAGTCAGGAGCCCATTGTTGGGTTTCAGACTCAAGGTGATGGAGCTCTCCCATCTGCCTTGCTTCCAGTTCAGTTCAAAGGTGGGTAAAGAGTAGGGACCTGGGTGGGAGTCAGTGGCATGGTCTTTGAAATGCCTGACCCCTGTGTGGGCAAAGAAGTAAAGCAAGAAGATAAGATTTAGCAGAAAAGGTGCAAACACAAAGCATTTACACCTCTTGGATTTTAGATGAGCAAAGCTCTGTGGGATCTCACATCTTCCTGCTTCTAAGGAACTGCTGTGAGGGCCGAGGAGGCTCTTGGGAATAGACTAACCTGTAGCCTAGAAAAGTATGGTGATCAGGGGTAGGAGAGAAGCTGGGCTCTGTCCCTTGGTTTAGCTCCTCTCCCAGCCCCACTGACCTCATGCCTGAATCCTAGGAGTAAGAATTAAAGAGGACATTTAATCATAATTTTGAGTCTTGTGGGCGGGTGGTAAGCAGCTCTGCTTGGGGAGTCCCTGGACCGTGGGTGGACTGCATTGTGAGTGGGAGTGGGCAGGCATGTTCTAGCGGCTGTGGTTCACAATTCCACCCAGGCATGGGTGGCATGGTGTTGGGTGTGTCCTCCCTGCAGCAGGATTGTTCGAGCGCCTTTATTGTTGGCTTGACTCATTGTGACCTGAGGACCAGCTGGTAGATTTGAACCAATGACTCTGTGAGCAGCCTATCCTACAGCGCCACATCAGGACTCCAGGGAGTTCCTTAGGCACCTCCTAAACCCCATTTGCCACGGAGTCATTTCCCATGTGTTGCAAAGTAGAACTGTTTCATGGGGTTTACTGGAGCTCTCGCAGCGTAGTGGTTATGAATTGGGCTGCTAACCTCAAGGTCAGCAGTTCAAAACTACCAGTTGTTCCATGGGAGAAAGAGGAGGGTTTCTGCTCCCGTAAAGATTTGCAGCCTCGGAAACCCTGTACAGGCTCACTATGAGTCGCAATTGACTCCACGGTGTCTACAACAACAACAATAATGCAGGCTGTTGACTGCAAGGTCAGCAGTTAGAATCGATCACTGCTCCTTAGGAGAAAGATGAGGCTTTCTGCTCCCACAAAGATTTATAGGCTTGGAAACCCTATACAGGGTTGCTATGAGTTCAAACTGACTCCACGACGCAAACCACTACCAATACTTGTGAAAAGGAACCGTGGTTAAATGTTCAGCTACTAACCAGAAGGCCTATAGTTAGAGCACCAGCTGCTCTGTAGGAGACAGATGTTGATTGTCTGCTACAGAAATCCCTATTAGACAGTTCTACTCTGTCCTGGCAAGGAGCTCTGGTAGTGTAGAGGTTATGTATTGGGCTGCTAATTTCACGGTCAGCAGTTCGAAACTACCAGCTGTTCCACGGGAGAAAATCTTTCTGCTCCCATAAAGATTTACAGCCTCGGAAACCCTATGCAGGGTCGCTATGAGTCGGAACCGAGTCCACGGCACATAACAACAGCAACTCTGTCCTGGCATGGTGCTATAGGATAAGCACTGGACTGCTAACTAACCACAAGATGGGCAGTTCAAACCCACCAGCTTCTCCTTGGAAACCCTATCCTGGATCACTATGAGTCTGAACTTGTACCATGGCACTTAACAACAACACAGAAGCAACTCAACAGCAATGGATTTGGGTTTGGGAATCCTTATGGAAGCAGATTGTCTGAACTTTCTTCCATGATACTGTTAGGTGTGTTTGAACCACAACCTTTAGGTTCTTAGTCAAGTGAAAACTGTGTGCCCTTACACCTCCAAGTAAAGGGATTCTTTGCAAGTGCCTGGGTGGCCTGAATGAGTCAGTGAGTGGCAATCCCCAGTAAGATTTGAGTTACTTCTGTCAGTTTGACCTTTTTTGTGCCCACCATCACTGACTCCTAGGGAAAGTCCAGGGTCACTAAGTGATGTATTCCGGGAGTCAAGGTGCGGGGTAAGGAGAGACAGAGGAACAGGTGGAACTGACAATAAGTATTTGGAGCAGAGGCGAAGGGCCTGTGACTTTGCTAGATTGTTTCAGGTATGGAAGAAAGTAGGCCAGTTAGGAGAAAGGGGGTGGGGCCGGTGGCTTGTTTTGATTCCAGAAACAGATAGAAGAGCCTGCCTGCCTAGTAAGATGCCTTGATCCTGCATCTTTCTAGCCTTGGGTTTCAGCATCTAGGGTCCCCAACTTGCACAGCTGGAAGTTAGTCAGTGTTGCTGTTCAGCACATCTTTGAGGTGATGGCACAGGGTGACTCAAGGGCTAGCTAGATGGGGGCGGGGCACAAGGAGCCTTCTGCACTGCTGAGCCCCTTTTCTCTGCCCACGCCTCCCCAGTAGCAGCAGAGTTTAAGACTTTCTGAGGGGGGATGTCCAGCCCGGAGGACTGTGAAGTTGGAGCAGCCTGGGGTCCAGGGGGAGTCATCAAGGCTGGACTTCCGGCCAGTACCGATGAGGATTAAAGGAGAAGAGAGAGGGCTTCTGGTTGGCTTTCATAAACTTTGGTGGTTCAAAGCTTTTCTTCACTGATTACTTTTTGTGTTATCAGAGGGATTCTTCACCTGGAAATTTACCGTGTGGCTCTGGGTGATAATGCGCTGGATGGTAAGGTCGGTTTGAACCACAAGGCCTGCGGTTCAAATTCACCAGCTGCTCCTCGGAAACCTTATACAGGGTCACTATGAGTCGGAACTGACAGTACTAACAACAACAAATAACAAGTTAAGGGCAGAAAACATTCGATAATTCAGGTGGAATAGCTTGAAAAACACTTTTTGCATTTTTGAGACATTTATACAAGGACAAACGGAAACAACAAAACCCCACTACTATGGAGTGGATTCCTACTCATAGTGACCCTGTAGGGCAGAACTAGTAGCTTAGTGATTATGAATCAGGCTGCTAACCTCAAGGTTGGCAGTTCGAAACTACCAGCGGTTCCGCTGGAGAAAGATGAGGCTTTCAGCTCCCGTAAAGATTTAGTCTCGGAAACCCTATGCAGGGTCACTATGAGTCGGAACCAACTCCACGGTACTTAACAACAGGGTAGAACAGAAACCCTCACTAGGGTTTCCGAGGCTTACAGAAGTACACTGCCTCATCTTCCTCCCTTGAAAGGGTCGGTTTGCACTATTGACCCTTTGGTTAGCAGTTGAGTGCTTAATGGCTGCGCCACCAGGGCTCCTTCTTTGTAAGGCTTGTTGTTAAGTGCCGACTAGTCACAGCGACTCTGTATAGGGTTTCTGAGGCTGTAAATCTTTACGGGAGCAGAAAGCTTCATCTTTCTCCCGTGGAACCGCTGGTAGTTTCGAACTGCTGACCTGGAGGTTATCAGCTCAACTCTCGTAACCACGCAGGGAGGTATAAATATTACTGCTTTATGTGCTTAAATTTGACGGCGGAGCTACGTGCCTGTGATTCAGGCCAAACTGGCCAGTAAACAGGAAGAATTCAAGATCGCTACAGATCTGTCCTCAGTTTACCGGCCTTTCTACCATTCCGTGGTAGGGGAATCGCCGGGTGTGCTCGCGGTCTGGAAGATCGTGGCTCGAGGGCTCCAGGACGGCCCAAAAGACAGGTTCCCCAGCGTCCCGGAGACCCAGCCGTTGCAAGAGACGGTACCCTAGAGCGAAGGTAGCAGTCGCAGCTCCGCAGCAGACACTCCCGTGCGGAGCAGGCGCCTCCGGATCTTCACAGTAGCCGGCCCTGGGACTGGAGTGGCTGTATCTTAGGGTCGCTTTCGGGCAGCTCTAGGAAAGGTGTGGACAGGGGGAGAAAGAAAGAAGGGACCCGCTGGCCGGACCACAAGTCGGGGGCACCTAGGACTGAAAGCCGCTGGGAGGGCGGGAGTGCTGGCAGGGGTCCGAGATGGGCCCCTAGGGGGCCCAGCTGACGGGGAGAAATCTCAGGCCCAGAGAGGTTAAGTGACTCGCCTAAGGTCTCACAGTGAGCTGGTGGCAATGTGTGTCGGGTGCTGTCGTCAGGCACAGCCCTTCGAGGCGGGCGCCCCCTTCCCCTGCTTAAGCTCCTGCAGGCAGGGTACCGCTGGCGTCTAGCCAACCAATGGTGACTTGTCCGCTGGGTAGAGTTAGCCACAAACCTGTAGCTTCTCAGCACTGCCACCGCTCCGACGCCTTAAAGGCCCGAGGAGTGGCGCATCAGGTTCACGTGCAGGACGGGAAAACAAAACCCAGAGTCCACCATAAGGGATCCGGAGTGGAAGCGCTCAGATTTTTTACAATCACCCAAAGGGGACGTCCCTTTACCGGCCTCTTCCCCCATGACAGCGCCAACAGCAGCCAAGTTTTGGAGTCGGGATTCGAACCCAGGGTTTCCGGTCCTGATGGCTATGAGTCCATGGATAAGTCCTTGCCCTTTCCAGGACCACGGACCCCATCCGGGCCGTGCGCCTCTCCGGTTGCGGCCGCGCATGATCAGTTGCTGGCGGCACTCGAAGGAGGAGGCGGGCGGCGGGCGCCCCTGCTGCTTTGCATTGACGCCAGCAGCCGCTGGAAGCCACCGCTGGAGGCTGGGCGCGGCATGCTGCCGGCAAGACGCGGTCTGGAGTACGGAACTGGAGCTGCGCCGTCCGCTACTCCCCGTGCGCGTAACCGCGTCTGCGCTTCTAGACGGCGCGGACTCAGACACCGCTGTGGCCAACGTGCTTCCTTCTCTACCCCGGCGGGCGCGGCCCCTCAGCCCCGATGGGCTTCTGTCAGCCCCCTCCTCATCACACCTCTTACGGCGAGAGCGTCTGGATTACCCTTCCCCGCCATTAGCGCTCTTTCCAGGGGCGCTTTTTCGCGGGGCGGTGGCTCAGCGGGTGGAGCGGCGTGGGTGTCCACAGCGAGGCGGAGCTCGGGCCAGAGAAGGCGGCGGCTGGAGAGCTGTAGGGCGGGAGCGGGGCTGAGATCGGGCTCGGCAGGGAGCTCACCTCCCCCGGGGGTCGTGCTGCCTCACAGCGAGGGCGGCGTCGCTTGCTCGCGCGGCGCGGACTTGCCGGCTCTGGGGTTGGGACAGTGCAAATCTCCTCCCCCGAATTTCCCCGGAAGCGCGGAGCAGCCGAGGCAGCGCGGCTATGTGAGGGAGGCGGCCGGCGGCTCCCGCCTCAGGAAGGGCATGTTCGGAGGGGCGGCCGAGGCGAGCCGACCGCCCCAGCGCCCCCTCCCCGCCGCCACCGCCGCCGCTGCGCCCGCACCGCGATAAAAGGGGCGGCCGCACTTCCTGACTCAAGACCCGCGCTCGCCACTGCCCGCCCGCCCTCCCGCCGAGGAGGCGATGACACGGCGCCCGCGGCGGCCCCGAGGCGCCGGGCGGGCCGTTTGCTGACCGGATCGCGGCTGCCCGCCAGCGTGTCCGTGGCGCCGCCGCCAGCATGGGCTGCGCCCCGAGCATCCACACTTCCGAAAACCGGACGGCGCAGGACGGCCGCAAGGAGGCCGAAGACGCGCCGGCACTCGCGGCGCCACCACCGCAGCCCAGCAGACACAAGGGGTCGCGCCCCCGACCCAGCCTGAAGTCTGCCCCCTCGACCCGAGTCTGCGTCGCTGCCCTCGCGGAGCCGGAGCCTCGCGGCAGCAGCGACAACAAAGTAAGAGGCACCCGGCCGGCGGGGGAGGGGGGGGAGGGTACACCCGTCGGGCGGCCACTTTCCACTAGGGTCCTCTGGGACCGCGATGCCGGGTCTCCCCACTCGGTATAACTTTGATTGATGCTAGACTCCCCTCCCTTCCCTGTTGTAGCAGCGTTCGGACCGGACCGGAGCTAATAGGGTTATGGTTTCATAGGGTTACGGTTAGGGCGCCCTCAGAGCCGCGGTGCCGGATCCTAGGACGTTATTAGACATCTCAAGCAGCTGGACTGGCTGGAACCAGTTCCCTCCCAAAGAGTGGTTGTTACGGACCAACCCCCCGGATATTCCGGCGCCCCTCGGAAACGTTAAAGCGCCGTGAACTTTGTTCTTTTGGCTCCCGTGATAGAAAGGAAAGGGCGGCTGACTTGCAAACTGGGGGCATTAGGCTCCGCCGTGGGCCACGCTGCTTGGTTTTCCTTCTCTCCGCTTTGCACATGCATTTGAAGTTTTCCATTTTCTTTGGGACTGTGGAAATGTAATCTGCAATGCCATCAGTTGTGCTTCATTGCCCGTGTATTTTGAGGTTCACATTAGCATAAACGTTATAGTCAGAGCACATGTAATTAGAAAGTACTATCAGCGACGTGATTTTTGAAGCATACAGCAGAACAAAGTTAATGTTTTATTCAACAATCTTAGCGGGGCATTTATGCCCTCCCTGTTTATTTTGTGTGTGTGTTTAATTGCGTGTCTTCTCCAGGGTGTATTGCCTTGTTACTTTTTTTTTTTTTTTTTCAGAGCTTTTGGGTTTAGTCTTGAAGATTTTCTAAAGGAAAGGCAATAAAAAGAAAAACAATGCACATAAAGGCCAGAGGGTAGCAACTTTTCAAAGTTCTTGGGCTTGAAAATTTAAATCTGGAATTCACGTGTAGTGTAGTTTTACATTTCTATTTAAACTAGCGTGCGGGGAGGATTCTTGTGTTCATAGCTGCAGATAGTTGAATATCTGAATATCATTCCTGTCATTTCGGTCTCTTTTTGAAAGAATCATTTGCAAAATTGGCCTTGACCCTCTTGTAAATGAGGACAGTTTAGTTTAAGGGATGTTGTCAGCAGTCTTCACAGTACCTTTTCTATATGAAATTGGAACGTCTTTTTCTATGTTGCGTAACACGGGAGAAGTGATTTACCCACCACCCCGGGGGCTACACAGTTCTCCTGAGTGAAAAATTCAACTTTGTTCTGATGAGTAGAAGTGGGATTTCTTCTCCTATAGAAGTCTGTGATGGTTTTAGATGATTAACTCAAGTGGCTCATAAGATCAGGGGAATGTTTATACATTAAACCTCCTAACTGACATTAAAAGGAAAATCATTACACAGTGTAGAAGATGAAAGTAGAAACTTTAAAAAATCATTACACAGTGTAGAAGATGAAAGTAGAAACTTTAACAGCTTTCACATTTTTGACCCAACCTAATGTTGGTTATTTTGCATTAACTATAACTAAACTTTTAGGGCACCAAAGTAGCCCTTTTAGAAAGAAAGTCATGTGTCAAAGCTGTCTTACTGGCTTTTGTGGAGGTGGTATTAAGTGCCGACAAGTGGGGCTACGAATCGGGCTGCAAACCTTAAGGTCAGCAGTTCCCAACTACCAGCTGTTCCACGGGAAAAAGATGAGGCTTTCTGCTCCCGTAAAGATTTACAGCCTCAGAATCCTTGTACACGGTCACTATGAGTTGGAACCGACTCCACGACACGTAACCACCACCAGTATGTTTTGACTCATAGCGGCCCTGTATAGGGTATCAGAAGTTTTAGCTCTTCAAGGGAGCAGAAAGTCTTATCATTCTCTCATGGAGTGGCTGGTGGGCTTGAACTGCTGACCTTGTGATTAGAAGTCTAGTGTGGTGTCCAAAAATTCCCCTGAATGACTCATCAGCATCTTGATGGCAGGTGCTTGCCCTTAGAGTATCTTTACTCCCCATATTCTTTCCCACTATCAGACCTTTGGTGGTAATGGTGGTTTATGTGCCGTGCAGTCGGTTCCGACTCAGAGCAACACTGTAGATTGCTGTGATTCCAACAGGTAACCTTTTGGTTAGAAGCTCAGTTCATGTGCCATGCTGCCAGAGCTCCTTACCGGACACTAGGGCCCAGGAAATGGACATTCATGATTACAGCGCCTAGTCCACTGGCATGCATCTACCCACCCGCTGCCATGAGGCCAGGAGTTCCAAGGCTGTAAATCTCTGTGGGAGCAAACTGCCTCATCCTTCTCCTGAGGAGCGACTGGTGGGTCTGAACTGCCAACTTTGCAGTTAGTAGTCCAGTGCTTATCCTTCAGCATCACTAAGACTCCTTGGCACGCCTATGGTGTTGTTGTTAAATGCCTCTGAGTTGGTTCCGACTTTTAGTGACCCTGTATAGAGTTTCTGAGGAATAGCTGGTGGGTTTGAACCACTGCCCTTGCAGTTAGCAGTCCAGTGTTTCCCCTGCAGGGCCAATAAGGCTCCTTGACATGCATATTGTTGTTTGTTGGTAAGTGCGGTTGAGTTGTTTCCAACTCGTAGCAACCCTGAATAGGGTTTCAGAGGAGTGACTGGTGGGTTTGAACCTCCAACCTTGCAGTTGGTAGTCCAGTGCATATTCTATAGTGTATATCAAGACATCATGCATATAGTTGTTAAGAGTTGGTTCCAAGTCACAGCGACCCTGTATAAAGTTCTGAGGAACAGCTGGGGTTTGAACTGCTAACCTTGTGGTTCACAGTACAGTGCTACACCAGGTGTCCATGCATACTGCTGTTGTTGTTGTTAAGTGCCCTTGAGTCAGTTCAGACTCGCAGACACCCTGTATAGAGGGTTTCCAAGGAACAGCTGCTGAGTTTGAACCGCCAACCTTGTTGTTCAGTGCTAAATAAATGTTTGTTGAGTTTATTTTTTGATTTTTAACTGAATGATGAAAGTTTTTCAGTCATTGGGATTTGTTTCCATAAAACCTCCAACATAGGCTTTCAAATATATGCTATTTCTAGAATAGTCAAAGTGTAACTAGTTAACAACAGCATAACCACAGAAATAATAGTACCATGTTTGGTATTTACTGTACGTGCTGAGAGGAGCCCTGGTAGCACAGTGGTTAAAACACTCAGCTGCTAACCTGAAGGTGGGCGGTTTGGACTCACCAGTTGCTGTTAGGAAGAAGGATGCAGCAGTGGACTTCCATAAAGACTTCTGAGCCTTGGAAGCTCTGTGAGGCTGCTCTGCTCTGCTCTGCTCTGCTGTGTAGAGTTGCTATGAATCAGAATTGACTGGAGGGCAGTGGGCTTGGTTTTGGGGTTTGTACATGTTCAAACCCACATGTACATTACAGATATAATTACACATGTTTGCAGTTAGGCCTATCAAGTAATTTTGTTGTTGTTAGTTGCCTTCAAGGCAATTCCGACTCACGATGACCCCATGTGTGTCAGAGATGTTGTTGGTAAGTGCCGCTGAGTCGGTTCTGACTCACTGACTCTGTATAGGGTTTCCTAGAGTGTCTGGTGGGTTTGAACTGTGGTTACCAGTCTAGTGCTTACCCTATAGCACCATACCAGGGTTTCTGTATCAGAGTAGAACTGCATTTTGCTCTTGAGTGCAATTTTTTTTCTTTCAAAAGTAATTTAAGATATTAAATATCCTTGGGAAAATTTAAAAGCACTTGAGAGAAGAGAATGAGAAACTTCTAGCATTTTGAAAGAATGAAATGCAGTTAGTTTGAGCTCTTTTATGTTAACATTTCAAGATCCAATTTTAGTTAAGTAAAAAGTATTTCTTATAACTATAGTAAGTCCTTGAATGAATTTCAACAAGAAACTTCAAAAAGAAATCCACCAGGGGAAAGTATTTATCGAGGATAGTTGAAAGATTGGTAAACAATTGCAGTCCAGATAATGAAGCGGTGTGTGCCCTGTACTATGTTCCTGTAGTGTGCGCCATCAAGCAAATTGTAGGTTGTTAGTATTAAATGAAAAAAAGGGTTTCATGGTCCAATGACTTCGGGAAATGCTGGTCTAAACTAAGTTCAACAAGTTTCTTTAATCCAGGACTTGTTGGAAAACTTGATTTCTAAAATACCACTGAATCTCCAAGAGGTTCTTGTAATGTGCAGCCTTCCCCAAATCTGTTTGATTATGGAGCACTTATATTGAGGTACATGTTAGGCCCCATGTTTAAGAAATGATCCTTATTCAAAGTACAAGAAATACACTTAACAATAAAACTCAGGTAGCTGTAATTTGCTTCTTAATGATTCCAAAGGTACTTTAAGATCTTGTAATACATCAGGCTGATTTGTCTTTATGAACTTATTTAAGTATTACTAAAAATATTCTGGCTGTTTATTCATTTCAGGAGTTATGGACTACTTGGTTACAGATAATGAATGCAGTGTTCAGTTTGAACACTTGCAGTTTTGTTTTGTTTTTCAGAAATGTTGCTTTAACTGCAGCATTTCAGTATTTTCTGGTTAGTCTCTGGGTTTACCCCATTTTCCCTTTCCTTAGCTCTGACTTGAGCTGTCCTTGAAAGATTTGAGTGTTGGGGAAGGAGTGTGAAAGGAGACAAGACTGCCCCCCTCCTTGCTGGTTTTCCAATAAATACCCATCTCCCTGGGGGGATGGATGCTACAACCCACCCCCACCCCCCATGTCTCACTAGTCAGCTCTGGGAGGGTGGTAGTCACTATGGGCTTGAGCACTCTGTGTTCCCCAGGCACCCAATGGGCCTTCCATTAAAGTTGGAGAATTGTGTGGACCAAGCCAAATTAATGGAAATCTCATCCATCCCTTACTAAGCAGAACGAGAAACCAGTTTTGACTAGAGAGGGAGGCTGTGGGATTTGCAGCTGGTCATTGCTCCTTCAGAACATTTGTACCCAGGGAATAATAGATTCCCGCCCTGCTGAGTAGAGTGCATTTCCCTATAAAGATTTTACAGATAAGCACAGCTGGGTGGGCACTACACACATGTGACAGAGTAAGGTTGTTGTTGGGAAGTGCCATCGAGTCGGTTCCGACTCATAGTGACCCTGTATAGGGTTTCTGAGATGTGGCTGGTGAGTTTGAACCGCCGACCTTGTGGTTTAAACCACACCAGGATTCAGATGGTAGGGGAGACACATGTGCACTTCTAACCCGGAGGTACCGCCTTCTGCACTTGGTGCTCAGAATCCACTTAGCCTTGGCTCTCCATTTTCTCTCTCTCCCTTTTTTCATCCGTTTTCTCTTTATTTTTTCGCCACATTCTCGTTCCTCTTCCATCTCACTTTTTCCTGCCAGCCCACTCTCCTCCACACAACTGGCCAAACTAGCTATCTTAGTCAACCAAAATTTAGTGGTTTCTTAGGGCTTCGTAGCTATGGAAGAAAATTGTTTGCCTGTTCTTAGTTTATAAGGTGGAGTAATTGAATTTCTTTAAATTTTCCTAAATTGAAGCAAAATCCTCTTTGTGTGGACCCTGTCCCTTTACTCCCTCCTTCCACTTATTCCCCACCCCACACCCCACCGGGGGGGGGGCTTGGTGTGATGCTGTAGAATAAGCACTGGACTGGTAACCGCAAGGTCGGCAGTTCAAGCCCACCAGCCATTCCTTGGAAACCCTATTCAAGATTGCTATGAGTCAGTTGTAACTGACTCAGCAGCACTTAGCAACAATAGGGGTCATTCAGGAGCCCTGGTTGTGTAGTGGGTTAAACATTGGGCTGCTATTTGAAAGGTCATTGGTTCAAACCCACCAACTGCTCTCAGAAGAAAGATCAAGCAGTCTGCTTGTGTAAAAACTTACAGCCTGAGAAACCCTAGAGAGCACTTCTCCTCTGTCACCAGGTCATTGAGACAGAATCAACTCAACAACAGTGTGCTTAGCGGAGGGCTCATTGGCCCTTGATAGATTACATGCAATTACTGGATGTTTCCCTTTGAAAGCATAGTGAAAAAGAGACCAAATTTCTTGCTCCTGTAATAAATGACTATGAGTTCTCAATCGTTGTGTTTTATGCCATTTAGTATATGGAATCGCATCATCTTGCCAGGCACAGTAATGGAGAGAATTCTTTTCTTTTTTTCCTGTATGTATGTAGGTATGTCAGTGATTAATGTTACGGCCATAACTTTTAAGTGTAGTCCTTCAGATTACATGTTACGAATGTCCCAACTTCACCAATTCAGGCCTGCTTCAGGCCAGCCTGGACTCTCCTTGCTGAAGTGAGGGTTATAATGGGGCCTGTGGTCCCTCCTGGCACAGAGCTTCCCTGTGAAGTGGTTTGTGACACTCGTTTTCCCCTGGATGGCTTGCCCATTTGGATCAGGTCTTCCTCTAAATAGGGGAAGGTTCGTGATGTGAGGCCACAGGGTGAGGCAGTCATCTCAGAATAACCTAAAATGCTCTAGAGGACAGAATGTTTTAAAAAGTTAAAGGTTAAAAAAAAAAAAAAACGAAAAAACAGGGAGAAGTCATTTCGGATATGAGTAAGTCCTGCTCCTCCAAGGTCACCAGCTTCGTCCTGCTATCTCAGTATGGTGAGGCAGGTAGGAGGTGATAAGGATAAGGCTCTGCGGTTTGAGTGGAGACCATTCACATTAACACCCACAACTTCTTAGAAGCCTCCTATGTTGTAGGCAGAGTGCTAGATACCCTTAGAAATGTCATCTCATTTAATCATCAATAACTCTGTGTGGGGGCTGGTATCATTTTCTTTTTACAGATAAGGCAGAAGTTAGAAGTGGATCCAAGGTCATGCAATTAAGTGGGGATTCAAACCCAAATCTTTTCGTTCCTACTGCTCTCCCTGAGTTGCTGAGGCCCTGTGCTCTGCTCACTTCATCTCCTTCCCCTCTCACTCTCCAGCCTGTTAACCATGTATGGGGCAGGTTGCTTGGATATAAAACTTTTTTTTTTTTAAACAGAGCAAATCATTAGCTTTATATTTAGTAAATCCTATTCTTAGTTTCGGAGTCCTGGTGTGGCGCTGTGGGTTAATGCGCCAGACTGCAAAGCCGTTTGAACTACAAGGCCGGCAGTTCAAGCTCACCAGCTGCTCCTCAGAAACCCTATACAGGGTCGCTATGGGTCAGAACCGACTTGACGGCATTTCACAACAACAACAACAACAACAACAACAACAACATTCTTAGTTTCAGTTCAATAGTTGCAGTCCCCTCTCTGTAACATCAGTTATTTCACTTCCTCCCTGGGATTCTTGTTTCCATTCCACCTTCTTTCCTGACCCTTCTGAATTTTGTCCTTAAGTAAAAGCTGCCCTTTTGATCTTGAATGGTTGACTGTTCTGTGGTGTGCATGTCTCACTAGTGTTGTCCCTCCATATCTATTGCTTGGCTAAAAATGAAGCCAGGGCGAGTTTAGTTTCAGACCCAGCGTCCTACTCTTGGGTTCCTCCAGTCTCTATCTGACCAGTAAGTCTGGTCTTTTTATAATTTGGAATTTTCTTCCACATTTTCTCCCGCTCTGTCCAGGACCTTCTAATGTGATCCCTTTCAGAGCATTTGGTAGTGGTAGGTAGGCATCATTTAGTTAGTTCTTCTGGTCTCAGAGTCATGGAGACTGATGTTGACATGTTCCATTAGTGCATTGGACTCATTATTTTCAAGGATTTTTGATTCTCATTGCTCCTGTTTCCCCCACACAGGGCGAGACTAACAGTTACACCTTGGATGGCCGCTCAAGGTCCCAGTCATTACTCACCAAAGTAGAACGTAGAGTATTGTCTTTGTGGGTTATGTTTTGCCAGTTGACCATGGGGTCCCCTAAGACTATGGTCCTGATCCCCAGGCCCAACAATTCATTCCCTTAAGGTGTTTAGTAATGTCTAAGAAGTTTTTATAATCTTACCCCTGGTCCTGATGTGGTGCTGTAGAATAAGCACTAGACTTCAAGGGCAGTTTGAACTGCAGGGTTGGTGGTTCAAATGCACCAGCTACTCCTCGGACACTCTATACAGGGTCGCTATGAGTCAGAACCAACTTGATGGCGCTTCAACAACAACATGTTCCACCACATTCATAGATGTGTTTACAGCAAAGGTACAAATACCCTCTGTCAAACCTACCTATAGCTGTGGCTGTACTCTCCCTCCCCCTCCCATACTCGTTCAGCCTGTGTGTCTTTCCCCATGTCTATCCGTTGTAGTGTTATCAAGTCTGTTCTGACTCAGAGTGACCCTGTATAGGGTTTCCGAGGCTGTGAATGCTTGCAGGAGCAGAAAGCCTCATGTTTCTCCCAAGGAGCAGCTGGTGGGCTTGAAC
>NW_006408674.1:7925916-7930755 GCF_000296735.1 Chrysochloris asiatica | reverse complement strand
GAAGATCACTGTTAGTGCAGGATTGTGCTTATAACAGTATTTACCTCTGTTTCCTTGAACTGTTGCACTCCTCCTCATGTCTTCCCCTGCCATCAACATTCTGCCAACTCCCTCTTGTTGTATATTGGTTGTTTGAATTTGAAGCCATCATTCTGAATCTGCATAATCAGGATTTTGTTAAGTTTTGACTTCTAACTGGAAAGTTGGTTGCAGCTCTATGTTAGAGTCCGGTTTGTAGAAGTCAGAGCCATCTTTGACCTCTCTCAGTTAAACACCCTCCAATCCTTCCTCTTTGCTCTCTGAAATGAGTCGGCCAGGGCATCCCTTGGGAATTCCTTTCCCCTTCCCTTTCCTCCTAAGTCTACAGGCAGACAGCCTTACCCAGGAGCTAGTTCCTCCCATTGATTTTTGCCTGGAGTGTTCTCCACCCTCACCCCCAGTTCTGCATGTACTAGCCTCTCAGAGTTCTTCCAGGCCCAGCTGCTTACTTTCTTGAGCTGACTTGTACTCTTTTCTGTTTTTTCAAACTTACTCTGTAGCCCTTGTTGGTTTAGGATTTCTGTTTTGAGCCTCCTGCTGGAATATAAACTGCTTGAGGGGAAGGACGGTGTCCCAGTTTTCTTACAGTTCCCAAAGTGCTTGGTGCACTCAGTAAATAATTGGATAAACACACTAGGTTTCTAAGGCTTAAAGGAACTTTATTTTTCTTCCATGGTGTGTTACGGTTTGTTTAAGTTTAACAGAAATTGTTGGGATGTGCTGTATGTGTTTAAACATACAGCCCAAATACCCTGAAGGCAGTGATTAATCTGCAGAGTGATTAGCAAAGCTTTTGCCTCTTAATTTTGACTGTGTTAGGTTTGAGCAATATTCCGGAGTTCCTGTCTTCTGTTCTGCTTTTGTTCAGCTTTATTTGGTAAGAAGAATATAAAGTATCATGTCAGAGAGCTGTTTTGACAAGTTCGCATTGCAGTTTTTTAGCTACAGGCATCATGTGCAGTTTGTCCATCTACACAGGAAGGATGTCACAAATTTCCCTAAACTTTAAAGATGGCCTCAAAGACCTCACTGACGCTTGGCAGTGTTTTTCTTATGTATGGGTTGCAAATACACCTTCAGTCTGCTGAATTCAGTCTTTTTCTGCCTGTGTGTGTCTCCCTCTCATGTCCTACTTGTAAATTCATCAGCCACATCGGCTCCTGTCACTGCTCATGGGGAACCCAAAGGATTGGTGGCACATTGGTAGTTTCCATGTTGTCCTCCACTGTTTGGAGTTCCAATGAGGTAGGCTTGAAAGAATAGAGGAGGATGAAGAGGCAGAAGCCATGGGTTCTTGGCCCAGTTCCATTAGGTACTGGCTGTGTTATTCAGCAAGTTCTAATCCTGTTATCTCAAGCATAAAATGGGGCTAGAATACCCGGTTTTGGTGAGGATCACTTAAAATAACCTAAGTGAAAGGGCTTTGAAAACTCTAAGGCATTGTACATATATAAGGAATGATAGTTTTCTTTCATCCTCTGTAAAGGAGGCGGCATGCAAACTTCCTCTAACTTCAGGGGAAGAGAAGTGTTCAGGGAGCAAGGGAAATCAATATCAACATCAGCCCAAAGCTGATTTCTGTGAGGTGGGAGGTCATATTTTCATTCTTCAACATTTTTACCGATTCTGAAACCAGTTATCCCTCCCATGGTATTCTCTGCTTCTTTGCTGGGTTTGAGCATTCTTTTCATAGGATACATAGAAGTGACAGACGTATTCATAGTTTTGGGGTGTAAGGAAGTAACAAAGAGCCCTAGTGGGGCTGTGGAATAAGCATTGGGCTGCTAACTGCAAGGTTGGTAGGTCACACCCCCCAACCAGTCACTTCATGGGAGAAAGATGACTCTATCTGTTCTTGTAAAGTTTAACAGTCTCAGAAACCCAAAAGAGCAGCGCTTCTCTGTCTCAGAGGGTCGTTAATGAGTCGGATTCTGCTCAGTGACTGTGGTGTTTTGTTTGTTTAGGGAATTAACAGAATATAAATTTAGGATCAACTTGGAAGTAACAAGAATGATTCAGGAAGAGAGTTCTTGGATCAGACGGCTTCTCTTGGCTGTAGCTGCGGAGGCTTCTTTCTCTCTCTGCCCGTGGCCTTCAGCCCTCTGCCTGGCCTCTGTCCTGCCTGTTGGAGAGAGTTTTACAAAGCTTTTTAGCACTGCTGAAAAAGGTCCAGAGGCCTCATGCTCAAAGGCGCTCATCTCTCTCGTCCAGTGGGTCGGTGAGCCTAGCCTGCCAGTCACATGTTGCTGCCATCTCATGCATCTTTAGTGTTAGAGCTCTTTCTCTATCTCCTGGGTCTAGGAGGTTCTCAGCACAGAGACCCTGGGGCCAAAAGACATGCTCTGCTCCCGACTTTTTTTCTAGATGGTAGTGAGATCCCCTTCCAACCTTTGGGATTGGCTCCCTTTAAGCCTAGTGAGATGGCAGAACTGACCAGTTCCCTACAGGGGTTCCTTGCACCTTATTTGCATAGTGCTGCCCTGCTACCCTGCTAGGGGTGTCCTGGTGTGGCGCTCAAGGTTAATGTGTTATACTGCAAAGTGGGTTTGAACTGCAAGGTTGGTGTTTCAAGCTCACTAGTTGCTCCTTGGAAACCCTATACAGGGTCTCTATGGTTCGAAAACAACTCGACAGCGCTTAAGAAGAAGCGCAACAACCTCTGCAAGGGTTCCATGTACCTCATTTACATTACCAGGCTGTCTAATCCTGGTGGTGAGTCAGAAGCACCTTTTTTGCATTGCCCCACCGTATCATTTTGTGGGCGTGATGGTGGCATGCTGTGGAGTCAGTTCCGACTCATAGCAACCCTGTATAGGGTTTCCAAGGCTGTAAATCTTTACAGGAGCAGAAAGCCCCATTTTTCTCCTGTGTAATGACTGGTAGTTTTGAACTGCTGACCTTGAGGTTAGCAGCCATGCAATTTACTTTATTGCAACAATCTTTTTCAAAGATTTAAAAAAAAAAAAAAATTTTTTTTAAAAGCAAATCTCTTCATTCTTATATATTTTTGTCTTTTCCCCCCCAATATTTTGTGAAAATTGCCAATATTCAGCAAAGTTAATGATCTGCATTATGGCACTGTAGGATAAGCATTGGACTGCTAACCACAAGGTTGTTGGTTCAAACCCACCAGATGTTCCTTGTAAACTCTACACAGGGTCACGATGAGTCAGAACTAATTAGATGGCACTTAACAACAACCACAAACCTACAACTTAGATTCCACAATTAACATTTTCCTGTATCTGATGGCAATTAAATTGATTTGGTGTATTTGGTAACACTTCTGTCCACCATAGTTTCCATCCATCGATCCATTTTAATTTTGGATGTATTTCTAAGTAAGTTTTATGCACACCATTGTACTTAGTCCTAAAACATTTCAATGTGCATATAATTTACTAGAGTTCAAGATCTGTTTACCTTTTTAGGCAAAAATTACATAGAATAAAAGACATATTTTCAGTCTATAATTTATGAGTTCTAACAATTACACACCTGTATAACACAGATCTCTGTTAAAATATAGACTATTACCATCACCTGAGAAAGGCTTGTGCTTCCTCATTCATACCCCATTCACCCAGAAGCAACCGCTGTTCTGATTTTCTTCCAAATGGAATCTATTTTTTTTTAATCTTTTTATTGTGAATTGAGTGAAGGTTTACAGAGCAGATCATCAGTTTTACATTCAACAAATCCCACACTTTGTTTCATTTCAACAAATGTAACCCCTTCCATATAACAACCGTCATCCAACTTCCTCCCTGTGGTTCTGATTTCCACTCCACCCTCCTTGCCAGCCCCTCTAAACCTTGTCACTTGCTCTCTGGGTCTTGAATGATTGACCATTTCATAGCGAGCATACCTCACTGGTGCTACTGTCCCTCTTAACCCATCACTGGGTTGAAAATTGGGCCAGTCCTGAGGGTGGCCAAGGGCCACAATGTCGAGTTCTTTGTCTTTCTGACCAGTGAGCCCAGTTTTGTTTTGTTTTTATAATAATTTTGAATTTTCTTCCACATTGTTTCCTGCTCTATCCAGGACCCTCTAAGGTGATGCCTTTCAGAGCAGTTAGTAATAGTAGTAACCGGGTACCATCCAGTTCTGGTCTCAGAGTCATGGAGACTGATGTTCATGGGTTCTGTTAGTCCATTGGACGAATTGGTTCCAAGCATCTTCATCATTCTTTCTTCCATACATGGGCTACTCACAAAAGTAGGATATAGAACGTTGTCTTTGTAGACTATTTTATTCCAGTGGACAGTGGTGTCCCTCGAGACTAGGATCCTGAACCCCCAGGCCCAGAACCTCAGTGACTAGAAGTGTTTTGGCAGTGTCCAAGAAGTTCTCTTCATTTACCCCTGAAACCCTTATCCAGGGGTGGGACCCAACTCAGCGGCACTTTACAACAGGAACCTGGTTCTACTAGTGTGGCGCTGGGTAAGCACTGAACTGCGAATCAAAAGGTTGGTGGTTAGACCTACCAGCTGCTCTTCGGAATCTCTGTGTGGTTGTTACGAGTCACAGCCGACTCGACGGCGCTTCACATGCTCCACCACAGTCATAGATGTGTTTATAGCAAAGGCAGATCCTCTGTCAGACCCTTATATGCTTGTGGTATACTCCTACTCTCTCTGCCAGACCTGTTCAGCCCGTGTATCTGCCCATGGGTCTACCTGTAGAACACTGTTGGTGCAGGGTCGTGTTTATAACAGTATTTACCTCGATGCCTTTAACCCTTGCATTCCTTCCTGTATCTTCCTCATTCTTCTGCCAAACAACCTCTTGTTGTATATT
>NW_006408674.1:7910244-7925401 GCF_000296735.1 Chrysochloris asiatica | reverse complement strand
TTTTTTTTTTTTGCTGTTGTGAATAGTACTGCAATGAACATGGGTATGCATTAAATAGAGTCTTTGAGTAAGGTTTCTTTTACAATAATAATGTTTTTGATATTTATCTAGTTGGCATAGATCAGTAGTTCTTTTTCTTGCTCAGTAGTATTCTGTTGTTTGAATGTATCATAATTTGGTTATCCCTTCTCCTGCTGGTGGACACTTGGGTAGTTTCTAGTTTTTTATGAATGAAGCTAGTTTGTTATGAATGAAGCTCTTAGGAAAATTCTTACACAAGTTATTTTGTAGATAATTGCTTCCATTTCTCTTGGATAAATAGTAAAATTGCTAGGTCATAGGCTAGATGTATATTTAGCTTTGTGAAAAACTGCTTAACCTTTTTCTAGATTATCTAATTTCATATGCCTGCTGACAGTGTTTAATAAAAGTCCTTCTTGGTATAATTGATGGTACTCTGTCTTATTTTAAGCCATTCTAATAGATATATCTAGTAGTGGTATCTGATGGTGGTTTTGACTTGCATTTCCTTGATGGCTAATGTTTTGGAGTACTTTTTCATGTATTCATTGGTCATTTATGTAAATTTATTGTGAAGTTTTTATTTTTTAATGAAAAGGAATCAGAAATGTCCTCATGGACTCTGGGTCAAAAAAGGCTTATTCAGCAAGTCACACAAGCACTTCCCATAAAAGAAAACAGTTGGATCAATTCAACGACATTAAAATAAAGAACAGCTCATTAAAACAGAATGGAAAGAAAAGGCAGAAACTGGAAGAAATTTACCATATATCATAATCAGTAAAGGATTAATTTCCAGAATCTATACTGAACTGTCATTAGTGAATAGGAAAAAGACAGCCCAATTGAAAAATGGGCAAAAGACTTGGACCGGCATGTCACAAAAGAGATACTTAAATGGCTAATAAATGTGTGAAAAGACACTCAGTCTCATTGGGGAAATGCAACTAAAAACCACAATGAAATAACATTTTACACCAAACTGGCAAACTTTAAAAAATCTGGCAGCGTTAAGAGGAGGTCCTCAAATTGCAGGTTCCATCACCATCCATGGAGCACTGACCATGTGGCCCTTGGGCCCAGTGACTATACTCTTATAAACTCGTACACATGTGTGCTAGAAACGTGTATGAATGTTCAGACCAATACTGCTTTTCTTAGCAAAACTGTGGATATAACTCAAATGTCTATCAATAACATGACAAAGAAGCTAAACTACATTCAAAGAAATACTATACAGCTTTGAAAATGAATGAACGATAGCTACAGATATCAATTTAGACTAATCTCAAAAATTGAATGTCGAGAGAAAGAGATTACAATGTCAATAATGACTCTTTTAGTTTAGAATTTTAAAACCGGGAACTATATATGGGTGAGTAAAAAATATTACTGCTAGGGTTCCAGTTGATACACGCACAGATTTATTCCAGACAAAACGTGTTAAAGCATGTCTATGTGATCCTTAGATGGCTGCAGGAAAGTTTTCTTAATAATAACACTTGTATTAATCTCCTTAAAGTGCCTTAAACATAAAAAGGTCCAGTCTAAACAGTGGCTTCCATGGGGATCTGCTGGGTCAGTTAAATTTAAGGCAAAGGGGTCCGCTCAAAGGGGAAATGTGGACTTTGGGTTTTTTTGGGGAGGACAAAGGGTAAACTTGATAGATTTTCTTGAAGAATATGGAATGATCACATGTGCTTATTATGAAGAAGTTTTAAGAAAATTGAAAACTGCATTGGTGAGGAGGCCAGGACGGTTGTACTGAGGAAATTTTTCCATTATTACAGTGCACCTACTGATTTTCTGAAGGGAGCACAGACTGTCCTGTGTTCACTGGGAAACCTTACCCCATCTGCCTGCCAGACAGCCCTGATCTTGCCCCTCAGACGCTGTGTTTTAACAATTCAAAGAACATTTAAAAGGAACTCAATCTGAGTCCCTCAAGGACGCCAGAAGTGCCATTTTGATGTGGTGTAAATCAAAGAATACAGAATTCTTTGGGGGATGGGTTAGCAATCAAAACAGTGCCTTCAAAAGTATATAGATCTAGATGAAGGGTATGTCACGAAACAGTAGCGTTGTATTTTGACATTTGTTGAATAAAGGCTTCTTTGATTCCGTAGCAATACTTTTGGACTTACCTGCATACAAAAATGTAAGGCATTGTGGTTGCAAAGCAGTCAGATGGGAACCAAAAAGTCAGTGGTTTGAACTCATTGCTTACTCTGTGGAAGAAAGATGTCTGCCTCCATGAAAATGGTAGACTTGGAAACCCTGGCCTATAGGGTCACTGTGAATCAGCACTTACTCAACAATTGGGTTGGTATACATAGATGGTAGAACATATATATATTATAAAACTATATTTATTGTTGTTGTTGCTAAGTGCCTTGGAATTGGTTTAGACTCATGGTGAACCTGTATAGGGTTTCCAAAGCTCTGTATCTTTGTGGGAGTAGAAAGCCTCATCTTTCTTTTGTGGAGCGACTGATAGGCTTGAACCGCTGACCTTGTGGTTCACAGTGTTTATCCTTTAGAGCCACCATGCTTCGTATATGTCTATCTAACTCTCTATAGATATGTACACGTTGTTGTTGTTAATTGCCATCTAGTCAATTCTGACCCACAGTAACCCTGCATAGGGTTTCCGAGGAGCTGCTGGTGAGTTTGAACCTCCAGCCTTGCAATTCAAACAGACCTTGGAGTCGAGTGCTTATCCTACAGTGCCACACCAGTGCTCACACATGTTTTAGGGGGACACGGTTCAATCCCTGACAGTAGGCCATTGTAGAAATGCAGGTCATGTTGTTCCCCTTCCATTCTCTCAGCTCCTTTCAGAAGTTAAAGGGTTTGTACCCAGTTTGTCCTCCATGTCTCTTTACTTTTCCTTTATTCTGCCATCACTGTGCTGTATGTTGGGAGGATTCTTGCATTCAGTTTTTCAGCTTTCTAGTTCGTTCCTCAAGGTCTACTCCATTATCTAGCCTATTGAATTTTTACTTACAGTATTTCTTTTTTTAAAATGTTAAATTTTGTTGAGAATACACAGCAGAACATACACCAATTCTATTGTTTTTATGTGTACTATTCACTGACAGTGATTACATTCCTTGAGTTGTGCACTTCTCACTGTCCTTTGCTGTATTGCTCTCCTCCATAAATATAAACTCACTGTCCCCTAAAGTTCTTGTTTAATCTTTCAAGTTGCTGTTGTCAATTTGATCCACCCTCCCTCCAAGCCCGCAAACCACTGCCATTGAGTCAATTCTACTTATAAGTAACCCTATATAGAGCATTCTTAAAAGAGCATAATGCTCAAGAGAGGCCTTTCTTACTAGTTTAGGAAGACTTCAGGGAGTATTTTTGGTTTAAAGATGATCTCAGGGCAATAATTTCAGGGACTCATTCAACCTCCATGGCTCCAGAAGGTCTAGAGTCCATGAGAATTTGAAATTCTTTTCTGCATTTCCTCCTTTTGATCAAGAGTCTTCCACAGATTCTTTGTTCAAAACATTCAGCAATGGTAGCGGGCATTCTTCTGTTCTCATGGTATAGGGAGCAGGTGTTCATGGGGGCAGTTGGCCACACAGTCGGTATTATCTTATTCCCGACTCCTCTTTCTGTGTCGCTCCAGGTGAGTAGAGACCAATTGTTGTGCCTGGGATGGTCATTTACAAGCTTTTAAGACCCCAGGGTGTCTACAATGAGGTAGGAAGTAAACAGGAACACTTAATACATTATTCAATTAGCTGGTATGTCCCATGAAACCATTGAAACTATGAATCTAAACTTCCAAACCAAGAAACTAAATCCCATGATAAATCGATCACATAACTTACGCCAGTTCAACTTTTTACAGCTTATTGAGCTAGTACAATAATTGGCTGTGTACCCCTACTTGACCCTTATTCAATATAATTTTTTCATCACCATTCCCCCCTACCCCTTTTCCAGTTCCTTCCCACCCCTAGTAACCATTATTAACTTGATTTCTAGACATTGGGCATTGCCTTTTCTTGTCTTTATATAAGTGAAATCGTACAGTATTTGCCCAATATATTATCTTCAAGCTCCATCCATCTTGTAGCATGTATCAAGACTTCAGGGAGTTCTGGTGGGACAGTGGTTAAACATGAAACTGCTGACTGAAAGGTCAGCAGCTTTAACTCATCAGCCACTCCACAGGAGGAAGATGTTACTGACCGTCTTCTTCTATAAACATATGCCTTGGAAATGCTATGGGACAATTGTTCTTGGATCTGTAGGTCTGTTGTGAGATGGAATCTACTCCTGGCAATGGCTTTGGGTTTTGGATAACCAAGACTTCAGATTCTTTTACTGGCTGGGTAGTCTTGTATGTGCCTACCACGTTCTGTATATTAACTGTTGATAGGCATTTAGGTTGTGCCTACCTTTTAGCTATTGTAAATAGTGCTGTGGTTAACTTTGAGGCCTCTATTTGAGATTCTGCTTTCAAGTTTTGTGGGTACATTACATAATAGAGGAATTGCCGGGTCATGTAATAGGTTTTGTTGTTTTTTTTTTTTTTTAGTTTTTTGAGGAACTGTCACACTGTTTTCCACTAAGACTGTACCATTTTATAGTTCTACCAGCAATGGATAAAGGTTTCAATTTCTCCACATCCTCGCCAACAGTATTTTGTCTTTTTTTAAGCCATCGTGTTGTTAAGTGCTGTCGAGTCGGTTCCGACTCATAGCAACCCTGTATAAGGTTTCTAAGGAGTGGCTGGTGAGCTTGAACTGCCAGCCGAGTGGTTCAAACCGACCTTACAGTCTTAACACCTTAACCCACAGTGCCAAATGGTATCTCATGGTGGTTTTGATTGGCATCTCTCTGAAGACTAATGAAGCAAGTTTTTAAGTTTGACAGTTTTTGTGTTCAAGATTTATGGGATTTTTTTCATAACTTTTATGTTTACATTTATGTTCCATTTTCCCTTTGAGGATATTAATTATACTTTAAAGCCTTATTCTGATTGCTGTATATTTAAAACATTTTAAATTGAGGTGTAAATTATGGTGAGGAAAGTGCAAAGTGTTTTAAAATACTATTTGATGAATTTATACCTATGTCTGTGCTATGTGCTTCATTTTGCTGGCATTAATCATTAGGATGTATGGAAGCAGTAGTCAAGAAATCAAACAACGTATTGCATTGGGCAAATCTGCTTCACCAGGCCTCTTTAAAGTTTTGAAGAGCAAAGACATCAGTTTGAGAACTAAGGTGCGCCTGATCCCCAAGCCATGGTATTTTCAATCACCTCATATGCATGTGAATGTTGGACAGTGAGTAAGGAAGACCGTAGAAGAATTGATGCATTTGAGTTATGGTATTGGAGAATATTAAAAGTACCATGGACTGCCAAAAGAAAAAACAAATCTGTGTTGAAAGAAGTACAGCTAGAATGCTCCTTGGAAGCCAGTATAACCAGACTTTCTCATACTTCATGCATATTATCAGGAATGACCAATCCCTGAAGAAAGGACATCATGCTTGGTAAAGTGGAGGGTCAGAGAAAAAGAGGAAGAGCTCCAACAAGGTGGATTGCCATAGTGGTAGCAGCGATGAACTCAGTTGTAGCAATGATTGTGATGTTAGTGCAGAACTGGACAGTGTTTCTATTGTACAGAATCACTATGAGTTGGTACCTACTGGATGGCACCTAACAACAACAACAACAACAACAATGTGCCCATGAGCTCTGTCTCACTATAGGATAAGCACTGGACTCGTAAACATAAGGTTGACAGTTCAAACCTATCAGTGACTCCCCAAGAGAAAGATGAGGCTGTCTGTACCCCTTCAAGATTGACAGCCTTGCAAACCCTGTATAGATAGGGCCTCTATGAGTCAGACTCCCCTCGATGGCAGTGGATTTGATTTGGTTTGGTTTAAGTGCCCATGTAACCCACTTAGATCATGACTGACCATTTTCAGTACTCTAGAAGGCGCTTCTTGGCAGTTTTTACTGTTTTAAAATATTTATTATGAAAAATTTCAAGTACAGCAATATTGAAGAGATCTTTACAGTGAACCCTCATACTACCTGTCTTGCACAATATTTTACTGTCCTTGCTTTTTCATATATGTTGTTGTTGTTGTTGTTGTCAGGTGCCATCGAGTCGGAACCGACTCATAGTTGTTGATGTTAAGTGCCATCAAATCAGTTCTGATGCATAGAAACCCAGGATACGGTCTGCGAGGAGCGGCTGTGGGTTTGAACCGCTGACCTTGAGGTTCAAACCAACCTTACAGTTCGGTGCTTATCCTATAGTGCCATACCAGGACTTCAGAAAGTTTATGTAAAATTCCATTATCTTTTCATTGCATTTCCCCATGAACTTTTTAAAGCCCCCTCATGTTAATTTAGCTATCTTTGTATTAGATTCCTGGTGTGGCACTGTAATATAAGTATTGGACTGCAAGGTCGGCGGTTCAAACCCATCAGCCGCACCTTGGAAAACCCTGTACAGGGTCACTTTGAGTTGGAATTGGCTCAACAGCAATTAATAAGAGAATGTTTTTTATAACTTATTTGTATATATTCTTCTAGATGTTTTCTATGCATACATATCTACTTTTTCATCAAAATGAGAATATATAGTATGTTACTGTTGTGCAACATACTTTTTTTCTGCCAAAAGTTTGGGATCACATGATTTGAGTATTAGATTAGATAAAAGTATTAAATACAAATGTACCAGCTTTTTGGCAGAAAAAAGATTCCCTACCCTTGCCCTAGATGCACAGAAATGATCCTGTTGTTTGGCAGTATAGAATGTTCATCATAGGCCACTGACTTAGGGTTGTTTTAGCACCAATTGATAATCCTTATGAAATGGCAAATATTAGGGCTAATGAATGACTTCTAATTCTATTACTTTTCTGTATGTTGTTATTAGGTGCTATTGAGTTGATATTTTATGTAAACAAATTTCTACCTTATAGTTAGAGCCTCAGCAATTTAGAAAGAATTCATAGTTTTATAGTTTTTATTCTTCCTGTGTAGCAATGTGGTATTTATCTTAAGCATTTTTTATAAGGCTTTTGTTTTTCTTTAGGATATTTAAGTTGTGGCCAGAATCTTTTAGCCATCAAATCTCTTTTATTCCAATTAGATAAAATTCCAGTTGTTAAATGATAATAAACATTCCTATCATTTTTTTGATGATTGTTTTTCATAAAGTATAGTTTACATATTGTGAAATACATAAATCTTAAATGTTTCAGATTTTTGAGATGTTTTATTAGTTGAGTAATGGTTTTGGCTGTTTCTTTCTGATAGTACTTTTTATCATTGTTTGTTGTCTCACGGTGCTCTGGAGTTTCAAAATAATGTTAGAATAGTGTTAGAATGCATCTTTGCCTCATCCTGATTTTAATGTAATATGTTCATTTTTTCACCATTAAATATAGTATGGGTTATTGGTTTTAAGACAAATATGTCTTTTTCTATTCTTTGTTCTCTGTATTTTAAAAATAAGAATGTTGGATTTTATCAAATGCTCTTTCTCTTTTATGTCTAATGAGATAATCACATGCTTTTTCTTAAATTATTGATGTAACAGCATATAAAATTAATTGATTTTTGATATTTAAAACATTTGCATTCCTGAAATAACTTCTAATAGACTATTCGAATTCAGTTTGTATTCATTTCAAATATGGTTTTCTTTTCTGTAGTTCATGAGTGAAAGCAAAGTTACCTATAGTCTAAAAGCCTATAACCATTATGAACATTTTGATATAGTTTGTTTTTTCATAAGAAATTTTAAAATTAAAATGTTTAAATGTGGATTTTAGACAAAAACTTTTATATTCTGACTTCAAAATTTCTTCAAAAGAATTGATATGACAGTACCCTTTTTGTCCTGCTGTGGCACTGTACATTAAGTACTGGACTGCTAACCTCAAGGTTGGTAGTTCACACTCACCAGCCACTCCTAGGAAACCATATACAGGGTCACTGTGAGATGGAGCAGACTCGATGACACTTAACCCTTTTTGTTGAACATTTTATGTTCCTATTATAATAATTTATGTTGCTATTATAATAATGCTATTATACTTGTCTTCTTACATAAATCTTTATGTATAATTACAATCATTTCCTTAAGCATTGATTCTTAGAAGTATAATTACTTAACTCATTTCTTAAGCATTTGATGGTAATGATGATTCTCCTCTCCTGCTTCCGAAAGGGAAGCATGCTAGAGTTTCCTGAATTTAGAGATCATCTGAAGAACAGATTTGATACATTAAACACTAAAGACCGAAGACCAGAAGAGTTGTGGGATGACATCAAGAACATCATACATGAAGAAAGCAAAAAATCATTAAGAAGACAAGAAAGAAAGAAAAGGTCAAAATGGATGCCAGAAGAGACACTGAAACTTGCTCTCCAGCATAGAGATGCTAAAGCAAATGGAAGAAATGAGGAGGTCCAAGAGCTGAACAGAAAATTTCAAAGATCAGCTTGAGAAGATAAAGCCAAATATTACAACAAAATGTGCAAAGATCTAGAATCAGAAAACCAAAAAGGAAGAACATGCTCAGCATTTCTCAAGCTGGGGGAACTGAAAAAAAAAAAAAAATTCAAGCCTCAACTTCCATTATTGAAGGATTCTTTGGGAAAATTATTGAATGATGCAGAAAGCATCAAGAAAAGATGGAAGGAATACACAGAGTCACTGTACCAAAAGGAGATGGTTAATGTTCAACCATTTGAAGAGGTAGCATATGATCAAGAGCCAATGATACTGAAGGAGGAAGTCCAAGGTGCATTGAAGGAATTGGCAGAGAACAAGGCACCAGGAATTGACGGAACAAAAATTGAAATCTCTCAAGAAAGTGAGGCGGTACAGGAGGCACTCACTCATCTCTGCCAAGACATTTGGAAAACAACTATCTGGCCGACTGATTGGAAGAGATCGTGTTTGTGCCCATTCCAATGAGAGGTGACCTAATGGAATGCAGAAATAATCAGATAATCTCTTTGATATCCCATGCTAGTAAAGTTTTGCTAAAGGTAATACAGAAACAACTATAATCATATATTGACAGAGAACTTCCAGAGGTTCAAGCCACATTCAGAAGAGGCTGTGGAACGAGGAGTATCATTGCTGATGTCCGATGATGGATCTTGGCTGAAAGCAGAGAATACTAGAAGGATGTTTACCTGTGCTTTATTGACTACGCAGAGGCTTTCGATTGTGTGGATCGTGACAAGCTATGGACAACATTGCAAAGTATGAGTATTCCAGAATATTTAATTGTGGTCATGAGGAATCTGTACCTGGACCAAGAGACAGTTGTTCGAACAGAACATGGAAACACTGAATGGTTTTAAAATTAAGAAAGGTGTACGACAAGATTGTATTCTTTCACCATACTTATTCAACCTGTATGCTGAGCAAATCATCCGAGAAGCTGAGTTCTATGAAGAAAAACGTGGCTTCAGGATTGGAGGAAGACTCGTAAACAACCTGCAATATGCAGATGATACAACCTTGCTTGCTGAAAGTAAAGAGGACTTAAAACATTTACTGATGAAGATCAAAGAGCACAGCCTTCGGTATGGATTACATCTCAATGTAAAGAAAACAAAAATCCTCATCACTGGACCAATAAACAACATTCTTATCAATGGAGAAAAGATTGAAGTTGTCAAGGACTTCATTCTTCTTGGATCAACTATCAACACTTCCAGAAGCAACAGTCAAGAAATCAAACGACGTACTGCATTAGGCAAATCTACTGCACAAGACATGTTTAAAGTGTTGACGAGCAAAGATGTCAGCTTGAGGACTAAGGTGTGCCTGACCCAAGCCATGTATTTTCAGTAACCTCATATGCATGCAAAAGCTGGACAGTGAATAAGGAAGACTGTAGAATTGATGCCTTTGAGTTATAGTGTTGGAGGAGGATATTGAAAGTGCCATGGGCTTTCAAAAGAACCAATAGATCCGTTTTGGAAAAACTGCAGCCAGAGTGCTCCTTAGAGGCCAAGATGGCCAAACTTTGTCTCTCATACTTTTGACGTATTTTCAGGAAGGACCAGTCACTAGAGAAGGATATCATGTTTGGTAAGATAGAGGGTCAGAAGAAAAGAGGAGGACCCCCAGTGAGTTGGATTGGCCAAGTGACAGCATTGATGGACTCAAGCGTGACAACAGTAGTGAGGTTGGCCCAGGATCGGGCATTGTTTCGTTCTGCTGTGTGTAAGGTCGCTATGGGTTGGTACCGACTCGATGGCATCTAACAACAACAACAACAACAACAGAATTTCAGGTTTTTCCAACTACAGTTAACTCTGCTAACATCCACAGCGTAGTCCTGGTGTGGCGCGGTAGGACTACTAACCACAAAGTCAGCGGTTCAAAGCCACCACCCAATCATTGGAAACTCTATACACAGTTGCTATGAGTTGGAATAACTAGATGGCACTTAACAACATCCACACCTTAATTCTTTTCCCACCTTCTCTTTCCTAGTCCCAGCAGGGTAGAAATGTTGTTTGGTGGAAGTTACCGACTATGGCTAGAAGAGGCATTATATAATTCACTACACCACAGGCTACCTATGGGTTCTTCTAGCCATTGTTCATTTCATACATGATGGATTAACTTTCCCCATATCATTTTAATTGTAAACACACCCATGAAACACTTAATGCCTTTAGCTCCTATTTTAGGTAATCCAATTTCTAAATTTCCCTTAACCCTGTATTCTCAGGAGATAAGCATGTTCCTTGATATAAAGATTCTTTTTGGAACATTTAGGCATCTACATTCATAAACACAGTCTAGTCCACAGCAGGCCATTAAAGTTGCAAGAATTTACACTAACTCAAACATCTCTCAATCCACGGGGTTCTGGTCATTTCAACCCTACCCATCCTCATGAGGTCAGATGGATATCAGCTGAAAGTCTGGAAGCCCACATACTCTTCCTCCCTGTATTTCAGACCGCTGGCTCCTTCACTTGAGCTCTCACTCAGCCTTAACCCTTAATGGTTATAAAGTGCTAAAGTCCATAGACTTAGGAGTCAGCACAACTCCTAAAACTTCATACCAGCCAGCCCTTCCTCTTAACTCATTTCTTCACTGCTGTCTTCTTCCCCATTTCCACTCACCAGGAAGCATACCAAGCTGTCTGCTTGCTGGTTCCCTTTAACTTTTAGTCTTAGAGTGGCATTTTCTCTGATGAGTAAAGTCTCTTTCTGCTTCTGTGCATTCCATGCAGTGGCAAACTGTTCAAAACTCAAAATGCCAGTAATTTTTCTTTCTGCAGGTCTTTCCTTCCAAGGTAAATCTGTTCTTTCAGCAATTCTGGGGGAGCTCAGGCTTTCACCTAAGCCCCTTACTCTATACACAGGCTACTGGCTTAAAATAAAGCCCATTTCTTCTGGGCAATCCCTAACTCCCCTTTTAGTATAGCTGATCGAGTATAGGCTGCAGGTGGGCTTACGAACTCTCTGTAATCCAGATACCTAATAACCATTCCCATGATACCTGTGCTTGTGGTCCTGGACCTCTGGCCCTGCCCCCTAACAGTTAACCAAGCGAGCTTTTGCCCCAGGTGATTCCAATAGCAGCATTTCTCCCCTGAGCTGAAGCATAACATCTCTTACTTCTTTCAACCATTACAGATAACAGTAAGCAATGTGACCATTTAAGAATCAGAAGTTTCACTAAGCATGCCCCTTCATTTTTTCTCTTGTTAAGTGCCGTCAAGTCAGTTCTGACCCATAGCGACCCTGTATAAGGTTTCCCAGGAGTGGCTGGTGAGCCTGAACTTTGTGGTTCAATCTGACTTTGCAGTCCAACGCATTAACCCACAGCGCCACACCAGGACTCCATTCTTTCTTTTACAAAACTCCTTATTTACTTGAATTTGGAGCCATTGTAAAACCCTGTTTCTGACATCAAACTGCCAGAAAATAAATGTGGCGCCAACCACTCCTCCCACAAGACTACTTCTCATCGGGGTTCAATAGTCCCTTGCAATGGGCACACAGAACTCAGAGACAATACGCACAGTTGTGGGGTTTATTAGGGAAGCTAACAAGTTGTAGGGCACAATTCTTTCAGTCTGGACAGTCACTCTTCAGCTGTACCCACAGGCAGGCCTCTCTGCCCAGGTACATTAACAGAGCTCTTTTAGTCTGCTGATAAAATGCCCGCAAGACACACCATAAGCCTCAACGTAAAGGCACGTGGCATTAGCTATGTGGGTCAGCAAATATGACCCCCGCCCCCCCATCCAATTAAGTGCCTGCAAGCAAGTCTCCTGCCCCAAGTCACCCAGCTTTACTTCTTGCTCAGTGTCATGGTCTCTGGTTCTTGGTTCTGCTGTTGTTGCTCCTCTGGAGTCACAACTTTTTATTCCTAGATCAAGGAGGTTCAATGTGCAGGGAATCGGAGTCCAAAAAACACGCTCCACTGATGGTAGTGAGGTTCCCCCTCCTGTTTCTGAGATGGTTCATTTTATACCCAGGCTAAAACTTCAAGTTTCTACAATGACAATGAACTCTGCTACCATCCACAGCTGACTCATGTCATCCTATCATCATCGTCTCCCACCGTCTCTTACCCGGACCCAGCTGGGCAGAAATGTTGTTTTGTGAGAGTTACAGACTATGACTAGAAGAGACATTAGATAATTCACTACAGCACATTTAGTAATGGTCACCAGGCACCATCCAGTTCCACTGGTCTCATGACAAAGGAGGTAGCTGTTCATGGAGACTGTTAGCCACATCCCACACTCTCCTGCTATTCCTGACTCTCCTTCTTTCACAGTTGCTCCAGGAGAATAGAGACCAATTGTTGGACGGCTGCTTGTGGTACCTTGAATTGGTTTCATATGGCTTTTCTATCCAAAGTCTTTTTAGTTCCCACCAAGTGATTGGGTGGGATCATGCAAATAAGGTATGCAGGACTCTAAGGCTGGGATTGGTTAGTTTTGCATTCCAGCTAGGTTTAAAAGGAGCCATTGCAGAAGCAGAGAAGGAAGATTCCAGGACCAGCCTACTGGCCAGAAGGAGGGGCGTAAGTGGAGCCTGAGACGGTACTGGCATGGAGCGACAGAGCAACTCCAGACACTAGGTCGATGGGCAGGAAACCGGCGTGGAGGATGTGCCCATTGGACATTGACAGACTGGCTAAAAGAACTTTCTAACACGTGCCTGAGCAGAGCAGAGGCCACGGGTCTACATGGCTGAGAGGCTAAAAACAAAAGTGAGGCGTGGCTGCAGCATGGCAGACTGGAGGTGGTGTTCCTGATTGCAAGACTGCTGTGTCCTGAGTTGGTTTGGGTCCTGAATCTTACACTCCTGACTTCCCCACTAAACCCCATAATTGTAAGTATTGTTATGAGTTCTGTGTGGCCACTACGATGCATTAGTGAACACAGATGTGAAGCAGAGAGCTCTGGGGGAGGAATGGTTGGTGTCAGAAGAGGGTAATGGAGGTGGTAGGATAAAACATGTCTGACCTCTGCTTCAGAATCACCCCCTGGAAACACGGCTCCTAAATGGTTTTGTGTTTTTTCTTTGGTGCTTACTTTTTTTTATTGCAGTCCTCTCTATGCAACTTCATTCTAATTTGTGCCTGTGGCTCCCCATTGACATTTTAGATTTCACAAATGAATAACGTAAAAATAGTTGATGTGCACTTATAAAACAAAAAAATAGATCTTCATTTAAATGTCTAAAGGGCACATTCTGCCAGCCAGCCTCCTGCCTGCAGGCACACAGCCTTAGTCCATGGGCCCAGAGCCTGTAGCTGCTCTGTCTCTCCAGGCCACCACCTCTGCCGCTCTCTCTGTTGTCGATGCTTTTGTAGGTAGGGACCTAACACCCCACTCATGCTCTTCCTTCTTGATGGTCTTTGGATCTTCTGTTCCTGAAATGAAAGATTAACTACTCCCCCCTTTTACTTACACATCTTTTACATCACAATTATTCACAGCTGGTAACAATTGTTCACAGCTGAGTCATGAAAGCCTATCACCACCCTCCCCCATCCGCTTTCACCAGATTCACCTGGAAAAGAGGGAAACTGTTCAGTGGGGGATTCTACCTTACCCCCTTCATTCTGAAACTAAGCATGTTCATAAAAGCTTGTAAGCCAGCCACTTCATACCTTTATAGCCACCCCCATTTATGATACCCAATGTCTACATTTCTTGTCCCTGTCAACCCAGGACACCGAGAAAACAAGGCTGTTACTTGATAGAAAGAATCTGTCCATTCCGGTTGAAATTTTGAGTCACTGCATTCATAGGCAAAAGTCTAGTTCATCAAATTGTAGCAATTTGTCTTGGCGCTTTCTTTCTCTGCTAATTCCTCTCTTCTTTTATCTCTTGTAAGATAAAAAGTGTTTCAGGTCGCACCCTCAATGAAACTTCTGTTCAGTTGATTGGCTGTTTATAGCAGAGCTCATCATGGAAGTGATTACATTATTATTATTACTATTATGTATAAGCTTTTTTTTTAATGAGAAAATAAATTTACATTATTTGCCTTTGAGTATGTGAAAAAAAAAAAGAAAGCAATTTGCTTTTTTTCTCCCTTTCCTTCATCTCTTTTTTCCTTTGTTTTTTCAATGTTCTATTGTGAATTATGTGATAATGTGATATTTTACATGGGAGAACATTAGCTTTACATTTATCCTGTCGTGTATCGTTTCATTGCCATGGTTACAATCCCCTCCATGCATCATCAACCAACCACAGGGTATACCCTACAAGCCTGCCCCTCACCCCGCCTCCCCTGGTTGTCAGCACACAGCCCCTCTCCCTCTTTGGGTCTAAAGTCTCCAGCCGTTCCATCTCTCCACATATCTGTCTCTGCCTCCATCTCTGGTGTCACTGCTTCTCTGGGTAGGGTCCCTCACACCATTCTTCTCCTTGATGGTCCCAGGGACCTCCGTTCCTAGGCTGAAAAGTTAATCACTCCCCTCCTTGCTACAAAACGTCTACTTTTACATTTGCAACCCTCGCAGTCAGTCCTGATAACAACTATTTACCATTGTACCACAAGGGACCTATCCCCATCTCCTTTCATCATTAGCCCTGCTCAGACAGATTGGATACTACTCAGTGGAGA
>NW_006408674.1:7897732-7909252 GCF_000296735.1 Chrysochloris asiatica | reverse complement strand
GAACATTGTAAGGCTTAGCTTGCCGCTTCATTGCTGCTTTTACCCCTCTTCCCCCTATTAGAGATGCATGTGGTCACCAATCAGAGCATGTATTTCCGTTGAGTCTTAGTCTTGGAAGGGGGGGTTTGCATTGAGAGGACCTGACCACTTGCTTTGATGTTTCCTAGGGAAGCAAATTTGTTTGTTCTTGTAGTAACAGTCCATCTGCCTCTATTTTTCCTGTAGGTCTTTCTTTCAAGAAGTATATTTTGTTCTTCTAGCTGCTCCAGGCTAGTCTGCTCGTCCTTTCAAGTGGAGATTTCTCCTCCCTGGAGATCTGGATATGGTTCAGGTTTCTACCTATAGTTTTATGTATTGCAAAGGCTCTGCAAGAAGCAAAAGGCTCGCTCACTGGGTACGCTGTAGCCCCAATTTAGGTATTCCAATCAGTTATAGGCAGAAGACGGACTTAAAAGCCTTCTAGTATGATGTTTCTGACTATTTCTTTCTCTCCCCCTCCAGTGTCTACTCTATATTATAATGCAAGGAAAACCAAGATTCAAAAAACATAGGCTCCTTCTTGAAAGCTTGTAAGCCAGTCACTTCTTGCCTTTGTAGTCCCCCATTTTGGATAGCCAATGTCCAAGTTGACCATCCCTGTCTACCCTGTGTATTGAAGGGGAGTGGGAATGATCCTCGCTGTAAAGATTTGTTCCCTCTTTTGAGCTACTGCATCCATAGGTGTAGGCCAAGTTCATCAAATTATATCAGATTACTCCCCTAGTTTCTTCTAGTTGAGCTCCGATAATCCAGTCAATGAAGCCAGGTCAAGTGGGTATTATCTGCAAGTGTGGGTGGTCTTGTGCATATACTCTCTCTTCTTATCAGCTGGACACGTCACTCTCCACTCTAGTCCTCTGTGGCTATGTCACTGACTCTGGGCCCAAGAGTCCCCAGGTCTTGCCACACTGCTGGCCAACCAGGACTCTACCTGGGTTCACAGGAGTCTATTGAACATTGTAGGGCTTAGCTCGCAACTCCTAAATGGTTTTTATAACTGTACTTGGTGTAGCACTGTAGGTTGATGGGCTGGACTGCAAGATAGGTTTTTATAGCATGTACTTGGTGTGGCTCTGTGGGTTAATGTACTGGACTGCAAAGTTGGTTTGAACTGCAAGGTAGGTGGTTCAAGCTCGCCAGTCACTCCTCGGAAACCCTGTGTAGGGTCACTATGAATTGGAACCGACTCGATGGCATTTAACAACCCACAACAAGAAGTATGTACTTAATTTTCGGTACTGACAAAAATCAGTACTTCCTTTAAAGACACTAATCTTTATAGTGTAAGTAGTTTTCAGAGACTCTTGGAAAATGTTTTAGCAGCCTTTAGCAGCCTTCCAATCTCACTTCGACTCCATTGTAGGTATTTTCCCATCTATACAGCTACCTCTAGTTTGATCTCTTCACGTGATCGGAACATTCTTTTACTTATTTTTTAACTTTTTATTGTGAATTGAGTGAAAGTTTACAGACAAGATCATCACCTTACCTTGAACCAGCCATACACTTAGTTTCATCTCAATGATTACTATCCCCTCCAAGTAATCAGCTCTCCTGCTTCTTTCCTATGGTTCCTATTTGTATTCACCCTCCTCCTCATCCCTTCTCAACTTTGAGTTTGAGTGATTGTCCATTCTGTGGTGAGCATATCTTGCCAGTGTTGTCTTCCACGATAAATCTATCCACTGCTTGGCTAAAATTGGACCATGAGGGTGATTTCCTTACCAAACCTGAAAGGTGGCTGAGGGCCATAGTCTCAGGTTCCTCCAGTCTCCTTCTGACCAGTAAACCCCGTCTTTTTTTTTAAATAAATTTTCGAGTTTTGTTCCACAAGTTCGCACATGTTCGCCCACTCGATCCACGATCCTTTAGTATAATCTCTTCCAGGTCAGTTGGTAGTGGTCGCCGGGCACCATCTAGTTCTGGTCTCAGAGTCGTGGAGACCAATGGTCACATGTTCCATTAGTCTGTTAGACTAATTGATCCCAAGCCGCTTTAATTCTTATCACTCTTCTTTCTTTCCCCCATGGAGAGACCAATAGCATCACCGGAGATCACTAATTCTTTATTGAACAAATAGTATTGGATGAGATACAGTGTTTCCTCATTCATTCAGCACACATATATTTAGTGTTTACTGTGGGCCACCGCTGCTTGTCGGTCAGTTTGTTGTACTGAAATGCCACCGGATTTTAAATAACCAACCGGTGGACAGGTTTCAGCGGAGCTTCCTAGACTAACACAGACTAGAAAGAAGGCCCAGGCAGTCCACTTCTGTAAAATGAACAGCTGAAACCCTTATGAATACCACTGGAGCATTGTTCATAGTGCCAATAGTGCCAAAAGTTGAGCTCTTCAGGTTGGAAGACACTCAAAATATGCTGCCTTAGAAGAACTTAAAAAAAGAAGACCCTCAACAAAATGATTCAGTGGCTGTAACAGTGGGTTCAAGGAAAAACAACTGTGAGGATAGCACAGGACTGGGCAGTGTTTTGTTCTGTTATGATGTTGTTGTTAGGTGCCATCGTCGGTTCTGACTCATAGCGACCCTATGCACAGCAGAACGAAACACTGCCCGATCCTGGGCCAGCCTCACTACCGTTGCCACGCTTGAGTTCATCGATGCTGCCACTTAGCCATTCCATCTCGTTGGGGGGTTTTTCTATTTTTCTCTGACCCTCCACCTTACTAAACATGATAGCCTTTTGCAGCAACTGGTCCCTCCTGATTATATGCCCGAAGTGTGAGAGACGAAGTTTGGCCATCTTGGTGTCCAGGGAGCACTCTGGCTGCACTTCTTCCAAAACGGATCTATTATAACAGGGTCTTTAGAAATCAGAAATGACTCAGTGACTCGATGGCACCTAACTACAGTAGCCACCACTGTTGACAGGAACTGTACTAGACATTTGTTGGTAATGTGAAGATAAGTAAGATGTGACTTTTTTGATGATGGTCTCACTAGGGTCTGGACTTGGCCTCTTATTTTTAAGCATCTCCCTCTCACCCTGATTCTTCAGAAATCTGAACAGTGAGTCAACATTGCTCTGTCACAGTGAACAGGGGTAGGGAATTGGAATTGGAAGACTTGGGTTCCAGTCTGTCCTTATTTAACTGTGAGCTTGAACAAATCACAAACTCTATTGTGAGCCACAGCTCCTTGGATGTAAAATGGGAATATGAGAGCAAGTGTGGGAAGAGACTTCTCTAACCAGTTACGCCCCACAGAAGTGACAGACTTACTGTGCTTCTCTTTGCTTATTAACCAGAATTAGGTTTTCTCCCCCGTGGGTTAGTATCGCAGGAAGCTCCTCTAATCCTTTCAGTGGTGCTGAATATACTGATAATGAAAAGTCAACAGCAGTGCACTGGTTTTCTGGCTTGTAAACCAAAATATAGTTTTCAGTGCCCAAAGCTGTGTTTGTCTTGAGAAGCCAAGAATATTTTTGCAATGTAGGGCAACTTCAGCTCACACGGCACGTCTCCTGGGGGATTTCTTGACAAGGTTACTCATTTGTAAGGCTGGTTCTGCTGTGGTGTCGTGTGCTGCTGTGTACAGTTCCACTGGGGTCAAATCATGAAGGCTGGCTTGAGGTGGTCTCTGGTCAGGGCTAATAAGAATTGAACTTGCTCTCCTTGGATGACCCACACACTGGCCTCTGGTTCCTTACCACCCTGTTGAGGAGTCCGTTGTGGCAGTGGTTCAAATCCACCAGCCACTGCTCAGGTCACTGGGAGTCAAACCACCTAGACAGCACTTCACAACAAATGTTTCAGTGGCCATAACAAGGGCCTTTGCTTTTTTGCCAGTGCTCTTAAGAATTTCTCTCCCAACTTAATCAGCAGAATTAGCAAACGTTACCTTGATGAAGGTAGCTCTCTTAAGAAGGAAGTGAAAAGTAGGTAGGTAACTGTTGGAGGAAGTGTTTTGTCTAGAACAAATGCCCTCAGATTTGTTTGTTAGTTTGTTTGTTTGTTTGTAGTGTACCATTACACCACACACACACAGAGAGAAACAATTAGGGCTTCAAACTGTCAGGGTCGTATATGTTCAGAGGATGGTGTGGTTCCTGTGGGGTGCTGGGGGGGCGGCACAATGTTTGCCATACCGGTTGTCTCATGACCCCAAGAAGCCAGGTGGATGGAGTAAGCAGAGAACACATCTCCCAGGGGGCCAGAGAAGTGTGCTGGTGGCCTGATACAGCTTATCCTTGCTAACCTCCTTGCAGGATATGAGGTTGTTGAAGTCGCCTCCCGTTAAAGTTAAGTTAATTGAATGCCATCACATCAGTCCTGACTCACAGTGTCCCTGAATGAAGTTTCTGAGGCTACACATCTTTGTGGGATCAGAAAACTTCACTTTTCTCCCACAGAGGGGCTAATACACTTGAACTGTTAACCTTGTGGTTCACATAGCCCAGTGCTTACGCTACAGAGCCACCACTTTGCTGAGACTTCCCCTTAGTGGGCACTAAAGAAGTTACCCTGTGCATTGGTGTCCTGGATTGAGTTGTGTCAACTGGACCGGGCCATGAGTCTGAGCTATTTAACAAGCAATCTAATGATGTAATGTGACAGTTACGTAATGGTTCTTCATGATGTGCTCTGATGTGATCAAACAATAAGAGATGAAGGGTGGGCTGCAGAACCTTGATCCACTGTAAGGGGAGTGTCCGTGGAGTGTGTCCTGGAACGCCTCTTAGCTTACAAGAGGGTGGTGGTGGTGGTGTGCCGTGGAGTTGGTTCTGACTCGTAGCGACCTTACATAGGATTTCTGAGTTGTAAATCTTTACGGGAGCAGAAAGCCTCATCTTTCTCCTGCGGAATGGTTGATAGTTTTGAACTACTGACCTTTACCTTGAAGTTGGCAGCCTGACTCATAAGCACTACGCTACCAGAGCTCCTTTGTTGTTGTTGTTGTTAAGTGCCGTCGAGTCAGTTCCGACCCATAGCGACCCTGTACAGGGTTTCCGAGGGTGTAAATCTTTACGGGAGTAGAAAGCCTCATCTTTCTTCCGCGGAGCAGCTGGTAGTTTCGAACTGCTGACCTTAAGGTTCGCAGCCCGATTCATAACCACTACGCTACCAGAACCAGAGCTCCTTTACAAGAGAGTAAAGGAGAGAAAAGTGAGCTTGACCTGCCGACCTTGCGGTTCAAGCCAACTTTGCACCTAACACATGAACCCACAGCACCACACCAGGACTCCACCTTGTGGTTGTTGTTGTTGTTAAGTGCTGGCGAGTCAATTCCAACCCATTGCAACCCTGTATAGGGTTTCCAAGGAGCAACTGGTGAGCTTGAACCATTGACTTTGCAGTCTGACGTGGTAGTCCACAGCGCCACACCAGGACTGTGGTTAGCAGTTCAGTGATTTACCCTATACTGCTAGCAGGGCTCCTTAGTTAACATTGACCTAGTAGGCTAATGCATCAGACTGCAAAGTCGTTTGAACTGCAAGGTCAGTAGTTCAAGTTCACCAGCTGCTCCTTGGAAACCCTCTACAGGGTCGCTATGGGTCAGAATCGACTCGACAGCACTTAACAACAATACTAAAACTGTCATTTATTGAATTATTACTACATGTCAGGCACTGTTCTAAAAACATTATACTAACTAATTTAATCTGTTGATTTGGTTTTATTTTACCTTTTATATATAATAAAATGGAAGCTAGTGAGAGGTTAAACAATTTGCCCAAGGTTTCTTAGTAGTAATGGACATTAAAATCCAGATAGTATGGTTCCTGAATCCATATCTTTAAGTGTTCTTCTATATTTTTCATTTTTGTGTTGTGTACTTTTTTTTTTCCCCCCAAGATTACTTTCCTGATACTGGTCAGAATTTTTTATAGACTACAAATGATGTCAAACCCAGAAATTAATGCAAGATTATCTGGTGACTTAAATACGAATGTTTATAGAGAAGTGTGACAATTTTACTTTTACATGAGAATTACGGTAAAATTCAGGAAAGGCAAATTTTACTCATGTAGGTGTGTGATTCTATAATAAAAGATAAAATACCATGTGAATTTCCTAGGATTGAAATTGCTTTACACATTTTCCTAACTTTAATGATCACAAACTTCACAACAGAACGTATGTCTTAATCTCTAAAGAGAGCAGAAACACTCAGCATTTAACAGTGTTTCACGACCTCAGTCTAGCCTTTGCAGTAACATGAGGCACTGAATCTACTTGATCACATAATAATTTGAGTTTCATTTTCTTTACGTGTAGCTAGAAGCATCCTGACTGATAACAGTATATAAATCTGTATATAAAGTGTATAGATCTCTGAGGTCTGCTTGCTTTCATCACTGCCCATTTCTGTGATGTTTTCCTCAAATATTTGAATACCCAAGCAGTGCCTGACTTGTCAGTATCCTAGTTTAAGTTATAACTGGGGTGATACATAGTTCTTTTAAAGAATAAATCATAATTTCCATTTAACGCTAACAAAAATGGATGGTACATACGTCATATGACTTCCTTTCCCGTGTGTAATTTTACCAACGTTACCTTTTTTATCAAGAAAGTTTACACAGTAGACACATACAGTGCAGAATGGCTTCGATTTACATCTGGGTATTTTCGCTGTAAGATCAGCCCTGGACTTCAAGCCACAAGGTCAACAGCTCAAACCCACCAGCTGCTCCTCTGAAACCCTATTCAGGGTCACTATGAGCCGCAACCAACTCCATGGCACTTAACAATAACAACATTTGTGTTGTTAAGTTTCATGGAGTTGGTTCCAACTCTTAACGACCCTGTATAGGTTTTCCAAGGAGCCACTGATGGATGTGAACTGCTGACCTTGTCCTAAGTCTTGGTGCTAATCCTACCGTGTCACACCAAGAGTCCATCTCTAAATTAGTGTTGTTAAGTGCCATCAAGTTGGTTCTGACTCATAGTGACCCTATGTAGGGGTTCTGAGGATCGACTGGTGAGTTTGAACTGCTGACCTTGTAGCACCACACCAGGATTCCTAAATTAGTATGTTGTTGTTGTTGTTAGGTGCCATCGAGTTGGCACAGTTTCATAGTGACCTTGTGTGCAGCAGAACAAAACAATGTCTGATCCTGGGCCAACCTCACTACCTAAGCTGCCACACTTGAGTCCATCAATGATGCCACCTGGCTGATCCATCTTGTTGGGGGTCTTCCTCTTTTTCTCTGACCCTCCATCTTAACCAAACATGATCTCCTTCTCCAGCGACTGTTCCCTCCTGACAATATGTCCAAAGTATGAGAGATCAAGTTTGGCCATCTTGGCCTCTAAGGAGCACTCTGGCTGTACTTCTTCCAAAGCAGATCTATTGGTTCTTTTGACAGCCCATGGCACTTTTAATATTCTCCTCCAACACCATAACTCAAAGACATAAATTAGTATAGGAATTTTTAATTGTTTGAATTGGAATATTCCACACCCTTTGAGAAATTGAACGGTTTGTCAAATTGGTCAGTTTTAGAGCATCTCTCTTGAAAATGTAACCACATGCTGTTCCTGAAAGAATACTGTCTGTGTTCTCTGGGGCTGTTCTGACAGAACTACCACCACAGGTGCTTTTAACAAACAGAAATTTGTTTTCTCACAGTTGAGATTTTAAGGCTGAATGCAGAGCAAGTTAAGTTGAGAAGCACTTCTGCTTGCTGGTTCTGTGGAGATCTGCTTGTGTTTTGGCACCTAACTGAGCCTATGTCTGCTTCTCTTGCTTGCTTGTTTAACATCCTCTCGGTCTAGTGGCTGCAAACCAGTAGCTTCATGCTCACCGACCCAGGGAAGGACTGAAGCCAAACTATGAAATGCTTCATATGCCCTGATTTTAATAGACAAATCGAACATGCTCTCATTTAGAATTTAAAGATATTCCAGAGATGTTACTATTCTTCAAAATAACTTGGGAACCCTTCACATTCTTGACCTTGTTATTAGCAGCAGCCCTTCTGCGCTAAGAATCGATTGCTTCTAGGAATAAACCAGAGTCCTAGTGTGGCATCTTAGGATAAACACTCAACTGCAAGGTCAGTTTGAGCTGCAAGGTCGGAGGTTCAGGCTCACTAGCCTCTCCTTGGAAACCCTGTTGTTGTTGTTAAATGCCATCAAGTCGGTTCCAACCCGTAGCGACCCTGTATAGGGTTTCCGAGGAGCAGCTGGTGAGCTTGAACTACCGACTTTGCAGTTCAAACAGCTTTGCAGTCTCATGGATTAACCCCCACAGCACCACACTACAGGGTTGCTTTGGAACAGACTCTGGCATTTAACAACAACAAGGTATGTCTAAAGAGATTTAGTCAAGAACTACACTCCTCTGGCCTCATTAACATAACAAAAGCAACACATTCCCAAATGAGAATTATAACCACAGGCATAGAAGTTAGGAGTTAGAATACATATTTTGGGGGAGAGACGGTTCAATCCATAGCAAACATTTTGAGAGACGTATATGGTATTCAGTAATGCAATTGGAATTAACCTGTTAACTACATAGAAATTGCTGATCTCGAAGCTAATGCATGCAACCTAAGCCTGATATCAGCTCAGCACACAGGCACCTCCTAATACCAAAGGGGACAAATGTAAGTTACGAAAGGCAAACCTGACTCATTCCTCTCACTCGTGGAGAACAGTGGTGTGTGTATGTGTCCTGCCTTGATTTGTTTCAAAAAGGATTTGAGGTAACAAAGAATACTTACAGTAGGATTAAAAACCAGAGACTAAGCAAGAATGGGGCCAAGGTTACACAAGGTGGACCAATCAGTTCACATCAGCAGAAGGGTCAGTGTGTGGAAGGGCATGCCACTGGGGCTGCCTGCTTGCCAGTGGAATTGGGTCACAACTTGGCTTGGTGGTTCCACAGCCTCAACAAATAGGAAAATGGCCTTAGAATTACAATATCTGGAATTTAAAGCATACAAGTGACTCAGGAGGACTCTAGTTTCTGAGGGGAGCCATAAATGTATTGCTCTCCTGACCTTTTTTGAAGCCATAAATGTATTGCTCTCCTGAACAACTTCCTGTAATGACACGGAACTGAATGTCCCTCGTGTAAGTGGAGGCTATAGTGTTGAGGTTGGAATTCAGTACTTAATTCCAGCTGTGGCCGAACTCTATGGCCCCAGGCACCCAGCTAACTTGAATCAGAACTGAAATTTAAGAATATCTGAAAGAGTAACAGCATTATTGTTTTTTAATACTAGCCAATTTTATTGAAATCCATTTGCTTAGAAGTAGTCCTTCCCCAAATGTTTATCAATATGTCTGTTACTTTCATCACTTTCCTGTTGAAGGGTTCCTGCCTCATGAATCTAGAGTCCTCAGCCACTTCCCCTCTCCATGTCCCCATCTCTGCCTCCATCTCTGGTGTCACTGCTTCTCTGGATGAGGTCCTGCATTCTGCTTGTGTTCTTCTCCCTTGATGGTCCTAGGGTCCTCCGTTTCTGGACTGTAAGATTAGCTTCTCCCCTGTTTTTGTTACAAAACTTGTACCTTTACAATTGTGACAGTTGTAATTAGTCATGGTAACAATTATTCACTATTGAATCATATGAATCTTATCCCCATCTCTTTTCAACAGACCCATCTAGACAACATGAAAACGATTCAGTGGGGGCTCTCTCTCCCCCCACCCCACTCTTAAACTATACTCTCTCTTGAAATCTTGTAAGCCAGTCATTTCGTGCCTTTATCGCCACCTCATTTTAGGTAGTCGTGTCTTAAGTTGCCCATCCCTATCTACTCTGTGTACAGAGGGGATAGCATTGATACTTGATGTGAGGAATCCTTCCCTCTCTGTTGGTATTTAGTTACTACCTCCATGAGTCAGGTTCATCAAATTGTAGCAATTTACCTTGTTTCCTATATCAAAAATTTTTTTTGTGTGTGTAATCTTCCGCTAGTCAAGTTCTGATTATTAAGCCATCAAGGCTAGGTCAAATGGGTACTATCTGTAACTTTCGGTGTTCTTGTGTATCTCCCCTCACTTCATATCAGCTGGATGCTTCACTCTCAGCTCTAGACTTCTGTGGCTATGTCCTTGTTATGGGCTCAGGTGTCCCCAGGTCTCACCACACTTTGGATCAACCAGTCCTTCCTCTTCTCCCTCTCATCAGTCAATGGACCATGGTTGAACTCAACCCATTTCTTCATTGCTGCCTTTCCACCTTTTGACTCATCTATAGACCAGTGTGGTCACCAGCAAACTGACATACCTGTACATGTGTTTTCTTTGAGTTTCAGTCTTAGAGGGGGGTTTGTCCTGAAGGAACTTGATTGCTTGCCTTGGTGGCTTCCCTGCGAACAGCTTGCTTGTTCTTGTAATAGCCAGTCATACTGACATTTTTGTTTTGGGTTTTTCCTGATGATCTTTCTTTGAAGACATGTCTTCTGTCGCTCTAGCTGTTCCAGGCTGGTCTGCTTGTCCTTGCTAGTGGGAATGACCCACCTCAGAAGGTTCTGGATGGGACTCAGGATTCCACCTAATGTTCTAGAGTCTGCAAAGTCTCCTCAAGAGGCCTATTTCACTGGGCAAGTTTTAGAACCCCTTTTAGGTATTGCAGTCAGTTATAGGCTAAAGACAGGCTTACAAGTTTTCTGTAATCATGTTTCCCAACATTCCTTTCTAGCCCACTAAAATGTCTATTTTACAATAGTAGGTGAGGGAAACCAATATTCATAAGATAGTCAAGCATTTTAGTATTATTTCTCCTTTTCAAACTATGCCTAGATCCCTGTATCCCAGAGCCCTGTTGTTCCAAGGTTGAGCATGCATCACCGTTTACCTCTGTCCCACTTAGTCCATGCAAACCTGTCTCAGTGTTCCCCTATCTACCTTGTTCTTCTGCCTCCTCCCCCTTCTTGTATTGCCCTCACCAACACTGGAACTAAACCCCCCACCCCAACCCCACTGTTGTGGTTACCTTATAGTCCATTAAGTCTTCCCTCCATTTAAGGCAATCTATTTTATCCTGTAATCTGATCACCACCTGGATCTATGTTCCTCTGTGTTTACCTTCTTTCACATTGTATTGTTTTGATCATAGACTGACTGCCCAGATCCTCTGTTCTTATAAGTCTCTTCTGTTCTGGATGCTTCCATTTGTTGATTTGAGTTCAGGGTGATGCTGCCACAACATGTCATTCTCTGGTTGTTGTGTGCTCTTGTTGGTTCTCAGTCCATAGAACTTCCTTTAGGATGTTTTTCATAGCAGGGTTGGCTTCTGTTTATCCTGGAATGTTTTGATTACACCATTGTATTTAATTGACAGCTTTGCTGGGTAGAGATTCTGGGTGGCAGTTTTATTTTTTCAGGGTTTTATATATGTCTCCCCATTGCCTTCTTGCCTGCATGGTTTCTTTTGAGAGATCTGAACTTAATCTGATTTGCATGCCTTTGTATGTTACACTTTTCTTTTCCCTAGCTGCTTTCAGGATTCTGACCTTATCTTTGATTTTGGAGAACTTGATTATGATATGTCTTGG
>NW_006408674.1:7881328-7897232 GCF_000296735.1 Chrysochloris asiatica | reverse complement strand
AATTCCTTCTCTGGCATTTCCAAAGCCTGCCCATCTTCCAGTATGGAGTGTAGGTCTACCTCCAGCTCATTTGTCTCAGTCACTTTATCTTGTTTCTGGACATGTGCAGATACGGTCATCTGCTTCTGTTTTATGGGCATTTTCAGGAGTTGTCTGTGGCCTTAATACTTAGATGGGTATGTATTTTGGTATTTTTTTATGCTTTCTGATTGCCTCCAGGTAGATGTGATCAGGAGATGGGCTTTTCACTCCTCTTCCTGAGAAATTTCAAGACTCCACTGTTAGTCATTGTGATGTAACTCAGGATTTAATTTTCGGCCTGTTTCCTTTTTAGTCTGCCTGTCCTGCTCCACAATCCCCTTTCAGGTCTTTTTCCTAGTGATAAACGGTTCAGGGCTGGCTGTGGCCATTTTGCACAGCTGTTTGGTTTTAAGTGGAAACTGTCACTTTAAATTTTGAGGAGATCTGTGTGCATGAGTAGTAGAACCCTCCAGGGTAGGGGTGGAGTGTCCCCTCACTCAGGCACCCCCTGTAGTTACCAGAATGGACATGCGCAGACAGCAAGGGACCAATAAACAGATAGAAAATTAAAAAATGTCCATACCTGTATGTCCACGGTTCTGTCAGGTGTCTGTGGTTGCTCTGATCCTTCCCCGGTTTGGTCTCACCCAAGATAGTGGCTCTGTGAGCAGCTGAGTGTCTTGAATTAGAAAGCAATGGATTTTTGCTTCTGCTATAAATTCCCCTAGCTGCAAGCCTTCCAACCTTCTAAATATTCCTTTTTATGTGGTTGAAAGTTCTGGGACCATCCCCTGAGCCTGCTTGGTCTGGTATTCTGTGTTGTTGTTGACAGAGCTCCTTACTGCACTTCCACCCGATCCGCCATCTTGTTTGTTCTCTCCTTGATGATGTTACTTCTTGATATGGGGGCTGGTTACACAGGTGTGTTCAGACTGAAAATCCATCAGTTTATATACTCATATACTTTTCTCTGTGTACATTTAGTAAAATGTAAAAGAAAGAAGGAGAGGGGAAGGGCAGGAGGATGAAAGAACAAAGAGAAACAGTGTATACATGCTTTGGTCCTGTCACCTGATACCAAATTCACATCTGCCATTTGGTGGGACCTTGAGACATTACTGAACCTTTCTGTGACTCATGTTTCCCGTCACTAAAACGAGAGTAATAATAGCACCTTTAACATCCCAAGCACTGTGAAGATTAAATAAGTCAGTACAAGCATTCTGAATAGTGCCTACCACACAGTCAGCACTCGCTAAGAGCAAATGTGTCAGTTTGAGGACTAAGGTGTACTTAATCCAGGCCATGGTGTTATCAGTAACTTCATTTGCATGTGAAAGTTGGACAGTGAATAAGAAAGACCATAAAAGAATTGATGTATTTGAGTTATGGTGTTGGATGACAATATTAAAAGTATCATGTACTCCCAAAAGAACAAACCAATCTGTGTTGGAAGTACAACCAGAATACTCCCTGGAAGCCAGGATGGCCAGACTTCATCTTTCATACTTCAGATATATTATCAGAAGGGACCAGTCCCTGGAGAAGGATATGGTTGGTAAAGTGGAGTATTGGCAAAGAAGAGGAATTCCACCAGTGAGATGAGTTTGGCAGAGTGGCAGCAGCAATGGGCTCAAGTGTAGCAACAGTTGTGAGGTTAGTGCAGGAGCAGGTAGTGTTTCGTTATGTTGTGCGTAACGTCGCTGTGAGTCAGAACCAACTCGATGGCCTACAACCACAGTAGCAAGTGTTACCATTAGCTATCCTTGTTAATAATGGTTATCATTACTATAAATTAGAATAGGTAGTAGGAGAAAGACGTGATGAGTTGGAAAGCTGGGGTCAGAGAGCTAGTGAGCTAGTGGGTATTCTGTAAAATGTCTTGAGTGTGGCTGTGCAGATCATCAGAAATGAAGACACTGTGAGCCGGTGGTTCTGCCTTCATGTTGCCCTGGATGGTGGTAGGACTTCGGGTGGAGAAGGAAGGGCTTGAGGTGCTGAGGTCATCAATGAAAGTGAGTGGCCTGGAGGTCTGGCCGAGGGAGGACCTGAGGTCTCAGGGGCAATGGAGGAGCCCTTGGGAGTGGCAGTGGTGGGAATCAGCAGCCGCCTCCCTCGGGTGGTGTGGTCTGTGGGAGAGCAACTGCACCCTTTGCTGAGTCTAGTCCAGAACTTTCCCGGGAATCTCTGATTGCCAGGTACTGGCTGGCCCAGGGAGGTGTCAGAAGCCAGATGGCATTTGCTGTGTTTTGACAGTGAAATGTGGGTTAACACCTGCTTGGGTGTGTTTCAGATTTCCGTTTCTAGTTGGCTGGTACCTGTGATGGTCTGTCTGTTCCCTGTCATGTTTCTGTCCTGGAACCTTGGTACCTGTGATGGTCTGTCTGTTCCCTGTCATGTTTCTGTCCTGGAACCTTGGCCTGCTCCTCCAGGCTGTGTGTGACCCATCTCCCCATTCAGTTGGAGGGACTCTAGGCCTCAGCCCCATTTCTAAGAACTGGGCCTTGTTCCTTGGTTACACTCTCATCTTAAATACCTTTTCCACTGCCAATGTGGGTCATATTCTTATCCCCTACCCTAGTTACATGCCAGCTCCCCACCTTCACCACAGCTGGAACCTGGGGCCTGCTTTGCATTTGGCCACCCCCTTTCCTGATCCTAGACCCCAAGGTTGGGATCCTACTGCCTGACATGGATGCTTCTGCGCAAAAATACCTGCTGAATCCTTTGCTGTTATCTTCACCACCACCCTGCTCCTGCTGAGCCTGCCCACCCCCTGAATCTAACACCATCGTTTACTGGGAGAATGATGCTCTTCCGACTGAAGGGAGCTCCCCTTTCCTATCATCAAGTTAACCAGGCGCCTCCCCCACCCTAGTCAGGGAGCCTTGTGACTTCCAGACAGCTCCATATGGGGAGGCTTTGAGTTCTGTAAAAAGAACAAAAGGAAATGTTCTTCACACAACCTTCTGTCCCTTTTATTAATTTTTGGAAAACAATTTATTGAATGTATGTAAACAGCTATTTAGATAGTAAACGCAGAGCTCTACCAAAGAAATGGTGTCTTTCAAAAACTACGGGAAGTACAAAGTTCTGCTTCTACAAGATTTCTTTTGATGGAACTTTTCGATATTTCAACAAAGCAGGTAGAACACAGACACTTAAGCAGATTGATTTTATCAAACTGGATATTCTAACAGAATCCCTTGTGTACTAAATAAATCTGCGTATACTCCTTGCTGGAAGTGATAACCCACAATAGACTTGCTCCAGTTCAAGTATTTACTGAAATACACTTGACTGCCCAAAATACCAAGATGCTTTAACCATGACTTAAAAACAGAATTTTTTTTTTTTATAACTATCAAAAGGAGAATATGTTGTGGCGTTAACCATACAGTGAAATATTCTATAGCAAACTACTGCCATGCCACAGCATGGAGATGCTCATCAAGTAACGTTGAGTGAAAAAAGCTTAACAAAAATAGTTACAGACTGTCTCAGTTACCTACTGCTGCTATAACATATTACCACAAATGGACGGCTGTCTTAAATAAAGGCATTTTCTGTTTAAGCCAACCAAACCCACTGCCATCTGTGTCATAGCAGCCAGGTATGACAGACTATAACTGCTCTATAGGGTTTACAAGGCCATATTCCTTATGAAAGCAGAGTGCCTCATGGCTCTTACACGGAGCAGCTGGTGGGTTTGAACCACCAACCTTCTGATTAGCAACCTAATGTTTACCCAAAGTACTCCCTTCTCACAATGTAGGAGTCTATAAGTCTGAATTCAGGTTGGTGATTCAAGTGGAAAGCTTCATTCTTTCTCCTTTGGCTCTGGAAGAAGGCTCTTGTCTCTACTTAGCTTCTGATCCTGGGCAGTCTACATGTGACATGTCTCTTCCTCTATCTCTGCTTGCTAGTTTGCGTTTTATCTCTTACATCTCAAAAGATAATGTCCCCATTAATCCTTCCTCGTTAATATAACAAAGACAACTCATAACCCAACCCCCCCAAAACCAAACCCACTACCATGATTGATTCTGACTTGTAGCAACCCAATATAGGGTTTCCGAAACTAAATATTTACAGGACCAGACAGCCTCATCTTTGCCCCGAAGAATGGCTGGTGGGTTTGAACTACCAACCTTGTGGTTAGCAGTCCAGTGCTTATTCTACAGGATAATAACCATAGGCATTTGTTGTTGTTAGGTGACGTCCAGTTCATTCAGACATACAGTGACTCCTCATGTACAGCAGAACTAAACCCCACCGGGTCCTGCACCATCCTCACCATCACTGCTGTACTTGAGTACTGTTGTAACTGCTGGGTCAGTCTGTATCATTAAGGGGCTTCCTTTTTTCACTGATCCTCTACTTTACCAAGCATTGATGTCCTTCTCCAGGGACTGGTACCAACTGAAAAAGTATGTGAGATGAAGTCTTGCCGTTCTTGCTTCTAAGGAGCATTCTAACTGTATGTCTTCTGGCACTCCATTGGAATAGTTAATGTTCTCCACTAACACCACAATTCAAAGGCATCAATTCTTCTTTGGTCTTACTTATTCATTGTTCAGCTTTTGCATGCTTATAAGGTGTAGTGGTTATTAATCGGGCTGCAAACCGCAAGGTCGGCAGTTCAAAACTACCAGCTGTTCGTGGGAGAAAGATGAGGCTTTTTGCTTCCGTAAAGATTTACAGCCTCAGAAACCCTGTACAGGGTCGCTATGAGTTGGTTCTGACTCCACAGCACATAACCAACCAAGGTTATTGAAAATACCATGGCCTTGGTCAGGCACACCTTAGTTCTCAAAATGACATCTTTTCTTTTGTCCAATTCAGTGCATCATTTGATGTCCTGACTGCTGCTTTGATGAGCGTTTATTGTGGATCCAAGTAAAATGAAATCCTTGACAACTTCAACCTTGTCTCCATTATTATGATGTTGCTTATCGGTCCAATTGTGAGGATTTTTTGTTTTCTTAATGTTAAGGCATCATCATATTGGTTGCAGTCTTTAATAATCTTCATTAGTAAGTGCTTCAAGTCCTTCTCTTTAAGCAAGCAAGGTTATGTCAACTTGTCCATCAGTTTGTCATATTGTAGTGACTTGGTGTTGCTTTCGTGCTGAGAAGTTATGTCATGGATATTTTAAATACCAGTAGGGCCATCCATTCACCACCCATCTGTCAGTTTGGAGTACTGTGGTGACTTGTGAGTTGCTGTGATTCTGGGAGCTATACCACAGGTATTTTAGATAACCAGCTGGGTCACCCGTGGTGGACAGGTTTCAGGTGAGCTTCCAGACGAAGACCAGCTAGGAAGAAGAAGCAAAGAACTACTGCTGAGTATTTAGTCACTGAAAACATTATCAATAGCAGAGAAACACTGTCAGATAAAATGTTGGAAAATGAGCCCCTCAGGTTGGAAGGCGCTCAAAATGCAACTGGGGAAGGTGCTGCCTCCTCATAGCAGAGTTGACTTTGATGACACGAATGGAGTAAAGCCATGGGACCTTCATTTGCTGATGAGGCACAACTCAAAATGAAGAGAAACAGCTGTAAACATCCATTAAGTAATCGGAACATGGAATGTATGAAGTATGAATCTAGGAATTTTGTAAATTGTCAAAAATGAAATCGAATGCATAAACATCTATATCTTAGGCATTAGTGAGCTGAAATGGACTGGTATTGGTCATTTTGAATCTGACAACCACATGGTTTACTATGCTGAGAATGACAAATTGAAGAGGAATGGTGTTGCATTCATTGTCATAGAGAACATACCCAGATCAGTCATGAGGTTCAGTGCTGTCTGTGATAGGATAATATCCATGTGCCTACCGGGAAGACCAGTTAATACCACTATTATTCAAATTTATGCACCAACCACTGAAGCCAGTGAGGATAAAATAGAAGAACTCTACCAACTTTTTCAATCTGAAATTGATCAAACATGCAATCAAGGTGTATTGATCATTACTGGTCATTGGAATGCAAAGGTTGGAAAATATGGCCTTGGTGATAGGAATGATGCTGGAGATCGCATGATAGAATTCTGCAAAATCAATGATTTGTTCATTTCAAATACTTTCTTTAGACAGCATAAGAGATGACTTTAGACAGTATAAGATGACTTTAGACAGTATAAGATGACTTTAGACAGTATAAGAGATGACTACATACATGGACCTCGCCAGATGGAATACAGAGTCAAAGTGACTACATCTGTGGAAAGAGACGATGGAAAAGCTCCATATCATCAGTGAAAACAAGGCCAGGGGCAGATTGTGGAACAGACCATCAATTGCTGATAGGCAAATTAAAACTGAAGCTGAAGAAAATGAAAACAAGTCCACTAGAGCCAAAATATAACCTTGAATGTATCCTGCCTGAATTTAGAGATCATCTGAAGAACAGATTTGATACATTAAACACTAAAGACTGAAGACCAGAAGAGTTGTGGGATGACATCAGGACATATGGGAAGAGAGCAAAAAGTCATTAATAAGACAAGAAAGAAGGAAAAGGTCAAAATGGATGTCAGAAGACAACACTGAAACTTGCTCTCCAGTGTAGAGATGCTAAACCAAATGGAAGAAATGAGGAGGTCCAAGAGCTAAACAGAAAATTTCAAAGATCAGCTTGAGAAGATAGAGCCAAATATTACAACAAAATGTGCAAAGATCTGGAATCAGAAAACCAAAGGGGAAGAACACACTCAACATTTCTCAAGCTGGGGGAACTGAAGAAAAAATTCAAGCCTCAGCTTTTGTCATTGAAGGACTCTGTGGGCAAATTATTGAATGATGCAGAAAACATCAAGAGAAGATGGAAGAAATACAGTCACTGTAGCAAAAGGAAATGGTTGATGTTCAACCATTTCAAGAGGTAGCATATGATCAAGAGCCAATGATATTGAAGGAAGAAGTCCAAGGTGCATTAAAGGAATTGGTAAAGAACAAGGCACCAGGAATTGATGGAATAAAAATTGAAATCTTTCAAGAAAGTGAGGCGACACTGGAGGCACTCGCTCATCTATGCCAAGAAATTTGGAAGACAACTCTCTGGCCAACTGATTAGAAGAGATTTGTATTTGTGCTCATTCCAAAGAGAGGTGACCCAACGGAATGCGGAAATGATCGGAAAATATCTTTGATATCCCATGCAAATAAAGATTTACTCAAGGTAATACAGAAATGGCTATAATCATACATTGAAAGAGAACTTCCAGAGGTTCAAGCTGGATTCAGAAGAGGACATGGAATGTGGGATATCATTGTTGATGTCTGATAGATCTTGGTTGAAAGCAGAAAATACCAGAAAGATGTTTACCTGTGCTTTTTTGACTATGCATAGACTTTCAGTTGTATGGAGCATGACAAGCTATGGACAACATTGTGAAGTATGAGTATTCCTGAATACTTAATAGTACACACTGAATGTGTACATGGACCAAGAGAAAATTGTTTGAACAGAACATGGGAACAACTGGTTTAAAATTAAGAAAGGTGTGCGACAGGGTTGTATTCTTTCACCATACTTATTCAACCTGTATGTTGAGCAGATAATCCGAGAAGCTGGGTTCAATGAAGAAAAATGTGGTATCAGGATTGGAGGAAGACTCATTAACAACCTGTGTTAAATGATACAACCTTACTTGATCAAAGTGATGAGAACTTAAAATACTGTTGAAGATCAAAGAGCACAGTCTTCGGTATGGATTGCAACTAAATGTAAAGAAAAGAAAAATCCTCACCACTGGACCAATAAACAACATTCCTATCAATGGAGAAAAGATTAAAGTTGTCAAGGACTTCATTCTTCTTGGATCAACTATCAACACTCATGGAAGTAGCAGTCAAGAAATCAAATGACGTATTGCATTAGGCAAATCTGCTGCACAATACCTTTTTAAAATGTTGAAGAGTAAAGATGTCATAATGAAGACTAAGGTGCGCCTGACCCCTGCCATGGTGTTTTCAATAACCTCATATGCATGCGAAAGGTGGACTGTGAATAAGGAAGACTGGAGAAGAATTGCTGTTGAGATATGGTTTTGGAGGAGAATATTGAAAGTACCCTGGGCTGCCAAAAAACCCAACAGATCTGTGTTGGAAGAAGTGCAGCCACTCCATCCTTGGAGGCCAGGATGGCCAGGCTTTGTCTCTCATACTTGGGCATATTGTCAGGTAGGACCAGTCGCTGGAGAAAGATACCGTGTTCGGTAAGGTGGAGGGTCAGAGGAAAAGAGGAAAGCCCCCAACGAGACAGATTGGCAAAATTGGCAGCATCAATGGGCTCAAGCGTGGCAACAATTGTGGTGTTGCATTCTGTTCTGCATAGGATCGCTATGAATCAGTACCAACTCAATAGCACACAACAACAACTACAACCACAACACAACAACAACACAACAGCAATGCCACCCACAATGGAAAAGTTCCAATGGAGCTTCCAAATTAAAGATAGAGTAAGAAGAAGGAAGAGGCAGTCCACTTCTGAAAAAGTAGCCACTTAAAACCCTTATGAAAAGCAGCAGAGCGTTGTCTGCTACAGTGCTAGAAGATGAGCGCCTCAGTTTGGAAGACACTGAAAATACAACCAGGCAAGTGCTGCTTCCTTAAAGTAGAGTCAGTCTTACTAATGAGGATAGAATAAACCTTTCAGGTCCTTCCTTTGCTGATGTGGCAGAACTCAAAATGAGAAGAAACTACTGCAAATATCAATAGAACAAAAATGTACAAAGTACGAATCTAGTAAAATGAAATGGAACACCTAAAGATCAATATCCTAGAAATAGTAAGATGACATGAACTGGTATTGGCCATTTTGAATTAGACTAACAGGTAGTCTGTGCTGGGAATGATAAATTCAAGAGGAATGGTGTCACATTCATCATTAAAAAAACACATTTCAAGATCTGTGCTGAAGTATAATGCTGTCAGTGATAAGGTAATATCCATACTCTTACAATGAAGACCAGCTGATATTACTGTTAACTCAAATTTATGCAGCAAGCACTAATGCCAAAAATTAAGAAATTGAACATTTTTACCAACTACTGCAGTGTGACATTGATCAAACATGTACTCAGAATGCGATAATAATTACTGGTGATTGGAACTATCACATAACTCACAAAAAAAATTTAAGAAAAAAAAAAATTACTGGTGATTGGAATGTAAAAGGTGAAACTGAGAAAAGGATCAGCAGTTGGAAGACAATGGCCTTGATGATAGAAATGATGTAGGAGTTATCTTTTTACAACAACATAAACTGCAACTATTCTTGTGGTGCTCACTGATGAATACATCATAATCAAATCAACTACACCTATGGAAAGAACCACAGGCACAGAAGTGAGGATTCACAACACGTATTTAAGGAGGACTTACTTTTAAGCCACAACATATACGATATGATTTGATTTCTATAAAGTGCAAAACCAGGCAGAACTATGGTATATTAGGACTCAGGGTTAAGGGTGTCTGGTCACATTATTCTTGATCTGTATGATAGCTTTACAGGTGAGTTCAGTTTGTGATAATTCTCCAAGCTAATCACTTACGTTCTTTGTAAATATGTAAACCTTCAGTAAAAATTTTATGAAAGTCAGCCAGGTCTGCATTAGTTTCCTAGAGCTGGTTAACAAAGAACCACAGAGTGGTGGCTTTTAAACAAAAATTTATGATCTCACAGTTCTGGAGACTCTGAGTCTGAATTTTGGGTGCTGCCAGGGCCATGCTGTTTCCCAAAGCTCTAGGGAAAGATCCTCTCTTGACTCTTCAGCTCTGGTAAGCCCAGGAGTTCCTCGGCTTGTCATTGCAGCGTAACTGTAGTCACAGGGCTGCTTTTCTGCTGTCCAATCCTTGCTTCTTGTCCTTTTAAAAGGATACCACGTGGCTTGGATAATGACCCAATCTCATATTAACCTTGTCTTAACTGCTAGCATCTTCAAAGATCTTATTTCCAGACAAGGTCGCATTCACAGGTACTGGGGGTTAGTTAGGACATTACCCTTTTTTTGGAGGTATAATTCAATCCCTAACACTATGCATTTGAGGTAGACTTTTCATGAATGTATATGTTCCTTCCTGTGTCAGGGATTTTTCTCGTGCTTTTGCCTCAGTCCAAAATAGTGTTTTCATCCTTTTCCACTCAATTCCTACTCATCCTATGGGCCTTGAATTAAAAAGAAAATTGCTCAGGGACACTTTCCCCGATAAGCTCTGTTTCTCCCTTACCCCTACGCACACACAAGTCAAGTTTTATCTGCTTTCTTGGCACCATGTACTGAGCCAGCCTTGATTTCACATTGGGGACTTGTGTGAGGATTTGACTGCTTCTTCTTTTTCTGATGGGTAAGTGCCAGGAGAGCAGAGGCTGGGCTTCTTTATGCCAACCATGTGTCTTGGCAACTCCCACAGTGCCTGGCACATGTCAGGGTCAGAGGCTCATTGGTGGTGGTGTTAATGCCATTGAGTCATAATGATCCCGTGTAGGGTTTCTGAGGAGTGGGTTGGTGAGTTTGAACTGCCAACTTTGCAGTTTAAACTGACCTTACAGTCAAGTGCTTATCCTACAGTGCCACGTGAATGAATATAATGGGATGCCTTCAAAAGGAGCATCCTCTGCTAGACGATTAGTTAGAGGAAGTGTGTGCTTGGAGGGCTTCTGAGAGCAAAGCCTCTGTGAAATTGCATGAAACATTTTACAGATTGCAGTGCCTGTAAGAGCCTTAAAGTGGGACTGTAGGAACATTTCTCAGCTGCGGGAGGCAAAGCAGTGTTGGCTAATCAGTGTCCCTTAACCTACTTCTGTGCCCACTAGTCACGTTCCTGAGAATGAACAGTTTATATGTGATGACTTCATTTGTTCTGGCCTTTCTCATGACAATCCTAAGGTCAGGTCTATTTTAAGCCAAGAAATATGTCCTGGAAGTCAGTTCCAGAGTCCCTATATCCTTTTTCTTTCCTTAGTATCAGATTCTCGGCTATCCCCTTACCCCTTCAATTTTTCTTAGAAACAACTTTGAAAATAACTTAAATATCTTCTGTGTTGATTTTCTCTGAATATTCATTCTTTTAAAATTGTATGTGGGAAAATGATACTCCCTCATTTAACATTCTAACTTACAAGGATTAAGCAAAAAGCAATTGATCCAGTAGGAAGAATTTGAGACAAAACATATGCTTTTATACATTTAGACTTTATTTGCTACTTAGTTTTTTTTGTTTTTAACTTTTTATTGTGGGTTGAGTAAAGGTTTACAGAGAAGATGGTCAGTTTTACATTCAACAAATACTACACTGTTTCATCTCAGTGATTAGAATCCCCTCCATGTAATGATTACAGTCCCCTCCATGTAATAACAGTTATCCCACTTCCTCCCTGTGATTCCTGTTTCCATTCCACTCACCTTCCCATCCTCTCTCAACTTTGTCCTTAGGAAACTGTTACCCTTTTGATCTTAAATAATTGCCCATGGTGAGCATGCATTACTGAGACTTTTAGGAGGGACAACAACATATCTACTGGTTGGCTAAAAATTGGTCCATGTGAGTGAATTTCATTCCAGACCTAAAGGCTGGGTGAGGACCATAGTCTTAAGTTCCTCCAGTCTCTTTCTGATCAGGAAGCCTGCGCTCGCTCGCTTACTCACTCGCTTGCTCTCTCTTCTCTCTCTCTCTCTCACATATGTCAATATAATAAATACATAGTATAAATATGGTAGTAGTGGTTATGTGCCATAGAGTCAGTTCCAACTCATAGCAACCCTGTACAGAGTTTCCGAGGCTATAAATCTTTACAGGAGCAGAAAGCCTCATTTTTCTCACATACTTATATGTAAATATATTTAAGACCGAACACACACACACACACATATATGTATATTAGGATAAATGTGTATTATAAATATATTTGTGTGTTAATATAAGACCGGGCTTCCTGGTCAGAAAGAGACTGATGGAGGAACTTGAGACTATGACCCTCACCCAGCCTTCAGGTCTGGAATGGAATTCACTAGAATGGACCAATTTACAGCCAACCAATAGGTAGGTAATTAATGGGGACAACAACATTAGTAATGTATGCTATTTTAAGTTTTGTTAATACATTTTCTGTCACTCTTCCCGGGACCTTCTAATTTGACCTCTTTCAGAGAAGTTGGTTGTGGTAGTTGGGCACCATCTAGTTCTTCTGGTCTCAGACTCATAGTGACTGATGTTCACCAGCTCCATTGTTTGATTGGACTGGTTGATTCCAAGCATCTTCAGTTTTCATTCCTCTTCTTTCTTCTGGAGACCAATAGTTGCACCTGAGATGGCTGCTTACGAGCTTTTAAGATCCTAGATGTTAGTCACAAAAATAGTATGTGGAATATTGTCTTGTGGATTATGTTATGAGGCTGCGTGCTATTTATTTATTTATTTTAAATAGTTTTTTCCCTTCTTGGGTATTGTGGCTAGGAGGTATATAGTCCCAGTCCTCCTTCTTCCCAGCCATTCCTTGTATTTTGACTTTTGGCAAGTCACATAACCTCTTTTGCTTTTTTGTAAAATGGGGGCACCATAGCCTTCAGATTTAATGAAGTTACAAGTGTAAAATACTCTGTTCAATGCCTAAAAAATTCAGTCAATAAATAGCATTTATCTAAAACAGACGGTTCAGCTTTGTAATAAAAAGAATGATTTTGATACATAGTGTCTGTAGGTTACAGCTTTTTATGAACATAACTAAAAATTATTGATAATTTAGGATGTTTCATTCTGCTGTGCATAAGGTTGCTATGAGTTGGTACTGACTATGGCTCCTAACAACAAACACCATACCTAATTGTACAATACACCCTGGGGAATGAGGAAGGAAATATAATAGCACAATTATAATCACTCCCTTTTTCTTTCTTTAAAATGCCTCTCCCCAACTCTTGTTTTCAAAGAACCTGATCTACTGTTAACTCTAATAATCATTTCCTGAGAACAACCCATGCACAGTTACATCACAGACTGGGGATGTTAATCAAAGGTGAGCTCTCCTTATTTTTGCTTTTCCGCAGCCATTTCTGGTTGCTTAGCATTAAGGACTACACTCAGTGATACTGCATTTGTTGAGAAAAGAGGAAGCAGAGAGATGTTTTTGCAAGGCATGGAAGATGCTATTTACATACAATATTTATAGATTCAGACCTTAGCAATTCAGGTCTTTGGGGTTTGATGGAGAAATTATAAGTCTGAAAGGACTTTGAAACTTGCTGTATTCTGGTTCCACCAGTCAACAACTTTTTTGAACAAATACCTAACTTTTCTGAGCCTTAGGTTTCTTATTTACTAAAAAAGGATAATAAATTTTAACTGATAAAGATTTTTAGAGGATTAACCGAAATAAGACCTACGGTGAGATCGAGTGAGTTCTCATTAGCTCTTTCTTTTCTAATGTAACTTATTACCTGCTCTGACAAGAATAAAGGAATTCTGTTTTAAGGATTTTCTGTGGTGTTACAAATTTTCTGAATTTTTTCTTCACTTACCTGACATTGCTACCTTTATAATAAGTGAATTAAATTGCTGTATTAAATGAATTAATTTCTGGATTTTCTGTTCTGCATCACTACTTTTTATATCTAATTGTGTGCCAGTACTAAACAGTTTTAACTCTAGAGCTTTATTATGTGTTTTAATGGCTGACAGGGCTAGGCTACTGTCATTTGTTTCCTTTTCAGAGCTCTCCTGGCTATCATTGTTTGTTCTTATAGAGGAATTTTATAATCAACTTGCCTGGACATGGAAAAAAAAAAAAAAACCCTGAAAGTATTTTTTATTGGGCCTGTGGTGGACGGGCAGAAAAGAAGAGGAAGACCCCCAGCAAGATGGATTGGCAAAATGGCAGCATCAATGGGCTCAAAACGTGGCAACAATAGTGAGGCTGGCCCAGGATCGGGCAGTGTTCATTCTGCTGTGCGTAAGGTTGCTATGAGTCAGTACTGATTCAATGGAACCCAACAACAACACTAGAGAACTGACATCTTTATGATATTGCATTTTTCAATCCAAGAACATATGTCTCGTTTACTTTTGTGTATTTCCGATATGGTGTGGCACTGCAGGATAAGTTCTGGACTGCTAACCTCAAGGTTGGCAGTTCAAACCCACCAGTCACTCCTGGGAAACCTATATAACTTATACCACTATGAGTCAGAGCCAACTCAGTGGCATTTAACAACAACAATCACAATAATGGAGCTTTAGCAATTTCTTATTAATTCTATGCTTTAGGTATTTATTTTTCTTTCATGAATAACACCTTTTCCTCCATTATGTCTTCTGATTGTCCTTTTTTTTTTAAATGAAGTTTTAAGGTTTGAGAAGTCCTGGCATATGATGCTGTGGGTTACCGTGCTGGTCTGTAAAGTCATTTGAACCACAAGGTCGGCAGTTCAAGTTCACCAGTTGTTCCTCAGAAACCCTATACAGGGTCGCTATGGGTCAGAACTGACTCGATGGCACTTGACAATAACAACAGTGGTTTTGATATTGTTGATTATATAACTAGCAATTTAAATTCTGGTTTTTAATACTTTCTCATTGATTCTTTTGATTTTTTGTTTATAAATAATGGCATATCTGGGGAAAAAAAAAGAGTCTCACCTCCTCTTTTCCAGCTCTGAGGCCACTAATTTTAGTCTCTTACCAAATTGCATTGGCTATTCTACTCAGTGTAGTATTAATCATATAGGAGAGATTGGCCTCTGTTTTCTTGTGTATAATTTTAACAGTAAAGTTCTAGATTTTTCACATATGTAAAATGTAGCAGAATTTAACGTTAAGAGATAAGGAAAAGGAATAACTGTTGCTGGTAAGTGCCCTTGACTTGGTTCTAACTATGATGACCCTGTATAGGGTTTCCAAGGAGTAGCTGATGGCTTTGAGTTGCCAACCTCTTGGTCAACAACAGTCCAGTGCTTATCCTACAGTCCCACACTAGGACTCCAAGGAAAAGAAATTGTTAAGTGCCATTGATTTGGTCCCGACCCATAGCGACCTTGTATAGGGCTTCCAAGAAAGCACCTGGTGAGTTTGAACCGCTGCCAACCTTGCAGTTCAAACCGACTTTGCAGTAAAGCTCATTAACCCACAATGCCACACCAGGACTGTTGTTGTTGTTAGGTGCCATTGAGTTCGTACTAACTCATAGTGACCTTACCGCACAGCAGAACGAATCACTGCCCAATCCTGGGCCAACCTCACTACCATTGCCACGCTTGAGTCCATTGATGCTGACACTTGACCAATCCATCTTGTTGGGGGTCTTCCTCTTTCTCTCTGACCCTCCATTTTACCAAACATGATATCCTTCTTCAGTAACTGGTCCCTCCTGACAATATGTCTGAAGTATGAGTGATGAAGTTTGGCCATCTTGGCCTCCAAGAAGCACTCTGGCTGCACTTCTTCCAAAGAGGATTTATTGGTTCTTTTGGCAGCCCATGGTACTTTCAGTATTCTTCTCCAACACCATAACTCAAAAGCATTAATTTTTCTACGGTCTTCCTTATTCACTGTCCAGCTTTTGCATGCATATGAGGTAATTGAAAATACCATGGCTTGGGGTCAGGCGCACCTTAGTCCTCAAGCTGACATCTCTGCTCTTCAACACTTTAAAAAGGTGTTGTGCAGCAGATTTGCCTAATGCAATACGTCGTTTGATTTCTTGACTGCAGCTTCCGTGAGTGTTGATAGTTGATCCAAAAAGAATGAAGTCCTTGACAACTTCAGTCTTTTCTCAATTTTGTTGATTGGTCCAGTGGTAAGGAATTTTTTTTCTTTACATTGAGATTTAATCCATATTGAAGGCTGTGATCTTTGATCTTCATCAGT
>NW_006408674.1:7867798-7881168 GCF_000296735.1 Chrysochloris asiatica | reverse complement strand
TCGAATTATTTGCTCAGCATACAGGTTGAATAAGTATGGTGAAAGAATACAACCCTGTTGCACACCTTTCTTAATTTTAAACCATTCAGTGTTCCTATGTTCTGTTCAAACAACTGCCTCTTGGTCCAGGTACAGATTCCTTATGAGCACAATTAAGTGTTTTGGAATACTTATACTTCGCAATGTTGTCCATAGCTTGTCATGATGCACACAATCGAAAGCCTTTGCGTAGTCAATAAAGCACAGGTAAACATCTTTCTCATATTCTCTGCTTTCAGCCAAGATCCATCGGACATCAGCAATGATATCTCTCATTCCATAGCCTCTTCTGAATCTGGTTTGAACCTCTGGAAGTTTTCTGTCAGTGTTTGCTTGCAGCCGTTTCTGTATTACCTTTTGTAAAACTTTACTCGCATGGAATATCAAAGATTGTCCAATAATTTCCGCATTTCATTGAGTCACCTCTGTTTGGAATGGGCACAAATACGGATTTCTTCCAGTCAGTTGGCCAGACAATTGTCCTCCAAATTTCTTGGCAGAGATGAGTGAGTGCCTCCTGTGCCGCCCCACTTTCTTGAACGATTTCAATTTGTATTCCATCAATTCCTGATGCCTTGTTCTTTGCCAATTCCTACAATGCACCTTGGACTTCCTCCTTCAGTAGCATTGGCTCTTGATCATTTGCTGCCTCTTGAAATGGTTGAACATTAACCATATCCTTTTGGTACAGTGACTCTGTATTCCTTCCATCTTCTCTTGATGCTTTCTGCATCAATCAATAAATTGCGCAGAGAATCTTTCAATAACGAAAGTTGAGGCTTGAATTTTTTTCTTCAGTTCCCCCAGCTTGAGAAATGCTGACCGTGTTCTTCCTTTTTGGTTTTCTGATTCCACATCTTTGCACATTTGGTTATAATATTTGGCTTTATCTTCTCGAGTTGATATTTGAAATTTTCTGTTTAACTCTTTTATTACCTCCTCATGTCTTCCATTTGCTTTAGCATCTCTACACTTGAGAGCAAGTTTCAGTGTCTCTTCTGACATCCATTTTGACCTTTTCCTTCTTTCTTGTCTTCTTAATGACATTTTGCTTTCTTCCTGCGTGATGTTCTTGATGTCATTCCACAACTGTCTGGTCTTCAGTCTTTAGTGTTTAATGTATCAAATCTGTTCTTCAGATGTTCTCTAAATTCAGGTGGGACATAGTCAAGGTCATATTTTGGCTCTTGTGGACTTGTTATTTTCTTCGGCTTCAGTTTGAATTTGCATATGAGTAATTGATGGTCTGTTCCACAGTCTGCCCCTGGCCTTGTTTTCACTGATGATATGGAGCTTTTCCATCATCTCTTTCTGCAGATGTAGTCAATTTGATTTCTGTGTTTTCTATCTGGTGAGGTCCACGTGTATAGTCATCTTTTATGCTGTCTAAAGAATGTATTTGAAATGAACAAATCATTGATTTTGCAGAATTCTATCATGCTTCTCCAGCATCATTTCTATCACCAAGGCCATATTTTCCAACTAGTGATCTTCCTCTTTGCTCCCAACCTTTGCATTCCAATCACCAGTAATGATCAATAAAACCGGATTGCATGTTTGATCAATTTCAGATGGAAGAAGTTGTTAGAATTGCTCTATTTCATCCTCACTGGCTTTAGTGGTTGTTGCGTAAATTTGAATAATAGTGGTATTAACTGGTCTTCCCTGTAGGCGCATGGATATTATCCTATCACAGACAACATTGTACCTCATGTATGATCTGGATATGTTCTTTTTGACAGTGAATGCAACACCATTCCTCTTCAAGTTGTCATTTTCAGCATAGTAAACCATGTGGTCATCAGATCCAAAGTGGCCAATACCAGTCCATTTTAGCTCACTAATGCCTAAGATAGAGGAGCTCTGGTAGCATAGTGGTTATGAATCGGGCTGCAAACCGCAAGGTCAGCAGTTTGAAACTACCAGCTGTTATGCGGGATAAAGATGAGGCGTTCTGCTCCTGTAAAGATTTACAGCCTTGGAAACCCTGTACAGCGTTGGCTATGAGTCGTAACCGACTCCATGGCACATAACAACAACAAAGCCTAAGATATCAATGTTTATGCATTCCATTTCATTTTTGACAACTTCCAATTTTCCCAGATTCATATTTCATACACTCCATGTTCCGATTTTCAATGGATGTTTACAGCTGTTTCTCTTCATTTTGAGTTGTGCCCCATCAGCAAATGAAGGTCCTGCGGGCTTTACTCCATTCGCGTCATCACGGTCAACTCTACTTTGGGGAGGCAGCTCTTTCTCCGTCGTATTTTGAGTGCCTTCCAACATGAGGGGCTCATACTCCGGTACTATAGCTGACAGTGTTTCTCTGCTATTCATAAGGATTTCAGTGACTAAATATTCGGAAGTAGTTCATCACTCCTTCTTCCTAGTCTGTCTTCATCTGGAAGCTCATCTGAAACCTGTCCACCATGGGTGACCCTGCTGGTATTTAAAATACAGGTGGCATCGCTTTCAAAATCACAGCAACTCACTAGTCACCACAGTACGACAGACTGACAGACGTGTGGTGTGGACACCAGGACTAGTGGTAAGAAATTATAATGAGAAGAAAAACAATAGGTAGCTACAAGGGGGGATTCAAAAGTGTATGGAAAAAAGCACTGAAAAGATAATAGAAGTTGTCCATGCTCTTTTTGAAGCTCCCTTGCATATGTTCCTTTTCACAGTGGGAGTGAGATCTACTCAGGGGTGGCCATTGTGACTGTTGTGAGCATTACTCATCTCACCTGTGAAGTATTGTTGACAATCTCTCTTTTGACTTATTCACTGGGAGATAGTTCCTCAGTATTGTCTTTTGGGACCTGGACATGTAAAGTTTTTATAGGCTAGCTATTTTGTAGAATTCTTCTTACTTATGGTTTGTGTGCTAATTTGTCTTGGAGGCATACCATAGAACTGCATCATACCAGGAGGGGTTTGCTGTTTACTGGTACTGTGCACTTTGATCACTTGGTTAAGGTGGCGTGTTCCAGATTTCCTGTTGTTTTCCTTTGAAACGAGTATCTTGTGGGGCATATGTTGAGAGATATGTCAATATCTTGTTTCTCATTTACTCTCACCACCTAGTTTCAGCATCCAGTGATTCTTGCTTAAAACACTGATTACTACGATGGTTGCCAACTGGTGAGTTTTAAATTCTGAGTAGTATGTTTTCATGCTTATGTTATTCAGCCCTTTGGGTCTGTCTCAGGTCTTGTTATTTGAGATGTACAGTAGTTTTATGGTAAATAGAAGCTAGATCATTACATTGGCCCTTGTGTGTGAGTGCCTTGCATTTCTGTAGTACTTCCTTAGAGAGGACCTGATTGGGTGAGTTCTCACCGTGCTGGACAGCTTGGGTTGTCTCTTGCCTGTCTGCTGCCTTCTTAACTCCAGCATGAATCCATGGTCAGGCCACTATGCCTGGATACTGAGAATGATGTTATGTGATACAGATTGCATCAGTTAACAGTAAGCTTCTTTTGGGAAGAGCTATATGGCACAGTAGCATATCATATGTTTGTCTAATGGAGATGGGCAGATTGGTTCATTTTATTACAGGTAAGCTACGTGAGTATAGCTCCACGAAGGAATCTATTTGAATGAAGGGCGTGAGGGTGGTGGTTAGGAATAAGCACACTTTTGAGGGCATTTTTGCTGGATTACATCCTTTTTCTTGGTGAAATCACATTCTGAGAGTGAGTGGGTCCAGGCCTTTGGGACATCACTGAAGAAGAAAAGATGAGGAAGAAGAGAGCTGTTGGGCTCATAAGGAGGATTTCCAGGCAACTCAGGTGTAGAAGCATATGAAATGAATGGGTGGGTTGATTGAGGGGTATGGCTTTGGCATACATTGTGTTGGAAAGCAAGACGTCGGGGGAATCAGAAGGATGGTCTGCGAGCGTGGGACTTTGTCTGGAGAGGGACATGCCTGTACAGGTAGGGAAGGTGTGACCTGAGAGAAAGGAGAAGAATGAAAAGATGAGAAGTCAGATCATTGTAAGAGGATTTGCTGTAAGGATTCAGGAGAGTAGACAGGATTGGCGTATATGGCCAGGGAACAGGAGACTGGCGGTTAGCCTTTCCAACATGGGATGGGTCTGGCTGCTGTGGGCTGGAATGGAGTAAAGTGAAGGTGGAAGGAGTTTGTTGAAGTTGCTGCTGGGTGATCTACCTGGATAGTCAGACCATCAGATTGATGGTAGGACGTTGGTAGAGGCAGTGACTGTGTTCCGGTTACTGAAGTGTACAGGGGAGGAGTGCGAGTAGAGCAAGAATGGTGCATTACATGCAGTGGGATAGCACCAGGAGTAAAGGGGAGGAGGCAGGCATTTTGCCTGAAGGCTGAAGGTGTGATCTACAAGTAGCTTGAGGGAGAGAGAAAAAATACAACAATCACCATCCACTGGGTCTTGATGAAATGAACAGTCTCTTCCTAAGAGGCTGCCTGCTCTGACCTAAAGCAGGTGGTGAGGGGCAGCCTCTGTGGTGGGCTGAGAATATAGGGATCAGAAGAAAGGGCAGTTTGGGGCTAAGTTGGAGTAGAAGGTAGATATTGTAAGGAGTTTACATTATGCGCAGGGGAGATCAAGGAAGGATGGATCTGGAGGTTTGCTGGAACTGCTGTCCATGAAACTCCAAAGACGCCTGGAACTAGTACTTAGTGGCATTTGTTCAAATTTCCAAACAAAAAAATTGTCATCTGGGCTTTGCTCGTTTCGTTTTCTCTTCCTGTGTTTTGTCTTCCCTACCTTGTAACCTGAGTAGCTCCTGCTTGTCCTGCAAGACAGCTCCGAGATGTGAGTGAGTCTGTTGAATCCTGCTTTATATACCCCCATTATTCCTTGTGCTTACCACTAACTTACCGGGCAGCCACGATATATATCATTAGTTTGTGCTTACCTCTAACTTACTGGGTAGCCACGATATATATCATCAGTTTGTGCTTACCACTAACTTACCGGGTAGCCACAATAGCATCAGTTTGCCTGTCTTTCTGCCCTTAAGACCAGGACTTCCTTGGTAGCCATAGTCTGCGGCACATATTTGGTTTAATTGTGAGAAATAGTCATGTTAAAAAGTGAATTTGGTCTTGTTATTTCTTTCGCTAATTGGTGACTCATCTGTCAGTTTACCTTGACTCTTTCTTCTGAAGTCGCTAGCCTTTTTGTTAGCTTGGCCTTAGCCAAGTTCTACAGAGAGAGATGGGGTTGTTTCTTTTCTTAGTGACCAACTTCATGTGGGCCAAAGTCAATGTGTTTATCCTGTTTTAAGCTTTTTTTGTTGTTTATTTTTGGTTAAGTCTTCTAATGTTTCTCTAAACAAGCAAAAAACCCAAATTTGCTGCCTCGAGTCAGTTCTGACTTACAATGACATTGTCACTCATCTTTCTCCTGAGGATAGCTTGGTGGATTTGAACTGCCAACCTTGCAGTTAGCAGTCCGGTGCTTATGCTACAGCACTACCATGGCACCTTATATATCTCTCTAGATGTGTTACAAGAAGTAAAAACAAAACTACCTTCTTTTCAGTCTTGCCTAGTTGCCAACGTGTCCTAGTTTGTTGGTTTGTGAATTTAATTGGTTCTTACTGAGAACCTCCCTACCAAACCCACTGCTGCTGAGTTGATTCCAGCTCATAGTGACTGTGTCTACTTCGAAACTATCCAACTTTATAGCAGAAGTCAACCTCATTTTTTCTGGCAGGACAGCTGGTGGATTTCAACCATCAGGTTTGTGGTTAGCAGTTCAGTGCTGACTCCACAGTACCACCAGGGCTCCTAAGGCCAAAAATCAGGCCTGAGTCTAGTTATTCTGCTTCCATCTTGTCTCCTGCTTGTTGGCATAAAGGTGTTAAGGGGGCAGCTGTTTCTGGTGTGCGTGATGATGGCTCTCTCAAATAATGGCTTCTTAGTTCTCCAGTTGTCCCAGATTGGATTTATTGGAAATGTACTGACGTGTGGGTTAATGTGCCAGGCTGCAAAGCCGTTTGAACTGCAAGGTCAGCAGTTCAAGCTCACCAGTTGCACCTTGGAAACCCTATACAGGATCGCTATGGGTCGGAATCGATTCGACGGCACTTAACAACAACAACAATGCATTATACATTAAGGAAAGCATTTAAAACAGAATATTCAGATGAAACATACAAAGCAGATTTTACCTGATGTCATAACAAAGGCATTTCCTGTAGGTGATAGGTACACACATGCCATGTTAGTTTAGCTTTTTTGATGATTTTTCAATGATTTCTAGATCCCCTACTGGGTTGGTCTTCCCTTTTGCTGTCTGAAACTCAAACCAAACAACCACTATCCTCCAGTGACATCATCAGTCCAGAGTCAGACCAGTTCTCCATGGAGTCTCCTCAACTCTGATTTGAGGTTCTACCAGCCCCCATTCCTCTCAGCTCTCTGAACTGCTGGACCACACACTTGGGACATTTGTTGAGATGACTCACTTTCAGGAGGAACACCTACTTGCAGAGAGTCTTTGTGGGAAGGATGTTTCCTGGCTCTTCCTCCTGGAACTCCCGTTCTAGTCACAAATTTCCAGGTTTTCACAGCATGACTAGTGGTCATTAGAGAAAGCAACCAAAGTATACACTTCAGTTGTCTGGCCCCAGGGCTGCTGGACACTCTACATCCAATAGAAATGCTTCTTACTTCCGATGTTATTTAGAATCTGCTAGTCCTTTGTAGATTAATTGAAGCCTACATTTAGGTGATGTTGTGTGCTGTTAAATCGGTTCTGACTCATAGCTACCCTATACAACCCTGTAGAGGGGGTTCTGAGGAATGGCTATTGGTTTAGTGAGAAATTCTCAAAGATGGTCCATCTTCAGGACTAAAGGGCACATGAGCTTGCTAGACCAGACATAGGTTGTTGATTTACATTCAGGGATATGTAAGCAGGGTGAATTGGGGAAGGGAGGAAATAAATCTGTTTTAGGACTAGGAATTTCAAATAAGCATAGTTTTTAAGACCATGGGCGCCTTTCAAGCTAGATTATGGAACTCTGGGGGCAGGAAAAATGGGATGTTCGAGGTAGATTATAAAACTCCATAGTACCCACTAAAAGGGGAACCTGGAGGAGGTGTTATTTCGAAACAGGAATAAAACTGTTTGCCGCGCATCTGCCCATGTCTACTGGGTTGGGCACCCAATTTTGCAAAATCAATTAAGAAACTTAACTCTCGTTAAAATTAGTACAGATTGGATTTCTTGAGCATTTGTTGGTATGACTACATTTTTTACAGTTTGAACTGTGACCTTGTGGTTAGCAGTCCAGTGCTTATCCTATAGCACCGCACGAGAATTCCATATTTGGTAATTGGGTTTTTTTGTTGTTAAATGCCATTGAGTCTGTTCCAAATCATGGGGACCCTGTATAGGGTTTCCAAGGAGTAGCCGATGAATTTGAACTGCTAACCATGTGGTTCAAACCAACCTTGCAGTGTAGTGCTTTATCTTAGACAGTGCCACGCCAGGATTCCTTTTAGGTGATAGTTATCCATTAACAGAAAAGTCTGACACAAGACAGCATGGAAGGTGGATAGAGGTACTTAGGCAGCCTTTAGGCCACACAGTCTTCATAGGGCATAAGGACCTTATGTGTCTGTTTAGGCAGACAGTCTACAGAAGGACATTGGACCATCCTAAGGAAGCCAGGGTCACCCTGAGATTCAGGTCAGAACAGCAGGACTCAGCCATTGTGGTTTATGGTTCTACCCCACTGGGTTTCAAGCTTGGTGGTTTTTTTTTGTGTGTGTGTGTGTTTTTTTGCCTGTAACAAATAGTTCTCACAGCTTAGAAGGTTAAAGGTCCAAATTGAGAGTGTTGATTCCTTAGGGAAAGTCTTTCCAGCTCCGGAGGCAGTCCTTAGGTCTTCTGAGTTTCTGCCACTGGGCAGTCATCACATGGCTTGGAATCTCTCTCCCCCAGCTCTGCTCTGTCAGCCTTTTTGACGGTGACTCATTTATGTGGTAAAACAGCGCACCAGCCACCTTCCCCCGCTTTACCCATCCCACTGAGTACCGTTTGCACGAAGAGCACCGTGTGAGTATGCACGTGTAGTCTCAGCAGGAACTCTGCAAGGGGAGTGCCCAGCTTCTTTGATTATTAAGCTGATGTCCAGTGAACCTGCGTTTGTCAGACTGTCCACGATTGGTTCATGACATCATGTAACAGCTTATGCCCAGCACCATTGTTAAGTTGTCATTTCTGTGTAACACCTCATCCCAAACTGAGTGGCATTAACCAACCACCATTTTATCAGTCATCAGGGCAGGGCACAGTGGAGGGTGGCTCGTGATGTCTGGGCAGTGGCACATGGCTGGGGATTGGAATTATTTTGGACGGTTCTTCACTCCCATCTCTGGTGCCTGATCTGGAGTGACTTAAAAATGGAGTAGGATCCACTGTGACTGGTGACCAGAGACCTCCATGTGGCCTCTGCAGGTGGTTTAGACTTCTCACATCAACATCAGAGTGGCCAGGTTACAAGACAGAGGGTCCTTAGAAGTCATCTATGGTCTCTGGGTGGAACAACAGGTGAAAGTGTTCGGCTGCTAACCAAAAGTGGGGGACATTCTAGGCACTTCAGAAGACAGGTCTGACTGTCTACTTCCAAAAAAAAAATGAGCCATTGAACCAGACCTCGACACACATGGAGCTGCCGTGAGCTAAGAGTCGATGCCACAGCAGCTGGTTTAGAAGTCATCTAGAGAGGGAGCTGTCCCAGGAGAATAAGGGAGATATGGTATGGCACTCAATGACCTAGCTTCTGAAGTCATGTGATGTCACTTCTGTTGTACTCCATTGGTCAAAGCCATTTTGAGCCAGCCCAGACTCAAGAGAGAAGACAAGACATACACCCTTCCATGAACACTTGTGGCTGTTTTTTAAACTACCACAATATTATTTAAAAAGAAGTAGAATAAAAAATAGAGTGTTTCACCTGTAGTAAGAGTAAGGATTGCTTTGTGAAACTTGGTTCAGTGATAATGTATGTCTATATATTCTGGTTTATGATGCAATAGACTTTTATACTGTGGGGTTTTTTTTTAAATTCTGCTCTAATTGTAGTAGCTTCTTAATTAGTTTTTGAACAGCAAATTTTATCTTTTAGTACCTCACTCAGTTAATAGGTTACTGCTCTGTGGTTCTTAGTTATTTGGAAAGATGAGCACCTAAGTTATTCATTGTAATTTGCCTGTAAGAGCAAAAGGAAGCCCTCTTTTCTGGGTCCATTTCACATCCATTAGGAGACCCTCAAGTTCCTGACAGGCCACAGATCAGACCTTGAGAGGGGCTGTGATCTGGACAAGCAACCAGAAAGGCCGCAAATTTTTAGTCTACTCCTTGCCAATCAGTTTCTTATCTATGAGAGGAGCAAACAGATGTGAAGTGAAGGGAACATACTCTTTTTATAGATGATCAGAGAATGGTTAAGTATTTAGAACAAGAGTGAGCCATTGTTGTTTCTAAGTGCTGTCGAGTTGATTCTGAATCATAGCTACCCTGTATAGGTTTTCTGAGGAGTGGCTGGTGAGCTGGAACTGCCGACCTTGTGGTTCAAACAGACCCTTGTAGTCCAGCGCGTTAACCCACAACACCAACCATAAAAACTCACAAAATCGTTTGGTGTGACCCTGCCAAGGCAAATTGCAGGTGGGAATCGAAATTCAATAAATCTAGGAGCTTTTTTCATAGCAAGATAAATTTATATTAAGTGATGTTATAAATATCCAAATGGTCCTTGGCAGAAAAAAGGTCCCCTCTGTGAGGTTCCAGAACACTTCATTGTACTTCTGAGAAATCTGTACCTGGACCAAGAAGCAATTGTTTGAACAGAGCATGGGAACACTAAATGTTTTAAAATTGGGAAAGGTGTGCGACAAGGTTGTGTTCTTTCTCCATACTTATTCAACCTGTATGCTGAGCAAATAATCCGAGAAGCTGGGTTCTATGAAGAAAAATATGGCGTCAGGACTGGAGGAAGACTCATTAACAACCTGCGATATGCAGATGATACAGTCTTGCTTGCTGAAAGTGAAGAGGTCTTGAAACATTTACTGATGAAGATCAAAGAGCACAGCCTTCGATATGGATTACATCTCAATGTCAAGAAAACAAAAATCCTCACCACTGGACCAATAAACAACATTCTTATCAACAGAGAAAAGATTGAAGTTGTCAAGGACTTCATTCTTGGATCAACTATCAACATTCGCGGAAGCAGCAGTCAAGAGATCAGAGGACGTATTGCATTAGGCAAATCTGCTGCACAGAAACTTTTTAAAGTGTTGAAGAGCAAAGATGTCAGCTTGAGGACTAAGGTGCGCCTGACCCAAGCCATGGTATTTTCAGTAACCTCATATGGATGGGAAAGCTGGACAGTGAATAAGGAAGATCGTAGAAGAATTGATGCCTTTGAGTTGTGGTGTTGGAGGAGAATACTAAAAGTGCTATGGACTGCCAAAAGAACCAATAGATCTGTTTTTGAAGAAGTGCAGCCAGAGTGCTCCTTGGAGGCCAAGATGGCTAAACTTCGTCTCTCATACTTTGGACATATTGTCAGGAGGGAACAGTCGCTGGAGAAGGATATCATGCTTGGTAAGATGGAGGCTCAGAGAAAAAGAGGAAGCCCCCCCCCCCCCCATGGCATCAAGTGTAGCAGCAGTAGTGAGGTTGGCCCAGGATCTGACATTGTTTCGTTCTGCTGTGCATGGGGTGGGGTCGCTATGAGTCGGTTCCGACTCGATGGCACCTGACAACAACATGTGAGATTGGCCCAGGACCGGGCAGTGTTTTGTTCTGTTATACATAGGGTCACTATGAGTAGGTACTGACTCGATGGCACTGGCACCTAACAACAACCTTTAATCTGGAATCCCTGTGAGTCGCAACAACCTTTAATCTGGAATCCCTGTGAGTCGCTGTGGGTTAATGCGCTGGATTTCAAGGTCCTTCCAGCACCAGTGAGATACTGAAGTTGGAGTCTGCTTCAGAAAAGACTAGGTTATTGCCAAACCAATATGCTTTCCTCCCTAATGTGACTTACTGAGCATGCTCAGTGGTTTCCACCGGAGAAAATGCACAAGGCTAACAGAGTACTGGAATTCACTGTCATCTTACATGCTGATGACATTGCAGGAGAGCAGTTTTTGTGGAGTAGAGCTATAAAATGACAGAAATTTTGCTCGGATGTCTTAGAAAATTTATGCAAGCACATGTTTTTAATTTTTATCATGAAATGATACATGTTTGTTATAGAAAGCTAGAAAATATAATAAGGAAAACAAAAAACAAAAATAAAAGCCTTCTGTTACTTTATCACTTAGAAGTGCTGATACTTTGTTGTTGTAGTTACTTATTCTTGTCATTCTTCTATGGATATATAACTGTATATTATATACATAAATCTTACATATACTCACACACACATTTTTTTAAAGAAATAACTAGACCTTTGCAATACATTTGTTTGTGTATTGAGGTCCTGGTGTGGCGCTGTGGGTTAATGTGCTACATTTGTATGTGTATTGGAGTTTAATGCACTGGACTGCAAAGTCCTTTTGAATGTCAAAGTCGGCAGTTCAAGCTCTTGAATCTCAAAGTCGGCAGTTCAAGCTCACCAGCCACTCCTCAGAAACCCTATACAGGGTTGCTGTGGGTCAGAACAGACTCAACAGCACTTAACAACGACAAGCATTACATACATATGAATAGTATTAAACCACCTCCATTGTTGACAATATTTAACTGTTACAAACAATGCTCTAGTGAAATCCGTATAACTAAATCTTCTGACTCCATGGGTTATTCTCACTCATGATTATTCTCCACTTTATATTTTGGGGAGAATGTCAAATATTCACATGCTACAAAGAGGACACATAACAATTGTGACAATGGTGCAGGACCACCCATGCACAACAGAATGAAACACTGTCTGGTCCTGCACCATTGTCACAATTGTTGTTTTGAGTCTGTCTATGTTGCTGTTGTTATTGTTGTGAAGTGCCGTCGAGTCAGTTCCGACCCATAGCGACCTTGTATAGGGTTTCCGAGGAGCAGCTGGTGAACTTGAATCGCCAACCTTGTAGTTCAAACAGTTTTGCAGTCTGACACATTAACCCACGGCGCCACACTTTAATTCTGCTATTTCATTAAAGCAGCCCAGCCTTGAAATACTTGGCTAATGATCACCAACCTATTTTGTCAATATGCTTATTGGAAACAGCCATACATAGTAGGATTTTCTCCAAGCCAATTATTTAGTGATTTTCAATGACCCAACTTTCTAATTAAAGCTATTTTTTACTAAATTAATGTCAGCTACAGTTGTTAAGGAGCTCTGGTAGCAGAAAGATGAGACCTTCTGTTCCCATAAAGATTTACAACCTCGGAAACCCTGTGCAGGGTCTCTATGAGTCGGAACCGAGTCCATGGTACTTAAACAACAACACAGTTGTTGTTACATCCTGTCAAGTCAGTTCTGACTCAACCCTACTCACAAAAGAATGAAATACTGCCCAGTGCCGAGCCAGCCGCAAAACTGCTGCTACTGTATCAATCTATCTCATTGGAGATCTTCCTCATTTTCACTGACCCTCCGCTTTACCAGGAGAGGGTGTCCTTCTCCAGGGACTGGTCCCTCATGATAACATGTCCAGAGTATGAGAGATGATGTCTCTCCATCCTGGCTTCTAAGGACCATTCTGACTGTACTTCTTTCTTTTGGCAGTCCATGGCTTTTTTCTTTTTTTTTTTAAGTTTTTATTTTGAATTATGTGGGTTTACATGGGAAAACATTCGTTTTACATTCATCCTATCGTTTTCATTGCAATGATCACAATCCCCTCCATGCTTCATCAAATAACCAAAGGTTACACCCCACAGGCGCGGCACCTCCCTGGCTGTCAGCGCACAGCCCCTCTCCCTCCCTGACTACAGTGTTTCCAGCCGCTCCATCTGTCCACTTCATGGTCTCTGTCTCCATCCCTGGCGCCACTACCTGGCTGGGTAGGGTCACGCTCTCCACTCTTCTCACTTCAGGGTCCCAGGGACCTCCGCTCCTGGGCTGCAAAATCAATCACTCCCCTCCTTTTGTCAAAAAACATCTACCTCTACATTTCTGACCCTCGCAGTCAATCCTGACCACAAGAGTCTTATCCCCATTTCCTTTCACCAGCCCGGTCCCAACAGATTGGAAATCATTCAGTGAAGATTCTGCCTGCCCTCCCCCATCTGGAACTAGGCTCCCTCTTGAAAGCTTGTAAGCCAGTCACTTCTTGCCTTTATAGCCCCCCTACCCCAGAAACC
>NW_006408674.1:7861755-7867393 GCF_000296735.1 Chrysochloris asiatica | reverse complement strand
TTGCACATCTTCTCTCACTTCATTGGACGCCTCACTTTCTGCTCCAGTTCTCCATGGCCATATCACTGCCCCTGGGCCCAGGAGTCCCTGGGTCATGCCGTAATAGCTGGCCATCCAGGTCTCCGCCTGGGTTCACAGGAGTCTGTTGAGTGTGGACGGACTTAGATCCCAACTTCATTGCTGTTTTTTTTCCCCCTCCTCCCGTTATCGGTGACCAATGTGGTCACCAGCCAGACCACATGCCTGCTCGTTTATTCCCTTGAGTCTTAGTCTTAGAAGGGAGTTTGCCTTGAGGGGACCCAACCACTTGCCTTGATGGCTCCTGGGTGAATAGCTTACTTGTTCTTGTAGTAATCTATCATACTGCCATTATTGTTTCTGATTTTTCTTGCTAGTCTGTCTTCATGAACTATCTTCCGTTCTTCTAGCCACTCCAGGCTGGTCTGCTCGTCCTTTCCAGTGGAAATTTCCCACCTCAGACAGTTCTGGATGGGATTCTGGGTTCCGCCTATGGTCTTATGCAATGCAAAAATTTCACAGGAGGTCTTTTTCACTGGGCAATTTCTAGCCCCCTTTAAGGTATTCCATCAGTCATAGGCTGAAGACAGACTTACAAGCTTTCTATTGTGATATTTCTGGCTATTCTTCCCCCCGCCACCCCATGTCTGTTTCACATTGGTAGGCAAGGGAAACCAAGATTCAAAAGACGGCCACACATCTTAACATTATTTCCCTCTTTTTACCTTTTAAAAACATGTCTCAATCCTTGTATCCCAAAGCCTGTTGTTCCAAAGTTGTGCATACATCATCATTTACCTCTGTCCCACTTAGCCCATGCGAACCTGCCCAACTGTTCTCCCATCAGCCTTGTTCTTCCATTCCCCTCCCCCTTCTTGTGTATTGCCCCCCATACACACACATACACACGCACACCCTCCAACACCAAAGCTTTCCTGTGTCTGTCTATTCCCTACCCTGTGCTCTGTCTTCCCCTCCCCTCCTCTCAACCCATGCATCCCAGTGATCAGTAATTATATATATGTTGTTGTTGTTGTTATGTGCCGTGGAGTCGATTCCGACTCATAGCGCCCCTGCACAATTATATATATAGTTGTGTGTTTTTTCCCCACCTTTTAGGTGGATTCTTTTTCTTAGTCTTTTACAGTAATGGTCCTATGCAGTATTTATCATCTTGTGACTAATTTCACTCAGCATAATGTCCTCAAGGTTCATCCATGTTAAGCGCTGGCTTGCAGCTTCTTTGTTGTTCTTCAAGGTAAATAGTATTCCATTGTGTGTATATACCACAGTTTGTTTATCCGTTCTTCAATTGATGGGCACTTAGGCTGTCTCCATCTTTTTGCTATTGTAAATAGTGCTGCTATGAACACTGGTGTGAGTCCATGACACTTTTAATATTTTCTTACAATACCATAACTCAAATACATTGATTCTTCTACAGTCTTCCTTATTCATTGTCCAACTTTCACTTGCATATGAGGGAACTGAAAATACTTTGGCTTGGGTCAGATGCACCTTAGTCCTCAAACTTAAGTCTTTGGTCTTTAATTGTTTAAAGAGGTCTTTTGCAGCAGATTTGCCTAATGCAATACATTGTTTGATTTCTTGACTGCTGTTTCCACGAGTGTTGATGGTGGATCCAAGCAAAATTGGACCCACTGAGTTATTGAGAATTTTAATATTTTCTTTATTTATCATGATGTTATTTATTGGTCCATTTGTGAGGATTTTTATTTTTGTTATATTTAGATGCCATCCATACTGAGGGCTGCGGTCTGTGATCTTTTATCAGTATTTCAAGTCCTCTTCTCTTTAGCAAGCAAGTTGTGTCTTCTACATATATTGTTTTAGGTGCTGTTGAGTCACCTCTGACTCACAGTGACATTATGCACAACAGAACAAAACGTTGCCCAGTCGTCTGCCAACCCTACAATTACTGTTAAGCTTGAGCCCATTGCTGCTGCCACTGGGCCAGTCCATCTCTGGGGGGGTCTTCCTCTTTTTTGCTGACCTTCCACTTTAACAGGCATGATGTCCTTCTTCAGGGACTGCTCCCTCCTGATACTATGTCTGAAGTATGAGAGACAATGTTTCACCATCCTGGCTTCTATGGAGCATTCTGGCTATACTTCTTCCTACACAGATTGGTTCTTCTGACAGACCATGGTACTTTTTGTTTGTTTTTACATTTTTATTGTGACCTGAGTGATACTTTACTTGGGAGAACATTGGCTTTACACCATTGTTTCATTGCCATGATTACAATCTTCTTCGTGCTTCCATTCCCTCTGTTTTTTGTTTTCCTTTGCGGGGAAGGGGAAGCGGGTGATGTACACAAAACACTAAGGAATCTATAATAATTTAAAACAACCAAAGGGCACATTCTGCAAGCCTGCCTCCTAGCCTCCAGCACCCAGTCCCTCTCTGTCCTTGAGTCTAGAGTCCTCAGCTGCTCTGTGTCTGCATATCCTCATCTCTGCCTCCATCTTTGTTGTCACTGCTTCTCTGGATAAGGTCCCACACTCTGCTTGTGGTCTTCCTTCTTGATGGTCTTAGGGTCCTCTGTTTCAGGACTGTAACATTAACTATTCCCCCGTTTTTGTTACAAAACTTCTACCTTTACAGTTGTGATGGTTGCAATTAGTCATGATAAATTAGTCATGATAACAATTACTATTGAATCCTAAGAAACTTATCCCCATCTCTTTTCACCAGACCCATGTAGACAAGATGAAAACTATTCAGTGGGGACTCTACCCTCCCCCTCCCCCTTTTAAACTAAACTCCCTCTTGAAACCTTGTAAACCAGTCACTTTGTGCCTTTATTGCCCCCTCATTTTAGGTAGCCAAGTCTAAGTTGCCCGTCCCTATCTACCCTGTATACAGAGGGGATAGCATTGACACTTGATGTGAAGACTCCTTCCCTCTCTGTTGGTATTTTGAGCTACTACATTCATAAATATAGGTCAAGTTCATCAAATTGTAGTAATTTCCACTTGTTTCCTTTATAAAATTTTTTTTTTTTTAAATCTTCCTCTAGTCATGTTCATTGAGACTAGGTCAAATGGGTACTGTCAGCAAGTTTGGATGTTCTTGCTCATCTCTCCTCACTTCATATCAGATGGATGCTTCACTCTCAGCTCTAGCCCTCTGTGGCTATGTCCTTGTCTATGGGTTCAAGTGTCCTCTGGTGTCACCACACTTTGGACCAACCAGCCCTTCCTTTTCTCTCTCTCATCTCCGGGTCAACAGGAGTCAGTGGACTGTGGTTGAACTCAGCCCATTTCTTCATTGCTACCTTTCCCCTTCGTCCATTCACCAATAGACCACTGTAGTTGCCAGCAAGCTTACATGCCTGCTCATGTGTTCCCTTTGAGTTTCAGTCTTAGAGGGGAGTTTGTCCTAAAGGGACTTGATTGCTTGCCTTGATGACTCCCTGCTCTGCTTGAGTTTTGTCACCTATTTGTGAAATACCTTCATCTCCTTGTACCATATGACATGGTTGTAACTTCTTTCAGTGGCCTCCAGTGAGCCCACCCCAGGTTGGCACTGTCATCCAGCCACTGCCCTTGCTAGGCCTCCTCTCCCAATCCCAGTGTTTGGTTTTGTTCTCCTGCATACTCGGTCACTTACTTCCAAAGCTGGACATGGTCAGAGTGGACAGTGAAGGAGCAGCTCTAACCTGTTGACTGCTGGTGTTTGGAATTTCTTTTATTGTCTTAAGCTGGTATTTGTGGCTGGACACTTGAATGCTCATTTGACTTGCAACACAGTTAAATCAGTGAGACCTGCCGTTGTACAAGGCTTTCTGTCCCCTGTCTCTGCCCTCTTCTGTGTCCTATTCTCCTATGGAATCTGCCATCTCCAGCATACTTAGCCATTTATTGTTCCTTGCTGAATGCCTTCACACTTCCATGCCTCTGCACGTACTAATTTCCTCTCTCTAGAATGCATTTTTCTTCTCTTACCTAACAGAGCCCTACTTTTCCTTCAAGATTTACTTCAGCAGCCATTACTCCTCTGAAAGCTTTTGTGATTTTTCCCTTGGGCAGAGTTAATCAGTCACTTCTTGAGCACATTCTACAAGTTTATATTGTTAAACATTCACAAAGTATTGTAATTATTTCCTTATACCTTTCTATCTGGCTATATTTAGCTTCTTTAAAGATACGATACATATTTTGCTTCTTTCGACGTCTTCAACTTTCAGTATTGGTTTTGTGCATAAAAACGTCCTCTATAAAAAAGCTTGTTAAGGTGAATGTGTGAATGACAATTTCATATCCAAATCTGATTTCTGAATAATTCATATGCTCCGCAAGACAGGAAATCTGTATGAAAACATATATTAAAAGGCTGTATATTACAATACCCATTAAGATATGTTATCTAAGACTAAGCCTGATACAGCCCATTACATTTCTGATTTGGCAGACTAGACTGAGGCTCAGAGAGAGTATGTGGTGTGCCTAAGGCCGCACAGTGATGAGAAGCAGAGGTGGGACTTTACTTCTCATCTTGTTTCTCCCATTTCTGTAACAACCTGCTAACACAGACAAGAGCGGTTTGTAATTAACCATTCCCCACAAGTGTCAAAAGAGTTCTGCTTTTGCTGGACTCTGTGTGCTTGGCTCACATGGATGTTTCTCTGCCTCTCTACCTGCCCAGGACTCCTGGTGTGCCACTGTAGGATAAGCACTGAGCTGCTAACCACAAAATGGGTGGTTCAAACCCAACAACTGCTCCTTGGAAACCCTGTACAAGGTCAATATGAGTCAGAACTGACTCGATGGCACTTAACAACTGCCTGCCCAAATTATGTCTGCCTTTCCAGATTCACTTTTGTCTTTGCCATATTTGACCATCTCAGTCAAGACCACTTATACTTATCTGAGTTTGCAGAGCTGGTTAGTGCATGGGGCAGTATAGCACGGTGTCTGAGTGGGGCCTGAGGTCATGCGCCTATGTTTAAACCCCAGCCCCCAACTTACTAGCTGTGTTGAGTGGCTGACAAGTCTATTCAATTCTTTGTGAGTCTGTTTCTAAATCTGCAATTTAAAATAATAACAACAGTTCCCACTTTATAGAGGTGATATGAGAATTAAATTAGATGTTCCCTGGTACCTGATAAGCACTCAAATGATTGGACGTTGTTATCATTGTTGGTAGCTTAATTATTAATAAATCTTTGCAGCCTCGGTTGCTGGTTTTCTGTAACTCCAGATATCCTTGTGCTTGACTATTTATTGCTGAAGCATGGATTACCATATCAGTTTTCTATTTGCTGCTGTTGTTGTTATTAGGTGCCATTGAGTTGATACCAACTCATAGGACCCTATGCACAGCAGAACAAAACACTGCCTGATCCTGGGCCAACCTCACTACTGTTGCCACACTCGAGTCCATCGATGCTGCCACTTGGTCAGTCCATCTCATTGGGGTCTTCCTCTCTTTCTCTGTCCCTTCACCTTAGCAAACATGATATCCTTCTCCAGCGACTGGTCCCTCCTGACAATATGTCCAAAGTATGAGAGACGAAGTTTGAACATCTTGGCCTCCAAGGAGCACCCTGGCTGCATTTCTTCCAAAATGGATCTATTGGTTCTTTTGGCAACCC
>NW_006408674.1:7846100-7861037 GCF_000296735.1 Chrysochloris asiatica | reverse complement strand
TAGTCAATAAAGCACAGGTAAACATCTTTCTGATATTCTCTGCTTTCAGCCAAGATCCATCAGACATCAGCAGTGATACCCCTTGTTCCATGTTCAGTTTTGTTTTTATAAATAATACACACATACAGTTTTTGTTTTTGGATATGCCAGAGCTTTGCCATCTGGAGGTTTGCTCATTTGTGTAGGAGGTGTTTCTTTGAAAAAGTTGTCTCTAAAGTTGACTGAGGGGGGAAAAAAACCCAGAATGTTTACTTCACAGCTACAACCAGCATTACAGTTCAGTATTGGTGTGGCTCTGAGTCTCTGGTGGAATCCTTGTGTAGCACTGTGGGCTAATGTGCTTGACTGCAAAGTTGGTTTGAACTGTAAGATCAGCAGTTCAAATTCACCAGCACTCATCAAAAACCCTATACAGGGTCGCTATGAGTCGGAATCAGCTCAACAGCACTTAACAACAGCAGTAAGTCTCTATGAATTAGGGAAGTGGATTAGAAAAGACAGTTTAATGAACTTTAATAGACTGCAGGCAATTTGTACACATTCCCTTGTGTGACACTGCAGAACAAGCTCACGTCTAGTGGTAAATGAACTCTAGGGTTCTTGACTGTCTTCCTGATAAAAATCGGAAGGGATTGGCTGTCCATGGTATCAGATGTGGGTCATTTTGTTGTTTGGCTTTTCTCCAGTTTGTAAATGAGAAACCAGGAACTGTAGTTGTACAAGGTTAAGTCCAAAGGTTTCAGTTCATACATGTACCAGATTTATTCCAAATTAAATGTATGTGAGTGTTTCTCTGAGACATGTGCTGGCTACAAACAAATTCTCTCAGTAATACACTTGTCTTCGTCTCCTTAGTGTGCCTTCAAAAAAGGCCCAATCTGCTGGGCGTGTAAAATCCAAGGCAGAGGTCAGCTCAGTAGGTTAAGGCAACTGCTTTTTTTGGGGGGATTCCCAAGGGGTGATATTGATAGATTTTTCTCACAGGATACAGAATGATCATGGGGACTTATGAAGACGTTTTTAGAAAATTGAAAACTGCCTTGGTGAGGAAAAGGCCAGGAAAGTTACACCACAGCTTTTCCCACAATGGCAGCGGAGCTGTCCATTCTTCTAGGGTAACAGAGCTGCCCTCCTCCGACGGTAATTTGTTGGAAAACCTTACCCCATCCGCCTATAGTCCTTATCTTCCATGTCAAACTTCTTTTTGTTCCCCAAACGGAAAGAACATTCTAAAGAAACCTGATTTTAGTCCCTGGAGGACGCCCAGTCTGCCATTGCAATAATGGTGCCCATTGAAGAGGGCAGCATACTTGAGGGGAGGGGTTGTTGTTGTTGTTAAGTGGCATTGAGTCAGTTCCTACTCATACCAACCTTACACAGGGTGCTGGGTTTTCAAGAAGTGGCTGGTGGGTTTGAACCACTGACCTTGCTGTTAGTAGTCCCATGCTTATCCCACAGAACCAGAGAGATGGAAACACCACCTTCAGAAGTGTATAGACTTAGATGAGAGGATATGCCAAGAAATAATAGCTTCACATTTTGATATTTTTGTTTATAAAGGTGTCCTGGTGTGTCACCATCGGATAAACACTGGGCTACTGACTGCAAGGTTGGTGGTTCAAATCCATCAGCTGCTCCTTAGAACCCCTATACAGGGTCAGTATGAGTCAGAACTGACTTGACAGCATTCAGTAGCAATAATAACATGATTTTACAGCAGCTTTTATTGTGATAGTTTACATGGGAAGACACTGATTTTGCACTCATCCTATCGTATTTTGTGTCCGTGAAATGATTGCAATCCTCACAGTGCATCATCATTTCAACAGTATCTGCTTCTATTACCTGAGTTTTCTTTTATTGTTTTTCTGTGTTTTTTTTTGTTTTTTAATGTACACAAAAGCACTCAGGAATATATAATCATTTAAACAACCCAAGGCCACATCCTGCAAGCCTGCCTCCTGGCCGCCAGCACACAGCCTTTCTCTTCCCATGAATCTAGAATCTTCAGCTGCTTCCTCTCTCTCCATGTCCTCATCTCTGCCTTCATCTCTGGTTTTGCTGCTTCTCTGGATCGGGTCCCACATTCGGCTCATGCTCCTTCCTCTTGATAGTCCTAGGGTCCTCTTTTCCTGGACTGGAAGATTAACCACTCCCCCCTTTGTTAGAAAAATTCTGGCTTTACAGTTGTAACAATCGCATTTAATCATGATAACAATTACTCACTATTGATTTCATAAGAATCTTATCCACAGCTCCTTTCACCAGACCTGTCTAGACAAGATGAAAACTATTCAGTGGAGACTTCTTCCCCCGCACACTCTGAAACTAAACTCCCTCTTGAAAACTTGTAAACCAGCCACTTCGTGCTTTTATTGCCCCTTCATTTTAGGTAGCCAATGTGTAAATTGCCTGTCCCTATCATCTGTGTAAGGAGCTCTGGTAGCGTAGTGGTTACAAATCGGGCTGCTGTCCTCAGGATCAGCAGTTCAAAACTACCAGCTGCTCCGTGGGAGAAAGATGAGGCTTTCTGCTCCCGTAAAGATTTACAGCCTCAGAAACCCTGTACAGGGTCGCTATGGGTCGGAACCAACTCCATGAAGCATAACATCAACAACCCTGATTACTGAGGAGACAGGCTTGATCCTTGATGTGAAGATTCCACTTGGTTGGTATTTTGAGCTACTACATCCATAAGTAAAGGTCAAGTCCATCAATTTGTACCAACTTGGTTCCTTTATCAAATTTCTTAATTTTCCTTTAGTCAAGCTCTGATAATCAAAACCATCAAAGCTAGGTCAAATGGGTACTTTTGATTTACCCTTAGACAGATAGAAGCCCATGGAAGCAGTAACTTTTAAAAGGAACTCTTAGTTACTTAGTTTTTAAAGAGCTTGGCCTGCTTGTTATTGTTTCAAAAATCCTTTGGAATAAAGCTCTCATTTTCTCAGATGTTTAAGGGAACTCAATGTGGAAAGTTTGATCTGTAAGTACATGACTTCTGGTTTATGGAATAGTTTATTTGAAAGATTAAGCTTCTCAGTGTCTCATGATAACTCGTGTTTAAAAGGAAGTTCTCTTGAGTGTCGTGTAGCTGTTAATATAGTAATTTAAGCCTGTATTTTCAAGGAGATACTCATTTTTACTAGGAATCCTGGTGTGGCGCTGTAGGTTAATGCACTGGATTGCAAAGTCTGTTTGAACTGCAAAGTCAGCGGTTCAAGCTCATCAGCTGCTCCTCAGAAACTCTATGCAGGGTTGCTATGGGTCAGAACCGGCTTGATGACCCTTAACAACAACAACACTCATTTTTAAGTGAAAAAAGCATGGGAAAGGACATTTTAGAAAAAGGTTTCTTTATATGCATTAAAGAAAAATATCAAAGACTATGCAGTAGTATGTTAAAAGGTATTAATGAGAATTCAGGTACTAATTCCTCTCCACCCCCGCATACCCTTTATATTTCTTGGATATTTTGTAGTTATCTGGTATTACTTGATATTCAGGAAAGTTATAAACCTTTTTTATTAGAGGAGTCCTTGTGATGCAGTGTGTTAAGCATTGGGTTGTTGACTGACAGACGTGAGGCTCGAACCCACCATCCACCCCCTGGGAGAAAAGAAGAGGCCGTCTGCTTCTGTATAGATTTACAGCCTCAGAAACCATGTGCAGTGCCTTGTTCTCCTCTGTGCTGGAGGATTGCTGTGGGTCAGAATCTGGCTCCGTGTCAGTGGTTTTGGTTTTCTTACTGAAGGACAAAAAGTAGAACTTACTAGTTGAACCTGGTAATGTCAGACTTTCTCTATTCTCCTCCTTGAGAATTACCATCAAGCAGCTGGGGGAAAAAAAAAAATAGAAAACTCCATCTTTGAAGAAATAGATGTCTAGAACTTCAAGCCAGGTGATAGGTAGAAAGACTTTTTGACAGTTGAACTAAATACATGCAGTTGTAGATTTAAATCAAACAAAACCCTGGCCAATAACTGTTCCTAGGCAAGGATTTACCCTGAGGTTGAAAACCCAAATCCTTCATTTGAAACAGTGGAAATTGGGTATGCAAACTGGTGGCAGGAGCTCCCCTGGACTCAGCTTTGAGTGAGAATCAGTCTTCTTGGCGGGAACAGTCCGGTTTTGTGTGGGTGCTGTCTTCAACAGTAGTTGGGTATCTCATTCCTTTTTTCTGTCCTGCTTTCCTTTGGTTCTTCATCTACATCATTCAAAGACTCTAGTTCCCAGCATACATCTGAGCAATAAGTTGTTGTTAAGTGCCTTCAAGTTGGTTCTGACTCATAGTAACCCTGTCTAGGCTTTCTGAGCTGTGGCTGATAGGTTTGAACCACCGGCCTTATGGTGAGTCCAGTGTTTATCCTATAGCGACACACCAGGATGCCAGGTGAGGGGTGCTTTATTGGTTTAAAATGGTTATAAATAGGAAGTATTCCGATCCTTGTAAAATATGTTACTTGTTAGGTGCTGCAAGTTGGCTTCAACCCATAGCAACCCTGTATACAATAGAACAAAACACCGCCCGCGCCTGCGCCATCCTCACAGTTGTTGCTGTGTTTGAGTCCACTGTTGCTGCCGTTGTACCAATCTGCCTCTGTGAGGGTCTCCCTCTTTTTTTTTTTTTTGGCTGTTCTTCCACTTTACCAAGCATTATGTCTTTCTCCATCATGCTTGGTAAAGTGGAGGGACAGCCAAAAAAGAGGGAGGGGTCTCTCCTGACAGTATGTCTGAAGAATGAGAGACAAAGTCTGGCAATCTTGACTTCTAAGGAGCATTCTAGTTTTACTTCTTCCAACACAGATTTGTTTGTTCTTCTGGCAGTCCATGGTACTTTTAATATTCAATTCTTTTATCGTCTTCTTAGTCACTGTCCAACTTGCTCATGCATATGAGATTATCAAAAGTATTATGGCTTGGGTCAGGTGCACCTTAGTCCTCAAACTGACATCTTTGCTCTTGAACACTTTAAAGAGGTTTTGTGCAGTAGATTTGTGTAGTGTAATATATCATATGACTACTTAAGTGAGTGTTGATGGTGGATTCAAGCAAAATGAAGTCTTTGACAACTTCAGTCTACAAAATATGCAATAGATTCATTTCACTCAATTTCAACTTATATAAATGGGATGAACTGATCCCTTTTGATTTCTGAATTGGGGCCTTGATATGGTGCTGCGGGTTAATGCACAAGACTGTAAGGTCGGTGGTTCAACCGCACCAGCCACTCTGCGGAAACCCTATACGGGGGCTTGGTATGAGTCTGAACTGACTCGACAGCGCTTAACAACAATGGGACTACAAGGTGCTTCTGTAGGATAAGCACTGGACTGTGAACCACAAGGTCAGTGGTGTTAGCCTGTCCAGCACTCCATGGGAGAAAGATGATGAGACTTTCTGTTCCCACATTGAAGTATAGCTTTGGAAACTCTATACCATATCACTGTACCCACTAGGTGGCCCTTAACAACAACAACATAATTCCAAGGAGCTCTGGTGGTACAGTGCTAGTGTGCTAACTGAAAGGTGGTTGATTTAAACCTACCAGCTGCTCTGGAGGAGAGAGATGCATCAGTCTGCCCCTTTAAAGATTATTGCTGTGTGCCATCAAGTCGGTTCCAATTCATATAGCAACCCTGTAGGAGAGAGTACAAGTGTCCCATAGGTTTCCAAGACGGTCATTTTTATGGGTGCCGACCGCCACCTCTTTTCCTGTGGAGTAGCTGATGAGTTCAAACCAGTGGCCTTTTGGTTATCCAGGACCAGTGCTGATCTCTCCTGTGGGTTAGAATCAACTCAACAGCACACGTGTTACTCAAGGACTTTCTATTAAGAGCATGGGCAGAAAAATTACAAGACCTCTGCAAATTTCAGGACTGTTCCCACTGAACAAATTTACAGTAGGAAAACTTTAAACTTTTGCAGAGTAACCAAAAAAACAATTTTTTCCATTTAGATTTTTAGAAGCAATTTGTTGGCTAACCAGAATATTGGGCTCTTAAGTGTGCACCCTGAGAAGGACAGTGAAGGGAAACCTTCCTGGATTTACTTCGTGCATTACCATTCATTACCAAGCTTTGAGTCCAAATGTCACCCAAAGTATCCACCTTGAAAGTGGGACCGCTTGAAAATTCTTCCGTGATTGCTGAATCATATAATTCACATACCCATAGTTCACATACTCCCAGCTAATCCATCTGCATTCGGGTATATTGAGCAAATCAAAATTAAAAGGTCCTAAAACAAAACCACATATCTAAACTTCTTGATCTCTTCTGTTCAGTCTTTTTTTCTGATCACTTATGATATGGTGGAATAAGCTGACCCCATGAATTCACTCCACAGCATCCTACTCTTGAGAACACTCTCCACTCTGCTGGAAATCTGTGTGTCCCCAAGCCTTTCAACCACTGTTGACATAAATTTTTTTTTTCAAAAAAAGTAACACATGATAAGTAAAAGCAGCCACCTACAGAAGTGGGCTGCCCTAATTCATTTTCTGATCAGGGATAATTTTAACTTTATGTTTTAGGTTTATTCCCTCATCATTATCATGTTATGCAGTGGCTCTGATTAATAAGCACTAAACTGCAAACAAACCACAAAAGTCGGCAGTTTGAGCCCACTAGTCCCTCTGTTGGAGAAAGATGAGGCTCTCTCGTCCTGCAAAGATGTGTACAGCCTTGGAAACAGGGTCACTATGAGTCGGAACCTCCTGCATAGCACTTGTAGTAACAACATCATGTACTTGATAAACTTTTTCTTAACTAATGTGTGAAATTCAGGTTTCATTTAGCTTGCTGTATAAAGGTATTTTAAAGTGTACATGGTTGTACATTAAATATATTGTTAATCCCAAAAGGGTTTTGCTTTGATTTGTTACCCTAACATTTTTATGTAAAAATTTTATTTTTTTAATGAACCACTGGACTTACTTCCTGTCTTGTGTGTATCATATTTTGTTTTCAGATTTAAAATCAGTGCTGTTTTTAATTTCTTATGTTATCATTTAAATGGCAGATGATTTTTTAGAAGGAAGTCTAGAATAAGCACTGGACTGTGAATCACAGGGTTGGTAGTTCGAGCCCACCAGCTGCTCTATGGGAGACAGATGAGGTTCCCGGGCTTTCTCAAAATATTTAAAGCTTCGGAAACAAACTACAGGGGTCAACAGGGTTGCTCCATGAGTGGTAACTGACTCCACAGCACTTAACAACAGCAGCTAGCACTCAGGATATCTAAACAAACATGGCTGAGAGAGCAACTGATAAACGCCCAGAGTAGCAACAAGACAAAAAGCTAATCAAATGGCACTCTGTTTGAATATTTGGTTAAGATGACGATATACTCAACTGTAACAAAATTAAAGATTGCATCATTTCCTTGGAGACATTTTTAGAATGAGATGAGAGTATCCATTTAGCTGGAAAACGTTCACAGTGAAATTAGAGAAAGCATACCAGAATGATTTCTAACATAAATTTATCAACTGGGCTGGTTTTTGTGTTCCTCTAGCAACTTAATGATGAGTTTTTTCTTTTCTTTAGAAATTTCCTTTTGTAACTTTTTTTTTTTTTTTTAACCAAAACTCAAGGAAATGTTGAGGATTTCAGTTATTGATCTGTTTAGCAGACAATTATCAAGCACCACACTTTACTAGGTTCTAGTTTTTTACGAAAATAAATAGAACTACTAGCCTTCAGAAGCTCAGTCTAGTAGAGAAAAAAGTGAACATAAATCTACTGCAATCAAGATAGCCCAGGTGCCTTGGGACCCCTCATCCAGATGGCTGTTAGAGTGGCCCCTCATCCAGATGGCTGTTAGAGCCAGAGATAAAGGAAAAGCTTCCCCAAGTAGAGTTGTGAAGGATGAGAAGGCATTAGGGGCCAAGAGGAAGAGAAGAGAAGTGTGCCAGGCTTAGTGAGCTGCAGGCGCCATGGCACAGAGAGCTAAGAAACTGTCACGTGTGTATAAGTGGCTTAGAGTGTCTGCTGTTAGGCTTCGGGACTACCCAAACCTCTGCCGTTCAGTCATTCTGACTCAGAGACCCATTGTTAAGTACTGTGGAGTTGGTTCCGACTCATAGTGACCCTGCAATAGGACACAGTAAAACTGCCCTAGAGGGGGTTTCCAAAGCTGTGGTCATTATGGAAATGGCCCTCCACATCTGTCTCCTTCAGAGCAGCTGATAGGTTCAACCACTGACCTTTGGTTGACAGCTGAGTGCTGCACACTATGCCACCGTGCCCCTTTGAAGAACGACAAAAACAAACAAGCAAACCAAGCCACTGCCACTGAGTCCATCTGCACTTAGAGTGACCCTGTGGGACAGAGTTGAATTGTTCCTTAGGGTTTCTAAGACGAAATCTTTATGGGAGCAGACGGCCTCATCTTTCAGCATAGTTGCTGGTGGGTTTGAACTGCTGGCCTTGCAGGTAACAAGCCAGCATTTAACCCACAACACCAGCAGGACTCCAGGAGCCTTAATTGCTGTGGGAAGGAGGCCAGGCTTTATCTAGGGCACTGTGAAGGCCCTGGAGGATTTTGCATGTACACTTCACCGTCATTCATTATTACCTTTCTCAGCACCCAGATTAACAAGAAAGAGCTCTGATAGCGTAGTGATTACGTAGTGATTACGAATCGGGTTGCTAATTTCACGGTCAGCAGTTCGAAACTACCAAGCTGTTCCACGGGAGAAAGATGAGGCTTTCTGCTCCCATAAAGATTTACAGCCTCAGAAACCCTGTACAGGGTCGCTATGAGTCAGAACCGACTCCACAACACTTAACTTAAAGTAACAAAGTGTCTGCTATAGAGAGGGAGTCCTGGTGTGGTGCTGTGGGATATTCACCGGACTGCTAGTCACAGGGTTGGCAGTTCAAACCCATCAGTCCCTCCTAGAAAACCCTGTGCAGTGTCACTGTACATTGGAACTAACAATGGCATTTACCAACAGCAGCTTATTTATATAAAAGTCTTTGGTGGGACAATGGGTAAGTGCTCAGCTGCTAACTGAAAGGTCTGTGGTTTGAACCCACCAGCAGCTCTTTGGGAGAAAAGACCTGATGATCTTCTCCCATAAAGGTTGTTGTTGTTGTTGTTAAGGACAACATAAAGATTACTGCCTAGGAAACCCTATGGGACAGCTGTACTTTTCATATTGGGGTCACGATGAGTCAAAATTGACTTGATGGCACCAAGCAATAAAATTTTTATGGAATATACATATTGCATTCTTTTTGGAACCTAACTTTTTTGTACTTTGGGTTAATAACTTCATGCATATTTCCCCCACCATAGTACACAGTTCATCTGTTGAATTCAGATAGATAGTAATAACTAAAGGATAAAATTGATTTTTGTCCATCTCTTCGGAGTGTTAGTACAGGAGAATGTTTAATTTTACTAGATGTGAAATGAGCAGAAATATATTTCAAATTGTTTTGCATTGTTTTTTTGTGGTCAGTATTTGTGTACATCCTGTAGATAGGTCATTCCCAGTATTTTCAGGCACTTGGGGAAATTCTGGGGGCATGAATTCTTTTGTAGTGTTTGTGTGAATGTGTTCTCGTTATTAATTGCTAAAGTAAAGAGGAAATGATATCAGCAGATGTGTGGTGCTTTTAGTCCCGCTGAATACACTATTCATTTAGACAAAAAGATCATTTCTCAATTCAAATCAGAATATTCTAATTTAAGGCCTAGATCAGTTGTGTCATATCTCTATGGAAACAAAGCTTTCTACTGTGTAGTAGTTGCATAAGTAACTCATTTCCCCTTTAGATACAGAAATTGTAGATACAAATGCTTGCTTTTTCCATTTTCTGTCAAGAACTCTTTTGAAATAGAAGAGACTTTAGCTAGTGGCGTTTGTTTATGTGCTTTACAAATTCAGAGCACTCTTCTTTAGATTTTCTGCCTATACGCATTCTTGGTGTGGCATTGCACTAGACCCCAAGGTCGGTTTGAACCTCAAGGTTGGCATTTCAAACTCAACCAGCCATTCCTCAGAAACCCTGTACAGGGTCGCGGTGTGTAGGAACTGACTCTAAGGCACTTAACATTTTCCTAGTTTCTTTTCTAGTTCTTAGCACATTAGCATTATTGGTTGGTCTAATATTCTCCTCAGGTGGTTAGTCTGTTTTTCTCAATGATTTTTAGGCACTCTTTGTATATTATGGGTTAGGAATCTTTTGCTGGTTACAGGTTCCTCTGCCCTTTGAAGTTAACTCTATGCCACGCTGCTTTTATGAAAGACACGTTTTGCTAACTGAAAGAACTCCAAAGAGGGTTTTCGCTTTTATGAAAAAAGGGAAAATGCAAAACAAGTGCAATGTTTGTTTGCAGCAATATGTTAAAGAAACAGCGAACGTGGCATCTCCAAGTTCCTTCCACCGTAACTATCCTCAGTATCAACCCACCATAGCGTTGAACTCTGTGAACACTTTGTTAGATTTTTTTTCATGTGTTACTTGGTAGGTGATTCTTTTGGATCTAGGAACGTTAAAAAATCATTCCCATATAAATTATGATTTCTTCTTTGTGATACACTATTTCAGCTTGCGGCAGCTTTCATAAGGAGCACTCTGCTTTTGGATAGTGGGGAACAGCTGTATATGTTTTGCAGAGATCCTTTCCCACGCTATGTCTTATCCTTTCACCTTTGTAATGGGGTTTTTTGAAGAATAGAAGTTCTAAATTTAAAAATAGAATTTATCCAACTTTATTCCTAAGGCTAGTTAGTGCTTTTTGGGTCTTTTTAAAAAATCTTTGCGTACACCCTAACATTCCATTCTCTATCTCTCTCTCTTTTTTTTTTTTTAATCCATTTCTGTTCCCTCTTCCCCTTGCTGTCCCCCTAGAAGCAACCATTCTAAAATATGTTTGATGCATATTATTTTGTTTTTACTAGGGTAAGTCAAAAATATTGCTCCTAGTGGAGTCCTAAGGAGTTCTGGTAGTGTAGCGGTTACGAGTCAGGGCAACAGCCTAAAGGCCAGCAGTTCGAAACTACTAGCTGTCCTGTGGGAGAAAGATGAGGCTTTCTGCCCCTTTAAAGATTACAGCTTTGGAAACCCTATGCAGGGTCACTATGAGCCGCAGCCGACTCCACGACACACTCCCACCACCACCAGTGGAGTCTTGGTGTGGTACTGTAGGATAAGCACTGGACCACAGGTCAGTTTGAACTGCAAGGTTGGCTTTTCAAACCCACTTGTCACTCTTTTGAAACCCTATACAGGGTTTCTAAGAGTTGGAACGAACTCAGTGGTACTTAAAACAACAAAACAACAGGGTTTATTCATGGATGGATTTATTCCAGACATGCATGGGTTTATTCCAGACAAAACATGTTTAAACATGTCTGCTCAGTGAATGACTGCAGACAAGTTCTCTCAGTAATACATTTCTAGTCTTGCTCGAGTGCCTTCTGAAAAAAAGGTCCCATTAAAACAGTGGCTTCCAATGGGATCTGCTGGGCCAGTTAAATTCAAGGCAGACTCCTTCCCTTTCAATTGCAAATTAGGGCAACTGCATCCACAAGCAAAGGACCAGTTGGTCAAGTTATAGAAATTTCCATTTGCTCCCTGCAGCAGACTTCTTTATCTTCATCTGATCCAGTTCTGGTTAGCAAGCTATGCAAGCTAGGTCAGATGGTTACCATCCACAAGTTTGGGAGTTCTTGAACGCCTCCCTCCACTTCAAACCAGCTGGCGGCTTCACTCTTAACCCTAGCCATCTCCCCCCTCCCCCACACCAATGGGTTCTGGAGTTCACAAGTCTCCCGGAACTTCAAACCAGGCAGCCCTTCCTCTTCTCAAGGTCATCAGGTATCCCTGGAGCATGGCCACACTCAGCCCATGTCTTCAGTGCTGCATTTCCCCCACTTCCACTCACAAGTTGACCAGGGCAGTCACCAGTGAGCATACCACACTGCTGGTGTGTTCCCTCCGAGTTTCCCTCTTAGAAAGGGGCTCACCTTGATGGGCTGACTTTTCTTGATGGCTCCAAGGCAAACTTTTTGTTTGATGTTGTCACAGCCAGTCTGCTTCCTCCACCCCCTCATCCCCCACTGGTCTTTCTTTCAAGAAGAAGCTTCTGTTCCTCAAGCTATTCTGGGTTGGTCTGCTTGACTGTCCTACCTCCCAAGGTGCTGTGTGGGACTCAGGATTCTACCCAGGCCCCATTAGTATACGTTGTTGTGCTCCTTCATGTTACTATCTCACAGTTACACACCAGGATACTTCCAGAGAGTTCCTGAAAGAATGAAAAGATAATGGAATTTTCCCATGAACTTTCTGAAGGCTTCTCATATGCCCAGACTACCTGCAACTCCCTGTCACCACACAGAGCAGTAGACAGGCATCTTTGCCTAGGGCCCCTTTCGAGTCTTTGTAATTAGACCCAGTCTTCTCACTTCTGGGCCACAGAGTATACAAGTGCAAACACAGACTTTGCTGGTTTAACCTCAGCAATTGGTTCTTGAAAATCAGATGTGCCAAATAAAACTGTCAACCAGGAGCGATCTCTGATTCTGTAAGTGGAGAAAAATTATAATTCTTTATAATTATGTAAGTCATCTGAGAACCCACAGCCTAGCATGTTTAGATGTAAAATACCTAAAACATCGCCAAGCAGTGTGGTTGTTAACAGGTGGCTACTTTGCCTGCATTACCAAGGGCAGTCTGCCCTTCTGTCAGCCTGCCGCGGGAAGGCTTGGAGGGTGATGGGTGGGTGCTCATCTGCCAGCAGCTTCCGAGACACTTGGCTACTCTGACACTCAGTGCTTTTCAAAATGCCTGTGCAGTATGACTAGTATTCTACCACGTATATTTATCCAGAAATTTGCGACTTCCTGTATCATCATTTTGTTAAAAATGTATTGATCTTTGGGGGCATCACTATACATGTTTCCCTAAGATACCTCCAGCCTGGTTGTTGCTGCTATTTGCAGTGAGGGGACAGGCAGTAATTATCCCAGCCACAGGTGCCAAGACTACATTCTGTCTCTCCTCTCCGTTCACCCCCTCCTGGCAGCATCCATCCTTAATTGGAAGGCCTTGGTCTGCCCAGGAGTCCTCACAGTTCTGTTGCTAGTTCCTTTACTGTAGACTTCCCTCTCCCTCTTGTGGCCTCCTCTGAAGCCCCAAGTGCAGTATTCTTTAGGATGTAAGAAAACATCTTGATTTTTCTGAGCTGATTATTTGAAATTCAGAATTAAGCACAGTTGAACAAAATATTCTAAAAGGAAACTTTAATAAATCGTGCAAATCAATTGCTGAGAATATTTGCGTTGTTGTTGTGGCGTGCCATCTTGTTGGTTTCAACTTACAGTGACCCTGTCTAAGGGTTTCTGAGGCTGTACATTTCTACGGAAGCAAAAAGTCTCTTCTTTCTCCCAAGGAGCAGATGGCAGGTGCAAACTGTTGACCTTGTGTTTAGCAGGTAACGTGTAACCTACTCTACCACCAGCACCCCTTGAATTCTTGGGTAATTGTCATGAAATAGGACGAACATTTTAACATTAGGACCTTGGGTTTGAGTGTATTCAGAGGGTATGTAGTTTAACACAGGAAGGAGGCTGGATTGACCAACTGGCTTTTTGTGATAGATGATGTTTATATAGCAGAGTCCAGAAACCCATCGTTTACCAAGAGCCATGATGGAGCTAATAGGCGCGATACCTGGCTGAGGAGTTCCTCACTTCTCTAGAGCCAAAGCAGGTGCTTTGTGAATGGTTGGGCATTTCCTTCCACTAATAATAGGTGTGGACTCCTGATGTGATGCTGTGGGATGAACACTAGACTGTTAACCACAAGGTCAAAGGTTCAACCCCATGAGATGCTCCTCAGAAACCCTATACAGATGGGGTTGCTATGAATTATAACTAGGTGTGGCGCTATAGGATAAGCTCTGGACTGCTATCTGTAAAGTTGGCGGTTCAAACCCATCAGCCACTCTTGGAAACTACATACGAGGTAGGTCACTCTGAGTCAGAACCAACTGGACGGCGCACAGCAACAACAGGTATAAATTATGGAGAACTTACGTGTGTGTCAAGTGCCAAGCAGAGAACTGCATATATATGTTTACTCATTTAAGCTCTATGGTCACTATTTACCAGGTAAGACTTAGGAAAGTGAAGAAACTTGCCCGAAGTGATGGGGTCAGGGTTCAAACCCCTACCTGTTTGACCTCAGGAATACTGGTTATGGGAACAGTTTGGTTGATTCTAGATCATTCATTCTGCTCTTGTGGGTTTGTCACTCTCCATGCATTTCTCTTTGCATAGCATTAGCCTCCCTGAGCTAGCCCAGTGAACCCGAGGCTGGCATTTGCAGTCAGTATACTAAGTCATGAGGAAGGCAGACAAACAACTGTAGAACCTTCGGCACAAGGCTCACTGCTGTCTTGAGTGTGCAGTGCATTACATAAGCATGATTGGTAAGAGTAAATATGCCAGAAATAGACTTATCCCAGAGAGAGACAGGATGCTAGTTTGTTCATTTATAGTTGGGAGTCTTCCTTGGGAGTGTTCTCCCCAAGAGAAAGAAGAATAAATAATACTGCGTTCTCAACCTCTGGCTCCCCAGGCAGCCTGTGGATCCTCTAACCGATCTGACCGGTTACCACCTTCCGCTTTCTTGGGGCAGGCAATCAAAAGCTGGTATGATGGTAATGGTGGTGGTGGTGGGGGGGGTCCTTCTAGTCTGACCTCCATGGTTAGTCCTCAGATCTCTATAAGTATAGTAAAGGATTCTTCAGTCTCAGTGAATTTTATAGGCTGGATTATCCTGCGATTGACTGTTCTCGGTTTTTGTGGGTTGGTTCTTGCTGGTTTCACTTTCAGAAGACAAGCTTATTTCAGGATTTGTGTGGTGCTGTGGGTTAATGCACCAGACTGCAAAGCCATTTGAACTGCAAGGTCGG
>NW_006408674.1:7843919-7845970 GCF_000296735.1 Chrysochloris asiatica | reverse complement strand
ACAACAACAACAACAATTCGTCCTCTTCTCATTCGTCTTCTGTACCAAATACAGTAATAAGGTATTGAAGAGTCAGATCCTATTTTACACAGTATTTCAAATTAATGGTACTTACTCCTGGTTTGGATTCCTGGCATGGTGCTGCCGGATAATATACTGGACTGCAAGATGAGCGGTTCAAACTCACCATCTGCTCCTCAGAAACCCTATACAGGGTCTCTGTGAGTCAGAACGAACTCGACAGCACTTAACATTGGACATTACTTTGTGCTCCAAAAGAAATAGTTCTGTGGAAAAATACAGTTTAAAAATGCCTTCAAGGGTTTGTGTAAAATTAGTTATAGTTTCATAAGCTTCTTTGAAAGTCTTTACTGAAAATACTTAGAATTTATAATTTATGGGTGTTTTACTCAGGTCATGCACTATGCTAGACAATTTTAGTAGGCCATTTAAGCCTGAGGGATCCCAGGGAACGCAGCTAGGAGCTTTGCTTCAGGGCAGATCTTGGTGCCATCTTGTGGGAGAATCTGGAAAGGATCAAACAGATGCACACGAGCTTCTGGCTTCCACTGGGATGCCTTATAGACCCCCAACTTTTTAACACTGAGCTAAAGCTGCAAGTCAGATCCCAGAACTCTGGCCTAGAAGTCGTGGATCTGATGGTGTTCTGTGTACCAGAAGTTCAATAACCCTCCCTCTAAAGCATATACCAAATCCATCTTCTCATCTCCATGGCAACTGCTGGGCCAATTTAGACTCATCCAGTAGTTTCCTAACTTGGTTTTTTTGCCCCTACTCTCAACAGTCTCTACAGGCAACCTGAGGGATCTGTTTAAAAAGTAAATATCAGCTCATATCACTTCCTGTATAAAACTCTCTGGTGGCTTATCATGAAATTTAGAATAAAATCTATACTCCTTGTCCTGGCAGAGACCGTTCTGCACTGTGGGGTCCCAGCCTACTCCGACTCCAGATCTCTTCTCCTGGTCCGCATTCCCTTCATTCTCCCAAGTGCCCCCACCATGTTCCATGTTAGGGTCTGGGTGCCTGTTCTTCTCTGTGCCTGACTGATGCTTCCCCCACTCCTTTCATGGCTGGCTCCTTCTTTTCATTCAGGTCTTACCTTCAGTATTGCTGACTCAGAAAGACCCTCCATGGCTCTGTGGTCTGAAATAGCAGTGTACCCCTGAAACTATTGCCTTGAGCTAATCTTTAAGCCTTAAGCTGAAAATATCCCCTGGAGTCTTCTTAGAACTAAGCAATAGTTTAGCTTACCTAGTGGCTGAAAGGTCTGCCTTAAGCTTAATGCTCTTTTAAGAACTACTTAATATATGATTAAACTGACAACAGGTAACTCACAAGATTAGATAGAAACCTTAGAGGGCAGTGAGTTTATGTCAATGGGGGAGAAACAACTTAGTAAAGGAAATTGATAATGGTTGTACAATTCTCAGAGTGTTATTAGTGTCAAGTAATTGTACATGTAGAAATAGCTGAAGGGGTATATGTTTTTGCTGTGCATATTGTCAACAAAAAACAAAATAAATATAATTGCAGTTTTAAATTTTAAATAATCACAATCTAGTTACTCTCCATGGCATATATCTGTTAAGTAGAGATACTGTCTTGTTCTCTATTGAATCTCCAATGTGTTAGAAACCTCTTGGTACATCTTCTTTTCTTCACCTTTTCTAAAAATTTTGAGTTGTTTTTAAGTGCCATCGAGTCGATTCCAACCCATAGTGACCCTGTATAGGGTTTCCAAGGAGCAACTGGTGAGTTTGAACCACCGACCTTAAAGTTCAAATAGCTTTGCAGTCTGACACATTAACTCACAGCACCACGCCAGGACTTTTTTTTATTTTCATTTTGAGGGGAGGGGTTAAAAAGTAGGTAGAAATAAGGAGTCAGGGTTAGGGTTAGAATTGTGGCTAGATCTAGGCAGGCTTAGGACTTGGTCTATTGGTATGACTCAGGTTAGTGTTGGGGTAATGGTTGGGCTAGGGCTAGGAGTAAGGCTTGGTCTAGTTTTTAGGGTTACAGTCAGGCTT
>NW_006408674.1:7812500-7842229 GCF_000296735.1 Chrysochloris asiatica | reverse complement strand
GGTGCTAACAAAAGCCCAAAATGGTTACGGTGCTGCCCATCCCCTGTTAGCCAGCCCGGTTTTTCATCTCTCACTGCCCCTGTTCAGTTTCCTCTTCCAGTTGGCAGTCAGTCCACCTCTCTGCCCTAACTTCCGGAGCTCAGGGTTCCAGGATCACCACCTGCATCTGTTTCACTTAGTCTCCCGTGTGTTTGTTGCCGAGGCTAGGCTCAGTGCATCTGCCTACTCTGCCATCTTGCTCCAGCCCCCTCTCTTCGATGCAAGATAAGAGTTAGGGTCAGGTCATTTTTGACCCTTTCCAATGGAACTTGAAAGAGCCATAGGTAGTTCAGGGTGGGTCCTGTCCCTACCATTTCTGCTTACTGCCTATTTACCCATAAGTATTTTGAGCTTAGTTTCTTCATCATTACAATGGAGTGAGTGAACTTACCGCATTAGTTGGTGAAAAGCTTGCCAAAGAGATCTTCATCCTCAGACTTAGACCTAAGTTGGATTTAAATATGATTGTGGCGCTGAAAGGATACTGCTTTGGACCACGAGGTCAGTTTGAGTTGCAAGGTTGGTGGTTCAAATCCACCAGCCACTCCTCGGAAACCCTATACGGGGTTTCTGTGAGTCAGAACCCACTCCACAGCACTTAACAGCAGCAACAGACGCAAATGATTTAGCATGTGGGAAGTAGCCATGGTGATGCTGTTAGATAATCAGTGGACTGCTAGCCACAAGGTCAGGAGTTCAAACTCAGCAGCTGCTCCATGGGAGAGAGGTCAGGTTTTCTGCTCCCATAAGGTTCACAGCCTTGGAAACCCTGTACAGAGCCACTAGAAGCTGCTTTGACTCCATGGCAGTGGGTTTGCTTTAGGTATTTTCTTGCTCTTGGCACTTTGTTGTTTCTTACATTTATCCTTGTACTATTCAAGTACAGGAATCCTGATATGGTACTGAGGGTTAATGAATGGTCTGCAAAGTCAGTTTGACCTCCAAGGCCGGCAGTTCAAGCTCACCAGCTGTTCCTTAGAAACCCTATATCGGGCCGGTAGGGGTCGGAACCGACTCGATGGCACTCAGCAACAACAACAGTTGCTAAGTGCTGTCGAGTCGACTCCGACCCCCAGCGACCCTGTATAGGGTTTCCAAGGAGTTGCTGGTGAGCTTGAACCGCTGACTTTGCAGCCTGATGCATTAACCCACAGCACCACAGGCTAGGCACTGCTTTTGTTGCATCCCCATTACCTAGCACAGTGCTCTGCATGTGACTGAGTAACAGATGGCCCACAAATGTTTTGATAAATTTACACTCTGTCCCCTGACTCTTGCCCAGATTGTGTCCCTTCAATAGAGTTATCATTCATTGCTCAGAGAGGCAAGATGGCTACTGGTATACAATCATATTTACAAAAACCAAAAAAAGTAAATAAAATAATCATCTATCTTGTTTGTTTAATATCCCAACTTTATAACTTTTTATTAAAAAACTGATTCCCCAGTAAGTACACAAATTTAGTAGTCTCAGAAACATCTTGCATGATTACCACTTTCAGCTCCTGAACATATGAGGAGACTTCAGAAAGTCTGTGGAAGAATTCCATTATCTTTTCATTCCGTTTTCCATGAACTCTTTGAAGCTTCCATATACAGTTACTACCTAAAAATAATGATTACTCTGAAGCTGAAAGATTAAATCAAAGCTATGTTATTAACATTGATTTGCAAACGAATATCCCCTCTAAATATTCATGTGAAAAATAAATATTAAGAGGACCGTGACCTGAAGCATTAGGTCATTTTGATCTGATTTTCATATACAAGGAAAAGACGTAGACAAGAATTCCAGTAGTTCCCATCCCTTTTCCAGGGCAGTTGGGAAGTTGTTTACTCTTTGAGGGCCTACTGCTGACGTCTGCTCACTGAGTAATGTCATCAGATTTCCTGGTGGTGGTTATTTTGGGGGGGCCGTGGTAAGTAGTTATCCGGCTCCATTGGGCCTCTCCTCCACCAAGGTCCTCACAGCCGGATATACCCCATAGACAGGATGCAAGGTTAAATGCAGTCTAGTTAAGTAAATAAAGTAAGCATTCATGGTAAAAGAGCTGCTGAAACATTAATGTTTTAAAGTTATACTGCTAAAATTATACAGAGCAAAATTCATAGTCTTAAATCCTTTAAAGAAATAAATCTTTTAATACTTAAATCCAACGGTGTGTTGTTTTTATAAGTTGAGATCAAGTTTGCCCCCCTTTATAAAAGCAAAGCTCTGTCACCAACTTTGGAATCATTGTTTTTCTAGAAGGGTTGAGTTTTTTTGCCCAGAGCCATCCTTATATCTTGTCCCTGAACTGTGGCCTGAACACTGTATTTTAATCTCTCTAGTCATTAACATTTGAAAAATACATTAATTGCTGCCTTTAACCTTCCTTCCTTCCTACTGATTTCCTGAAGTTTCTGTCAACTCTTAAATGTAATAATTTAAAAGCTTAGCATATTCAGTCTTTTGTTTCATGACAAAAATAATTTTGCCCTCTGAGTATAATTTAGCAATATCCTGTACATTTTATTATATTCCCCCTTAATATTTTTCAAGTAATCTGTAGCTGTAGTTTATACTTTCCTCTTAAAATTCAGCAGTTGTGTAAGGTAATTTTTTTTTTTTTTTCATTTAGGGGCGGAGGATAATTTGTTTGATGTTGAAACAGTATTTTAAATTTTTTGTTGGATTGCCTTGTGGTCAAGTACCATAACTGTTTTGTTTTATTTAATGAATAAAACTGTACAGTTCTTACTTTGGAAATATATTTTAAGGTTTTCTTTGTGACCTATATCATAATATTTACAATATTCATATTTCCTATTTCTTCCTACTCAAGAGTTTGTATTATTGACTTGGTGCTTCATAGTGACCTCCCATCCGAGGCTGGAGACCCCAGTTTATGTGAAGGGCCCATTGCTTTGTCTTTGGCGGTTGCAGCTCCTTCTGGTGGTGACTTTTTTGCTTTGTCTTGTGAAACTGCCCACCATTCTGTGGAAAATCAGTGCAGAATGGGTTTCCTTTTCTTTCTCCTTCCTGTCTTACAACAGTTCCATTGTAGTTTCCAAGCAGCAGGCTTGGTTCATTCCTTCTTCTTTCATTCATTCTTTGCTTTAAACTTTATTCATAAGAGTGAACAAGCAAACGGAATCTTTCAGATCGGTCTCTCTCAATGCCTTTTGCTTTCTTTCTTACTGTGAAAGTGTGACTGTCTCCTTCTGATTTCTCTTTAAAGCCTCTCCCTGCCCTTTTGCACCATAATTTTAGGGATTCTGACTTTGGCCTCCAGCTGGGCCAGTTAACACAGCTCTGGAGGGTAGTTGGTGCTCTGGACTACTCAGTCTTAGGTCTGGTATAGGAGCAACCCTCACTGCTTCTTCCCCCATCCAAGAGATGAAATGATTATAAAGCAAATCAGAAACTAGGCCAGTGGCTCATAATTAGCAGGCATCATCTTCTGACAGTTAAAAATGTATACGAATTTCCTCTATCATGGAGTAAGTTTTGTTACATGTACTTACTATAGGCTAGATCACTGCATGTAGGGGAGATTGGAGGTGGGCAGCCACTTAGGAAGCATTTTATAGGAAGTGTCATGGTTCACATACCATCCCCAGAGACCCAGAGTAGGGTGGGTTCCCAGCAGTTCATATGTTGTCTCTGGGCAAGTTGTGAAAATATGTTTGTTCCTTAGAGTAGCAGCCCAGTGTCAGTGTTCATCTTGTAGGGATAGGTATCTGCCCCACCTGCTCCTTCCCTGGGCAACTCTGTGTAATACACAGAGTCCCTAAACCTGTCAGTGCTTCTGGGCTTGCAGCACAAGCTTTAGAGCGATGCAGACTTGGGTCAGAATCCCAGCTCTGCTACTTGCTAGCTGTGTGGCATTAAAGCAAGACATGGAGTTTCTGTTTCGCTACTATGGCCTCTTAACTCGTTGTGTGCAGTTATCCAGACGGGGCATGTACAGCCCTTACACAGTACCTAATACGCACCAAACCCTCCATGGGTGCTGGAATTATTCTTAGGCCATTGGGGCTTTGGGTCTGACCATCATATTTATCTTTGTGTGTTGTTGTGTTAAGTTCTCAAAGGGGAAAGCTTTAATTGGTAAGTACTGTATTAAGTAATGAGATATAAAGTCTTGCCCTTGAGAAGCTCATAGCTTCCTCAGAAAGACCAGTCCGCATGGCGGACCAGGACAAGGACTTGAAAAGGCAAGCGAAGGAGACCTGTTTTCGGTCAGATTTACAACTGTTCTCTCAGACACATGGTTCAGCCAGTCTCAGTTGGGTAAAGAAACTGGACCTAGAGACCCTCCTGGCAGTTGAAGAAGCTTATGAAGTCTTGATGATAGTGTTTGAAATTAATCTCAGTGAAATAGATACTGTCAAAGAAAATGGAAATTATTAAAGTTGACTCAGGAAGAATTTACCTGGACGTCTACCACGAAAGAGTTGGGTAAACACAGTGCCTTTGGTGTCCTGGTTTAGACAAAATTTGGGAAAAACCTGATTCTTAGTAACTGTGCTGGAGTCAGCTCCAAGGCTTTCCATCAGGCCTCACTGGAGCAGAAAGCCTCCTCCTTCACCCACGGAGCAGCTGGCAGGCTCAGATCCCAAACCTTGTGGTTCTCAGTTCAGTTTTTACCTTACTGAGCCACTACACTCCTCCGAAACCCTATACAGGGTCGCAGTGAGTTGAAAGCAACTCCATGGCACTTACCAGCAGCAATACGGTGTCTGAGGAACAATTGATGGGTTTGAACCACTGATCGTGCAGTTAGCAATATCAGTGTTTATCCTACAGTGAGTGCTACAACAGAAACCAAACACACAGGAGAGAGGCCTGGGCTTGACTTAGAGATAAAGGAAGCACCCTGGACAAAGGCATGGGGGCTGGAAGGACAGACTGAGGGGGGAGCCACCAGCACATTGGTGTTACCCCTGCAACAGGGGGACAGGGAGGAGACTGTGAGGTCGGAAGGGATCTCTGTCCAAAGAGTTGGGATCCAGAGTTCTTGTCATGCCTCTACTGTTTATTCGTTGTGATTCTCTAGGCTAGTCACTTCCTGTCTCTGGGCCTCAAGCCCCAGCACAGTTCTGCACTTACACACATGCAGTCACCATGAGTCAGAGCCCACTGCATGACTGTGCGCTGTTGTGTCTGCGAGGAGAGAATGAAGAGCTGTGATTGGTTCCCAGTAAGGTGTCTGGCTTCTAACAGCCATGATATGACTGGAGGATTTCATTATTCCTGTTCCACTTTAGAGACAGGATTTCACCATTCATCATGGGAAAGATGGAAGTAGGAATGGAAGGAACGGCAGGTGCATATTCAGTGTCTACTCTCTGGAGGCTCTTTGGAAAGTAATCTCCCTTGATCTTTGTTAAACCGAAAAAACAAAGTCTTCACCCATTGAATCGGTTCTGACTCACAGTGACCCTATGGTTGGTGGTGGTTGTGTGCCGTGGAGTCAGTTCTGACTCACAGTGACCCTATGGTTGGTGGTGGTTGGGTGCCGTGGAGTCAGTTCTGACTCACAGTGACCCTATGGTTGTTATTGGTGGTTGGGTGCCGTGGAGTCAGTTCCGCCTCCTAGTGACCCCATGTAGGGTTTTGAAGGCTATAAATCTTTACGGGAGCAGAAAGCCTCATCTTTCGCCCATGGAGTGGCTGGTAGTGTTGAACTGCTGACTTTGCAGTTAGCAGCCCAACTTGCAACCCACTACGCTGTAAGAGCTCAAAGAGCTCAGTTACCAGTGAGCCCATATGGTTGTTAAATGCCGTTGAGTTGGTTCCAATCTGTAGTGATCCAGTATAAGGCTTCTAAGGAGTGACTGGTGAGCTTGAACTGCCAATCCTGTGATTCAAACCAACCTTAAGGTCCAGTGCTTACCCTACAGTATACAGTGCCACACCAGGACTCTTTGGTGACCCTATGTTGTTGTTATGAAGTGCCGTCGAGTCGATTCCAACCCATAGTGACCCTGTATAGAGTTTCCGAGGAGCAACTGGTGAGCTTGAACTGCCAACCTTGCAGTTGAAACAGCTTTGCAGTCTGGCGCATTAACCCACAACGCCACACCAGGACTCCTATAGGGCAGAGTCAAACTGCCCTTTAGGATTTCCAAACTGTAAATCTTTGTGGAAGCAGACAGCTTCGTCTTTTTTCTGAGGAGCAGGTGGTAGGTTTGAATTGCCGACCTTGCAGATAGTAGTCCAGTGCCTATCCTACAGGCACTTCTTTTATAAATGAGGAAATTGAAATTGAGGGAGGTTGAATAAGTTGCTGAAAATCCTACACAGCTACTAGAAGGCAAAGCCGGGATCACACTCACTGTATTTTTCCCTCTTAGTTCCCTACCATCTCTGAACTTTGTAAAGAGCTCCTTGAATATTTCATAATTATTTCTCTACCTACTTATTCACTTTATATGATCTCTCTCGAGTAGAAATATCACTTTTTCTGTGGCACTGACAAGAGAGAAAATTTTAAGCAAGCTTCTGTTTTTCTTAATTTTTCAGTAAGTCTCTTTCTTACAGGTAGCTGATGTGCAGTTTGGCCCTATGAGATTTCATCAAGATCAACTTCAGGTAATACTCAAATGCAGTAAATAATGAACTCTGTCATAATTTTCATAGGTTGACCTTCTTTACAGAGGGGGAGGGAGAGGGGAAGGAAAGTCCTCTGTGTTAGATAATGGAACCCCTGGTGTGGCACTGTGGGTTAAAGCGTCAGACTGCAAAGCCCCGTTTGAACTGCAAGGTCAGCAGTTCAAGCTCACCAGCTGCTCCTCGGAAACCCTGTACAGGATCACTGTGGGTCAGAATCGACTTGGCAGCACTTACCAACAACAGCAATGTTAGATCATCGCATTGGATCAGTGTTAAATTTTCTGAACTTCCTAACAGTTCCGTGGTTAGGTAAGGGAATACTCTTTATTTAATACACATTGGGGGTGTTCAGAGGTGAAGAGATGCCTACGGTCTACTTTAAAATGGTTCCAGACAAAAAATATTTGTTTGTGGGGAGGGGGGTGGTGGGGGCAGAAGGTAAGGTGAATCTAGAGCATGTGCTAGTGTTCGCTGTCATTTGCAACTTTTCTGTAGGTCAGAAAGTTTCCAGGATGAGAAATAAAAGGTCTCCTTTATGTTGGTGAATCAACCCTGTCTATTGAAGAAGAAGAAATGTCTATAGTTTATCTAACCCAAAATATTATAAAATATTTTGGGTTAGTTACTGATGTCATTTAATTTAACCCCCAAATTATTTGGTGCTTTCTACAAAGAAATGCATGTTCACTATTACATTTAAAAAAAAAAAAAAAAAAGAGGGGGGTGGCAGAAACATGCATTCGTTCTTTGTTGTGGTTATTTGTGCAATTGGATAAATTTAGAGGAACTAAGCCTTGGAGTCCTGGTGTGATGCTGTGGGTTGATGTGCTAGACTGCAAAGTCAGTTTGAACCGCAAGGTCGGCGATTCAAGCTCACCAACTGCTCCTCGGAAGCCCTATTCAGGGTCTCTATGGGTCAGAACCAAGTCGACGGCACTTAACAACAAGAAAAGGAACAAGCCTTAGAGAAATAGATTTTCTGTCGATGCATAGTATATCTCCTCACTGCCATACTGCATTGGTCAGTCTGGTGTAAAAGGGTGGATTTGAACTGCCGACCTTGAGGTTAGCAGTCTAGTGCTTTTCCTATAGTGCTACACCAGGACCCCAAGTATTCCAATAATTTTGAGACAATACTGCATCTTTTTATTGACACAATATCGAATTTACCATCCTACTTAGTGTTACTTGCTACTAAGATAAATAATCACATTTTCGTTTATTTTGCTTCAAGATAAAATGCTTAAGAATTTATTATTTTTATAATTTTATTTTTGTTGAGTTCTGCTCTTCTGGACTTCCAAACTCAGAACAGATAGAAAACGGCGTTAATTTCAGGGACCTAAGGGATAATGCCCCTGGCCCATGACTAGCAAAAGGATTTATATTGACAAATTATTGTATACGTCATGCGCTTGTTTTGAAAACACTTGGAAATGATGTGTGGTTTGTTAAGAACTGACAATTCTAGTAGCTTCTTTGTTTTTGTTTTAAGTGCTCATGCTTTTTTGATCCAGGTGCTTTTAGTGTTTCCCAAAGAAGATAGCCAGTGTAACGGATTCTCTAGGGCCTGTGAAAAGGCAGCGTTTACCTGTACAGTCACCAAGGAGCCTCAGGCTGTCCTTGCCTGCTTCCTGGACAAACATCATGACATCATCGTCATAGACCACAGACATCCCAGACAGCTGGACGCAGATGTGCTGTGCAGGTAAGTCTGGGACTCATGCCTGAATAGTACTGTTGACATAAGCAATCGTAAATATAGGCCAGAAGTACATTACGTTAAATGCTGTCTCTCTTTGAAGGCATGAGTTTGCCTTCCATGCATACAAAATAAAATATTGGATTACCATTCTTTCGAGAACTAATCTTACTGTCTGTTTTGTTTTACTTTGCTTACATCAGTAAGAAATTATGAAAGAACCATAAAGGTTTACTCTGAGGCTCAGTGTGTAATTACCCACAGCAATCATCTGCATGTATATTACCAAAACAAGAATTATTATAACTTTCCAAAGATTTTGCAAGTTGTCGTCTAATGTCAGGTGAATGTACCTTGTGTCTAATGCTTGCAGAGCATCACTGTCCTAAGAGTCTTCTGAGTAGCAGATACAAATCTAAGAGAAGGACTTTTAAAAGGAACTTTTTTGCTGCTGTTAGAAGAAAGGCAAAGTAAAATACCTGTTTCTATTTAATAAAAAACTTTATTTTACAGTAGGCAAATCATAATTTTAATAAAACAGAATTTTGTTGTGGTTGTGTGTTGTCAAATCAGTTTCAGCTCATGTTGTTGTTGTGAAGTGCCATTGAGTTGGTTCCAACCTATAGAGACCCTGTATAGGGTTTCCGAGGAGTGGCTGGTGAGTTTGAACCACCAATCTTGAGGGTCAAACGGACTTTGTAGTCTAGTGCTTTTACCCTACAGTTCCACACTCCAACTCATCAGCCTTGTACAAGGACTTCTGAGAGCGGCTGGTGAGTGTGAACTGCCAGCCTTGCAGTTACGTACCCCACCAAGGCTAATTTTAAGGGAATTTAAACAGATTCAGGTGGTATGGTGGCTCTAGAGGATAAGCAGCACCCTGTGAACCACAAGGCTGGTGATTGAAGCGCACGGACGCTTTCCACTTCCACAAAGACTTACCTCAAAACTCCTACACAGGGCCATTATGAGTTGGAACAGACTCGATGGCTGTTAACACCAATAACACATTGATAGTGCAATGATTACAAGTCAGGCTACTAACCTCAAGGTCAGCAGTTCAAAACTACCAGCAGTTCGTGGGAGAAAGATGAGGCTTTCTGCTCCTGTAAAGATGTACAGCCTCGGAAACCCTATACAAGGTCGCTATGAGTCGGAACCGACTCCGTGGCACATACCTCCACCACTATTGTAACAAGGGTATGTGGTGATTTCCATGTGTATTTATTCTCCTTGGTGGGGAGAACCCACATTCCAGCTAGACAGACTAGGTAGCTTTCATCCTAAGTGGTTTTGCCGTAGTAGAGGTTTCCCTCTGACTTTGAGCTCCAGCCTGAAGTACTGCCTGTGTTAATAGAGTGGAATCCACAGTAAGCAGTTACCATTGCATTCCAGATGTGTTTGACCTGCCTTTTGGCTAGCCACTTAGCATGGGCACAAGGGCCTGCAGCTCAGGAGCAGTGGAGAACTCTGATCAAGGCTGAAGGAGGCTCAGTGCTAGGCTTGACTCTTCTTTTGACTAGCTGCTTAACTTGGGCTAACTCTTTGCCTTTTCTGGAGATATGTTCTTTCACCTGTAAATTTGGAACAGGTCGTTTCCAAGATCGCTTCATTATCTAGTTAATGGTTTTCACTCAGAGAAAGGAAGAAAATATCTAAAGAAGGTGATGCTTAGTGTAGTATTGGTTGACTGCTGTAAGATAGAAGAGGTATCTAAGGAAGACCATAGGGCCACTAAAATAGAAACGCTAAGGAGAGGGTAAGGAACTGAGGAAAACTCAGCTTCTTTTCCAGTCTTGCCCAGGCCCAGCCTAGCCACAGGTATGTGCTGAACAATGAAAATTCATGCTCATAAAGAGGACTCTGTTAGGTCCTGTATTATCAAAGAAAGGTTAAACCCAAACCATAAAGCCCAACCCATTGCCCTTGAGTCAGCTGCGACTCATAGCAACCCTGTTAGAAGACAGAGTCGGCCTTCCCACACTTGTTCCCAAGACTAATCTTTACAGGAGCTTGCAGATTGAGTACCTATCCAGTGTGTCACCAGAACTCCTTAAAGAAAGCCTAAAGTATGTTCAGTTACACTCCACTTTTTAAGGGAGAAAAATGTATTATTTTTATGTATTTTTATATGGCAGTACTAAAGTACTGTGAATTCAACCCGGATTTTTTGTGTGTGAAACCCTGTATAAGAGAGTTTTCTAGATCCAAAATACATAAAGTGAAGTTATTAGAAGTTTATAGTCTAGTAGAGTTGAAGTATTTAAATGAAAAATCTTATTGTTACATAATATTGTTGTTAGCTGCCATCAAGGTGGTTCTGACTCATAATGATTTTACAAACATCAGAATGAAACACTGCCCTGCACCACCCTCAGAATCTGTCCTGTGTCTGACTCTATTGTGGCAGCCACTACATCAGTCTGTCTCATTGGGGGTCTTCCTCTTCCTCACTGACCCTCTACTTTACCAAGCATGATGTCCTTCTCCAGGGACTGGTCCCTCCTAATAACTTGTCCAAAGTACATGAGACCAAGTCTCACCGTCTTCACTTCTAAGGAGCATCCTAGCTGTTCGTCTGGCAGTTCATGGTACGTTCACTATTCTCTGCTAATACTGTAATTCAAGTTCTTCCCCGGTCTCCCTATTCATTATCCATCCAGCTTTCCCATGCATATTGAAAAAGCCAAACAATTGAAAATATCATACGATTGAAAATAATGGCTTGAGCAGGTGCATCTTCATTCTCAAAGTGACATCTTTTCACTTTTGCAGCAGATCCATCCAATGCAATACATCTTCTGAGTTCTCAACTACTGCTTCCATAGGTGTTGATTGTGGCTCTAAGTAAAATGAAATTCTTGACACCTTCAGTCCTTTCTCCAGTTATTGTGAAGTTGTTTTTACTCCAGTTGTGAGGATTTTTGTTTTTGTTTTATGCTGAGGCTTAATCCATCCTGAAGTCTGTAGTCCATACTGACAAAGACTACAGACTTCAGTTTGGAAAAATAATAATAAAATAACAAAATTTCATAAGCATTATAGTTGAGTTTTCTCATTTTGTGAATAAGTTTATACAGCTTTTAAAATAAAGAATGTGAACTGGATGTGTTGTTGTTAAGTGCTGGTGAGTCAGTTCTGACTCATAGCAGTGGAGGGAGGAGCAGCTGGTGGGTTTGAACTGCCAACCTTGTGGTTTGCAGTCCAGTCCTGATTCTACAGCTCTACAATGTCATGTGCATATCTTATTTACAAATTCCTGTTATCATCCATCCAGACTTTGATGTGGATTTAGGACTTCCCAAGGAAGTCACTGGCGAAGGATATCATGTTAGGTAAGGGTCAGAGAAAAAGAAGACCCCCAGAGAGATGGATTGGCACAGTGGCAGCATCAATGGGCTCAAATGTAGAATGATTTTGAGGTTGACCCAGGACCAGGCAGTGTTTCATTCGCTTGTGACTAGGGTCGCTATTGAGTCAGTACCGACTCAATGGCACCTAACAACAAGGAAAAACTGACATCCAGACGTTGTTCTCCCTCATGTTGAGAGATATGACCTACAGGGTCACCTGGTGGTGGTGGTGGTTGTGTGCCTGTCGTTGGCTCAGTTCCGGGGTAGAACTGCTCTCATAGGGTTTTCTAGGCTGCGATCTTTACGGGAATAGATTACCAGGTCTTTTCCTGGGGAGCAAGTGGTGAGTTCAAGTCAGCAGTCTTTTGGTTAGCAGTCCAGCACTTAACCATTGTGTCACCAGGGATCCTTTCACAGAGTCACTAGAGCAGGTCCAATCTGCTCCAGAAGAGAGAGGGTTTCCAACATATAAGGACAGACACTGTGATTCCCTGAGATGTTGTCTTCTTTCTGTATTGAGCACATCCTCACTGCTGTCAGCAGTTCTTCCCAGAGCCTTCTGAAAACCCTCTTATAGTTGAAATCTCATGTAAGTCTGGATGGCTTCGATCAAGGCAGCAAAGAGGGAACAGAATCGGCCCTTCCCTTCTACTCGCCAGAGACCTCAACAGGCGAGCCCTTGATGACCTGCCTTTCCTGCTGGTCTAGTTGCAGCCCAGGTCGCTGTCTAGCAAGTGTTCTACCACATTATCCTCATCCTTCTGGGAGTGGGGAGAGGGTCATTATTAGTGAGTTTACTGAAGGCAAGAGTAGGCCCCTGCCTCTGTTTATTCTAAGTCATTTTGTCTGCCTTCTGGTCCTTAGCTGATTTAACTCCCTAAGACTATCCCCTTTTAAGGACACCTGCCCCTTGTAGATAGTTTCTTCAAGAGATCTTTCCTGGTTCCCCTTCTGCACTTGTGTACCCTTTCTCTCTGCAGAGTTAACCAGCGCTAGCACAGTTGTTTTTCCCCTCCGCCTCCCTTTTGCTATTCCTTTGATTGTGTTTTCATCAGCTGTTGACCTGAGTGACTAACATTCATCTCTCCCTGTCTGTTATGGGTATTTTGGACTCCTTGTACTCCAGATATTCTGAGTCTGCTGTATTTCCCAAATATGACAGCTTAAGAACCCTACAATGCAAGTTTTCTTAGTTTTGGGCACTGTGTTTGGAACTGGACATACACAGATGAATAAGACATGGTTCTTGCCCCTGGGGAGCAAATGCTTTAGTTGGCAAGGCAAGCAAGTGATTTCAGTACAAGATAGTTGTTGTTTTTCTGTGCCGTGGAGTCAGTTCCAACTCATAGTGACCCTGTACAGCGTTTCTGAGGCTATAAAGCTTTTTACGGGAGCAGAAAGCCTCATCTTTCTACCGAGGAACAGCTGGTAGTTTTGAACTGCTGACCATGAGATTAGCAGCCCAATTCGTAACCACAACACTACCAGAGCTCCTTAGTACAAGACAGTAAGTGCCCACAAAGGAAGTATATCCAGAGTGTGTGTTTTTAGGAGGGCTTCACAAGGACACTTTGGATTGAATTCTGAAGGTTGAGCAGGAGTTTTGAAAGGGGGAACGGCCAAGAAAATTTTCCTAAGTAGAGGTGGGAACAGGTGTTAGTGAGCTCAGGGTATCCAGGCCCCCTTTGTGGGGTTTCTGTGGCTGCTGGATCAGGCAGGTGTGGAATGTGGCTGAATGGTGAGGTTGGAGCAGTAGGTCACGAGGGCCTTCATGGGCTGAGCGAAACGCTTTGAACTTCACTCTGTAGGCAGGGGAGACACTGACCTGGTCTATGCAGGAGAGCATCAGGAGCAGAAGGAAAGCTCAGTCTGGCTGCCAAGCTGTGAATGAAGTGGATGAGGCACGTCAGTGAGTTGTGAAGCTGTTGTAGACCATCTCTGCAAAGCCTGACATCAGGGCTTCCTTCCAACTACCTATCAAAACCCAGTGAAGATTGTGGGACAAAGGTTGACCACAGCAGTAAAAACACCAAGATAAGATGTTAGAGATGGTAGAAGCCAAGAAGGCAGAAGAAGACAGATTCCCACTGTACAAAAAGGCTTCAAAAGCTTTGTGGGAAAATAGAATTGAAAGACAATGGAATTTTTGTAAGAGATTTCTGAAGTCTCCTTGAATCTGTTGTGCCATGGGGACTAATTAGGAAGCCTGCTCCGAGATTGTTCCTCTCAGAAGCTGAAAAGGCTTTGCTCTACTCTCACTATGTGTCTCGCCTGGGTTGCTGGAGATACGCTGACCAGAGGAACAGATAGCTACGCCCAGCTGAGCAGCTGTGCTTCTGTGAGCTGGCCAGAAACCTGCCCTCCAGCCCCCTTTATATACTGTCTACATCTATTGGGAAACTGAAGACAGGGAGCAGAGACAGATGGATAGAGGCATAGTGTTTCCTTCAGTGTAGAAGTGACAGAGGCATCAGCAGCCTGGGAACAGTCCTTCACACACTGCACTGTTCACAGACAACAACTTGCATCAGTCTAAGGTTAGGTTCAGAGAAAGCAGCGAGCAGAATGGGAGCCCCCTCTGCATCGGAGCCACGCTGGTGTGCTCTCTGAGCCTGCACTTGCACCCTTTGGCCTGATCTGCAGGTAGACTTAAGAAGACTTAGGAGGAGTTCATCTGCTAATACCAGAGTGTTCCATGGAGAAGGGCTGGGGAAAGCTCTGAGCCTGCTGCTCCCAAACTCTTAGCCTAGGTAGCTGTTGCTTCTGCTTAGAAGTGAGTAACAGGATAAAGAACAGGTCCTATGAAAAGCTACCACAACATAATGGAGGGGAAAATAGCCCTCAGAACTAAGATTCTTTTTGATAAGAAACTGAGGAACCTTTGAGAAGACATATGCTTACTGTGCTCAGAAGACATAGTCCTTTGTACAACAGGAACAGGACTCTGTGTTCTAAAGGGAGCTGGGGAAATAAAGCACCGAGTAGAAACCTCACCTACATCAACACAGAATTCTAATGCATACTGAGTATGGGAGCAAGATTGAACTCAGTACTTGATTTCATTCAGTCTCTTGATTTCCCCTCGGTCCACTTGTTTTGCTTAAGGCACCATTTGGGGGTTGCGGTGCAGGGATGTTCTGTTGTGGTTTCTTGTTATTGTTAAATGCTGTCGAGTCAGTTCCGACCCGTAGTGATCCTGCATAGGGTTTCTGAGGAGCAGTTGGTGAGCTTGAACCATTGACCTTGTAGTTCAAATGGCTTTGTAGTCTGGCGCATTAACCCGCAGCGCCACACCAGGACTCCCCTATTGTGGGTAGCTATGTTTGATCCTAATGATGCACCAAGGTAGCATGATTTTAAGAGCTTGTGTTGTGTTGTCTTTCAGAATCTCATACTAGAGAATCATACCTTATCTTTGTCTGGCCTAGAAATCTGCCTTTTGAAAGTCTGAGTGTACACATTGACTATGCCAAGTCATTTCTTTCATAGTTTACATGACTCTAAAGACGGGGTTCTATTTTTCAGCCCCATTTCTATTTCCTAGCCATTTTATCTTTTTTACTGATCTGAAAAAGCCAACCACACACATTTCTTTTTATAGTGTCTTAGAGCTCCTTTGAAGGGATGGTCTACCCTTTGACTTCATCTTTAGTGCCCATCACTCCTGTATATCCAATATTGGTTAAGTAATCCAGAACTACTTAATCAGGTCATCAGCATGGTTGCCTGCTTGCTGTTGTATTGCACAGATCCCTGTTTTTCTTTTAAGTCTATAAAAGCTGCTTGGGGCTGGCTAACTGCATACAAATTTGCTTTTCCTCTCTCAGATCTCTTTGATTTGTTGGAAACATAACAATAAAAACATACAAGTTGCAAAGAAGCCATGGCAATACCATTTGTGACTCCCTGGTTTTCATTCCCTGTGTAAGAGTAAGTGCTGGGCTGAACAGTCATCATTAGTGTCGCTAACTGAACTGTGTGTGTACTTGTACCTTCATGCTACTAGTGACCATTCCCAGCTGAAGCAGCCCCTCCTATGGCCCCTTCTCTAGGAAACCACGGGCTTGTTCTTCAGACAGGGAGACCATGACTGGACTAGAGATTGGCAGCTGGCCAGCAGGTCCTGCAGTGTGACATGCTGAGAAGGAAGGGTCGTGCAGAAGAGGATCAGCAGATAGGAGCTAAAGGAGCTTGGAGAAGAGAGAGAAAGCAGGAAGGAAGAGAGAGAGGAAGACAGGTTGGCTAGCCGCATGGTCCATGAGAAAACTGCTTTTTCATCTCTGAGTGACTCTTCCACCCCAGGTCTTGTCTACAGCTGTTGACTCCAAGCCTTCCTCAACCCTGATTCCACAAGAAAATTCTCACCCCCCTAAAGTTGTTGTTAGGTATTGTTGAGTCAGTTCCAACTCACAACGACCTCATGCCCAGCAGAACGAAACCCTTCTGGTCCTGAGTCATCCTCACAGTCTTTAAGCTTGAGCCCATTGTTGTTGCCACTGTGCCAGTCCATCTTGTTGGGGGTCTTCTCTGTATCACTGACCCTCCAGTTTACCAAGCATGATAAGTCTTCTCCAGGGACTGGTCCCTCCCGACAGTATGTCCGAAGAATGACAGACTAAAAGTCTCACCATTCTGGTTGTACTTCTTCCAGCACAGATTTGTTTGTTCTTCTGGTAGTCCCTGATAACTTTATTCTTTTCCAACACCATAACTCGAACACATCACTTCTTCTGCGGTCTTCCTTATTCACTGTCCAGCTTTCACATGCACACGAGGCTATTGAACATACCATGGCTTTGGGCCAGACACACTTTAGTTCTCAAACTGACATCTTTGCTCTTGAACACTTTAAATAGACCTGGTACAGCAGGTTTGCCCCATGCAATATGTCATTTGATTTCTTGACTGCTGCTTTCATGAGTGTTGATGGTGGAGCCAAGCAAAATGAAGTCTTTGACAGCTTCAATCTTGTCTCCATTTATCATTTAATCCTAAAGTAGGGATGAGCAAAGGATGACACTGTCATGCCTATTCATGTATGTAGTTCCTGTTGATGCTTCCTTGCTATAGTGGTCAAAACGAGTAATTGCCTCAGAGTTTCTATGGCCTGCAAAGCCTAAAACATTGCTTCTCTGGCCCTTTACAGAAAAAAATCTCCTAAGGCTGAGACATCCCACTGTATATAATGAATTCACTTCTCAGTTATGTGTATGAATGGTTCAGAGTTATGTACCATCCTTGATAGATTTAGAAATAGGCACTCAAATCATTTTCTGTGTTCTGTAATTCAGAAGTTTTCTTTAGCTGACAGAGCTGAAGTCATGCAGTAAGTGTTGGCTGGTCTCTGTCCTATCCTGGATGCATTGGTCTGGGGGCCACGTACACACTTCTGACTTGCCTGGGGCAAGTTGGGTCCCCTCATTCTAAACTCATGCAAATCTCTCCACTTTCCAACAGCTGAGTCCCTCCTTCCTCCTGTGGCCTAGTTCTTTTCCAGAAAGTTCTGCTTCCTTCCCCCAGTGTCAGATGAGTTGAAGTTGTGTATCTCCAATGAGAGCTTCCTTTGCCTCCTTCTCCTACTCTATCTTGGCTGGATTGACATTCTCTGAGGCATCTTTGGAAGCTCCTTCTCCCGAAGGGTTAAATCACTATGTGAGGAGCCTCCTACTGCTTGGGCACCTTTAGTGGAACACTTTTCTACTTTCTGGATCAGCACCCACCTCTGCCTTCCATCCTTAACCTTTTCTACCAGGAATTTATTTTCTTCTTTCTGACGAGACTATCTTGCATTTTCTAGTTTTGAATTGTTGTTGGCTCTGTTCAGCCTAAGTACTCGTCATTCTTTATGCTGTTTAGAATACAGTGGGGAGAGATCTGATCCCTGCTGTACACATGGCTGTCCGCCTGTGATAATACACATACCGTAATGTGCCCCTTAGGAGTCCTGGTGTGGCGCTCTGAGTTAATGCGTCACACTGCAAAGCCGTTTGAACTGCAAGTTCGGCGGTTCAAGCTTACCAGCTGCTCCCTACTGCATTTAACAACAACAACAGTGTGTCCCTTAGGTAACAATATCTGCTTTCTTGTGGGCACAAGATAGGGGAAATTCTCTGAGCAACTTAGGTTAACAAAGACCAAAACAAGTAGAAAGCACATCATCTCAGCTGATCTATTTGGACTCCATCTAGGATCAGCACTAGACTTCAAACCATGGGATCCATGGTTCAAACCCGCCAGCTGCTCCTTGGAAACCCTATACAGGGTCGATAAGGAGTCAGAACCAACTCGACAGCACTAAACAACATTTGTTGCAGTTACCACAGTTCACTGATTGAGTGTTTTATTTCCAAGAGAGAAAGAGCAGTTAGTCAAGACGGGGACTCCAGAGTGTGAAGGGGTCTTTGCTTTCCCTATAGTCCTCCCCCAACTGTAATTGTTTCACCAAAATGAAGTGTATTGGTTTTTAAGAATTGTTTTAAATTTATTTTAAAGTATGTTTTGTTGTGCTTTCTTTCTTAAGGTCTATCAGATCATCAAAACTCTCAGAAAACACAGTTATTATTGCTGTTGTACGCAGGTAAACGTCCCATTTTTTTCCAATGTTGAAATTCAAGTATAATGTATTGTCAGTATAATAATTGCTCTTATAGATGGTTAAATAACAACTTGTATGAAGTGATAGACACGGCACTTGGCTCTTTCTTTTGCATCTCCAGTTAACTTCAAGACAGAAGTTTCTGTGATTTTTCAACTGCCTCTGACTTTAGAACTAGGCAAGCTGTCAGATTAATCCCATTCCTAAGAACATGATTTCTATAAGGATTCGAATTTTATAGCAATGCTGGGAAATCTTCTATTTCATCCATAGATTGGAGGTGAGGAAAACCTGGAAATAACTTGAGGAGGAAGGCAGTATTCAAATAAATGGTATTTAGTTTGTATCTTTTATAGCTATAATATTCCTACGCCCTTTACATTTTCTCCTGAGCTGCTAGGGGGTGGAGGGCACTTTCCTTTTTCTTTTTTTAAGTAAATTGAAAATAGAAGCAAGTAGGAGATAATTTCTTTTAAATAGATGTATGCATTTCTGTATATTCTGGCTGCTAATGTATTTCAAGTATTAATATATAAGTATTATGTAATATATATGTATATGTGTAAATATATATGAAATTGAAACAGAAAATTATTTGCAACTTCATCCTTTAAAAGTTTAGATTCATATGAATTCATCTGAAAGTATTCATTATATGCTCAGTAGCATTATTGTGCAAATTCATGAGTAGTTAACAAGAAGTGGAATATAGTTGAGAATAATGGTCTCTAACTTGCTGTATTCTTTTGAAGGGGGGATAGAGACGAGACATCTGTTATGCCCCTCATTGCTGCTGGCTTTACAAGGGTATGTACCAGCTTTTTTATTATACAAGTATAATTTAATGTGAGAAATTACTTTATCCCAGTTCAGTGCCCAGTAAAGATTTTGAGTTACTTTGGAGTAGAAAGATTGTTCTTGTGCTGTGGTACAGTTTAGTGTAACTTTAAAACCAAATGTGCTCATCTGATCTGTCACACTTTACTGTCTTGCTTTTACTCATTAAAAATCACATCATGGGATATATTCTTATAATGCTTACATATATACATGCAACTTTTAAGACAAATTCAGGGATTCCAGAAATAAGGCAACCCGAACACTGCTCTCTTCTCTTCCACCCCAGTTTCATTCTGTTGGTTTCTCTGAAATCAGAAGACTGCTGGGGCCTTGAGGTTACAAATGAGACTTTGGGAAATCCTGATGGGAAAACTTAAGTACTGCTGACCCTGGGGCAAACTTATAGCCCATGTTTATATCAGAAAGGTAGCCAAGAAACTCTAAGCCATGGATTTAGTTTAAAGTGGTTCTGAAAAATAGTACAGCTAGGTGCTGGCAGAAGCAAATACAAGTCATTCCCAGAGGAAGACACCTTTCAGTTTGGCCTCAGAGAATCTCCACAAGTAATTGTCACAGGGCAATAAGCAGCACTGGTCCAAGCTAACCAATCCACCAAGAGTAAAACTATCCTGATACAGGTTCTCAGTTAGAAGTAGCAGGCACGAATTTTAAAGCAGTTACGCATACTGCTCTTGTAAGGGCCATCAAGTCAGTTCTGACTCAGTGACCCTTTATAGGGTTTCCAAGGAATGCTGCCAAATGGGTTTGAGCTTGTGGTTAGCAGTGCAGTGCTTAGCCTGCAGTGCCATACCAGGACTCCATTCTGCTATTATATGTAAAGAAATATGATCACTTTAATGTGGGAGAAGAAAGTCGCTGCCGACCTAGAATTTTACACATAGAATAAATATCTATCAGAAATGAGGATGAAAGACTTTCAGAAAAATGAAAATTACGAGTGTTCATAACTAGCAGACCCTCACAAACAGATTCCAAAGGATGTAGTTAAAGCAGAATGAAGATGAATCCAGATAGAAGGTCTAAAATGCAGGAAGGAATGAAGGATAAAGAAAATGGTAAATACAGGATAAGTACATTTACTGTATAAAACAGTAGTAATAACAGTGGCGAGTGCAAAGAGCAATTAAAGAGAGAAAATGCAACCCAGGAATTGTACCAGCCGTGTTGCCATTCACCTTTCACAGCAAAAGACAGATACTTGTGGGGATATGTAAGAATCTGAAATAATATTCTGCTAAGATCCCCCCATCTGAGGAAAATAGTTGAGAAAAGACTATGAACATACAAGAAATAAACTAAAAACAAAAACCTTAAGATGAAGGACGATGGAGAAGAGAGAGGAAATGTGGACATCAGTAAAGCTGGCCATTTGCATGTTCTCACACTGCTGCCCTTTGTCTCGGGCTCTCCTTTCTCTCTCATTCTCTATTGTATATGTTGTTGTTAAGTACTATCAAGTCTATTCCAATTCATAGCACCCCTGTATAGGGTTTCCGAGGAGTGGCTGGTGAATTTGAACTGTTGACCTTGTATTTCAGATCCACCTTGTGGTCCAGTGCATTATCCCAGAGTGCCATACCAGGAGCATGTAAATGTGTTTAATTTTATTTATCAGACCTAATTCATTGAAAATACCTTTTTTAACCAACATAAAAGATGACTATACACAGGGACCCCACTAGATGAAATTAATAGAAATCAATTTGACTACATCTGTGGAAAAGCTCCATATCATCAGCCAAAACAAGGCCAGGGGCAGACTGTGGGGCAGACCATCAGTGGCTCACATGCAAGATCAGAAACGGAAGAAAATTATGTAAAGTTGGTGAGAGCCAAAATAGGAACTTGAATAACTCCTACCTGAATTTAGAGATTATCTCAAGAACAGATTGGATGCATTGAACACTAATGACCAAAGACCAGAAGAGTTATGGGATGACATCAAGAACATCATACAGAAAGAAAGCAAATGGTCATTAAGAAGACAAGGAAGAAGGAAAAGGCCAAAATGGATGTCAGAAAAGACTCTGGAACTTGCTCTGAAGCATAGACATGATAAAGCAAATGGAAGAAATGAGGAAGTAAAAGAGCTGAACAAAAATTTCAAAGAGAAGCTCAAGACAAAGTCAAGTCTTACAAAGAAATGTGCAGAGACCTGGAGTTAGAAATAAACCAAAAGGGAAGAACATGCACAGCATTTCTCAAGCTGAAGGAACTAAAGAAGTAATTCAAACCTCAACTTAGAATATTGAAGGACTCTATGGGCAAAATATTGAATGATGAGGAAAGCATCAAAAGAAGATGAAAGGAATACTTACGAAGTCACTGTACCAAAAGGAAATTGGTTGATGTTCAACCATTTCAGAAAGTAACTTAATACCCACTTGACCAGGCTTCAATGACTGGATGATCAGAGCTCAACCAGAAGAAGAAAGAAGAGGGAAAAAAGAGTAATCTGATACAGTTTGATGAACTTGACCTACACCTATGGATGCAGTAACTCAAAACAGGGAACAAATCTTTACAGCAAGGATCATTCCTACCCCCTCCATACACAGAGTAGACAGGGATGGGCAACTTGGGCATTGGCTACCCAAAATGGGGGTGGGGGGCTACTAAGGCAAGAAGTGACTGGTTTACAAGCTTTCAAGAGGGAACCTAGACCCAGAGGGCGTGGAGGAAGGTAGAATCTCCACTGAGTAATATCCAATCTGTCTAGGTGGGGCTGATGAAAGGAAATGTGGATAGGTCTCTTGTGATACAATAGTGAATAATTGTTATAAAGATTGATTGTGAGGCTTGGAAATGTAAAGGTAGACGCTTTATAGCAAGGAGAGGAGTGATTAACTTTTCAGTCTAGGAGTGGAGGTCCCTGGGACCATGAAGGGAGAAGAGCGGAGAGCGGGAACCTACCCAGAGAAGTAGTTATGCCTGAGTTGGAGGCAGAGATGATGACATGGAGAGATGGAGCAGCTGGGGACTTTAGATCCAGAGAGGGAGAGGGGCTGTGTGCTGATGACCGGGGGGCAGGCTTGTAGTGTATACCCTTTGGTTGGTTGTTGATGCATGGAGGGGATTGTAAACCATGGCAATGAAACGATATATGATAGGATGAATGTAAAACTAATGTTCTCCCATGTAAACTATCACATAATTAACAATAAAACATTTTTTGAAAAAAAGTTAGTATCCTGGTATAGCACTGGACTGCAAGATAGGTTTGAACCACAAGATCAACACTTCAAACCTACCAGCTGCTCTTCAAAAACCCTACATATTTGCATCGGACCCAAGCCCTGGTATTTCCCTTAGCTATGGCTTTCCTGTGTGGCACTCTGGGTCAGCACTGAACTGTGAACCACAATGTTAACAGTTCAAACCCACCAGCTGCTCCTCGGAAACCTTATACAGGTTCACTGAGTCAGAACTGACTCAACAGCACTTAACAACAACAATGTGTGAATGTGAAAGTTGGACAGTGAATAAGGAAGACCATACAAGAATTGATGCATTTAAGTTACAGTGTTGGAGATGAATATTAAAAATACCATGGACTGCCAGAACCAATCTTTGCTGGAAGAAGTACAGCCAGAATGCTCCTTAGAAGTCAGGATGACAGCACTTCATCTGTTATACTTTCAACTTACTATCAGGAGGGATCAGTCTCTGGAGAAGGATATCTATCATACTTGGTAAAGTGGAGGGTTAGCGGGGAAAATAGGAAGACCCCCAACGAGCTTGATTAGCACAGTGTCAGCAGCAATGGGCTCAAGCGTGACAATGATTGTTAGCATGGCACAGGATCAGGCAATGTTCCATTCTGTTGTGCATCAGATTGCCATGAGTCAGAACTGACTTGAGGGCACCTAAGAATAAAATCAGACCTAAATAAATAAATATAGAGTAGAACACATGGTACTGTTGTAATAGAAGGGACATACCAAAAGAGAATTTTGATAATAGCTCAGCATTTAAGTTCTAGACAATCATAGCAAGCCCTAGGTGTTTTCGAAGTTTGTGGGAAAAACATTCTCGTGGGGATATCTCGGTCCAGCATCCTCCTCCCCTCTTGGCATGTGGAAGTAGGTAGTATTGTCATCTCTGAGGGTGAGAAGAGCTTGTGTTTTGGCCACAGACATGGTACCATCATTGGACCCATGGCCGTCAGTCCTTGCCTTCCCTCCTGCTGATGCTAATAGCTGTTGTTGACATTAGTATAGCAGTTTTCTGCTAGAGTGCTTCTCCCATCATCTCATTTAATCTTCTTAGCGATCTGTGGTGGGTTGGAGCCGTATTGCTCTTGTTTTAGGTAAGCAAACAGGCTATGGACAGTTAAGTGAACTGTTGTGGGTCATTCAGCTTTTAAGGGATGAACCTGGAACTGAAACATTAGGTTGCCTAATACCCAGACAATACTGTGACCACTGTTCACATGGGACATCTGTCTTGTCTATGACAACAGAAGGAACTCTGGAAGGTGCCCCATGTCAGACTCAGACTTGAAAATAGTGGCCCATAGATGCCCTGTCTCTTAGGCCTCAGCTTCTTTCTCAGTTAGATAGGGTTTGATCCATTAATTAAACAGATACAAGCAAAGAATTGGTCACGGAAATAGGGATCGTATATGCTCACAAATAAGTTTTACATCTGAAAGGAACTATGTGACAATACAGTGGCTTCTAAGACATCAAGGGACACAGTTTGGTGAGATGGCTCTGTGCTTGTCAGAGCCATGTAATTTGCTTTAATTGGCAACAGGTGGTTCCATTACGTAAATGTTGTTCTATAAAAGAACGAATGTCTCCAGCATTGAGATAACTGCGAATCCAGAGCTTCTGCCAGTCCCTCTATCATGGATGCATTGATAATTACTGGTGATTAGAATGAGAAAGTTGGAAACAAAAAGAAAGAATCTGTAGTTGGAGAATATGGCCTTGGTGTTAGAAATGATGCTGGAAATTGCAAGATAGAAATTTGCAAAAACAATGGATTTTATACATTGCAAATACCTTATTTTCCAACAACATAAAAAGCAACCGACTATACACCTGGAATAAAAAGGGATCAAATTGACTCCATCTGTGGGAAGAGACCATGGAGAAGCTCCAACTCATCCGCCAAAACGATGCAAGGGACAGACTATGGAACAGACCACCAATTGCTCATCTGCAAGTTCAGGCTGAAGAAAATGAAAATAAGTCCACACGAGTGAAAATATGACCTTGAGTATATCCCACCTGAAATTATTAGAGACCATCTCAAGAACACAGTTGATGCATTAGACTCTAATGATCAACGACCTGAAGAGCTGTGGGATGACATCAAGCACAATCATACATGAGGAAAGCAAAGGCCATTAAAAAGACAGGAAAACAAAGACAAACGTGGATGGATGCCAGAGGAGACTCTGAAACTTGCTTTTGAACATAGAGAAGCTAAAGCAACTGGAATAAATGATGAAGTAAAAGAACTGAACAGAAAATTTCAAAAGGGCAGCTCAAGAAGACAAAGTCAAATATTATGATGAACTATGCAAAGACCTTGAATTAGAAAAAGGAAAGAACATAACTCAGCATTTATCAAGCTGAAAGAACTAATGGGAAATAAACAAGTGTCAACGTAACAATCTTGAAGGATTCCATGGGCAAAATATTCAATGAAGCTGGAAGCATTTTTAAAAAAAAGGGAAAGGGTACACAGTCACTGTACCAAAAAGAATTTGTTGCTGTTGAATCATTTCAAGAGCATATGATCAAGAACAGATAATAATTGATGGAAAAATATCAAGCAGCTCTGAAGGCATTGGCAAAAAAAAAAAAAACAAGACTCCAGGAATCGATGGAATACAAATCGAAATGTTTCAACAGATTGTTGCCTACTGGAGGCACTCACTTGTCTATGTCAAGAAATATACAAGGACCTGGAATTAGAAAACCAAAAGGAAAGAAGAACATGGTATGCGTTTCTCAAGCTAAAAGAGCTGAAGAAACAAAGCTTCAAGCTGCAATGTTGAAGGGATTCTATGAGCACCAAAATTGAACAGTGGAGGAAGTATCAAAAGAAAGTGGAAGACCCCTGAGATTGTAGTTCTTAAACACCCTTCAAGCCTGGAATTGAACTGAGTCCTAGAAATCATCTTTAAGCCAATCACTAGGTGGTGGTTGTGCTGTGGAGTTGGTTTTGATTTGTTAGCAACCCTGTATAGGGTTTCCGAGGCTATAAATCTGTAAGGGAGCAGAAAGCCTCCAATCACTAGGTGGTGGTTGTGCTGTGGAGTTGGTTTTGATTTGTTAGCAACCTTGTATAGGGTTTCCGAGGCTATAAATCTGTAAGGGAGCAGAAAGCCTCATCTTTCTCCCATGGAGACTGGTAGATTGAAGCTGCTGCCCTAAGGTTAGCAGCCTAATTCATAATCTACTATGCTACCAGCGTTCCTTAGCCAATTAGTTGTTGTTGTTGTTAAATGCTGTCAAGTTAGTTCAAACTCTAAACAACCCTGTGTAGGGTTCTCGAGCAGTGGCTGCTAAGCTTGAACCACTGACCTTGTGATTCAAACAGACATTGCAGTCCAGTGCATTAACCCACAGAGCCACACCAGGACTCCTAGCCAATAGGTGGTTGTTATGTGCCATGCAGTTGGTTCCAACTCATAGTGACCCTGTACAGGGTTTCCAAGGCTGTAAATCTTTACGGGAGCAGAAAGCCTCATCTTTCTCCCGTGGAACAGCACATAGTTTCGAACTGCTGACCCTGAGGTTAGCAGCCCAATTCGTAATCACTATGCTACCAGAAACAATCAGTAGACAGTCCTATAAATGCAACAGTAACATCAGTGAGGACCATGTTCCTCAGAGCAATGAATGATATGAGACCAAAAGGGCAGCATTTGCCCAAACTCAAAGGTCAGAAGGTAGAAAGTGGCCCAGAAAAGATGGACAAATGGAAACACAGAACCCAGGGAAGAAGTCGATGCAATGTTATTACATCGAAGGGAATTACAATTAGTGTCACAAAACCAAATGTTTCTAAATTGTTGAATTGAGGAACTAATTTGCTCTGTATACTCTCATCCAAACCACAATAAAAATGTTTTAAAAAGCTAAGAAGGAAGAAATACACAGAGTTACTTATCGAAAAGAATCAGTTGACATTCAGCCATTTCAGGAGGTAGCCTTTGATCAAGAACCAGTGGTACTGAAGGAAGAATTCCAAGCTGCACTGACCACATTGGTGAAAAACAAGACTCCAGGGATTGACAGAATTGTTGCAACACTGGAGGTGCTGACTTAGCTTTTCCAGGAAATTCGGGAAGGCAGCTTACCTGGCCAACCAACTGGAAGAGATCCATATATGTATAGTCCCATTCCAAAGAAAAGTGAGCCAGTGGAACACAGAAATTACCAAACAATATTACTACTATCACTCGAAAATAAAATTTTGCTGAAAATTATTCAAAAATTATTGCAGCAGTACATCAACAGGGAACGGCCAGAAATTCAAGCTAAATTCAGAAGAGGACCTGGAACACGGGATAGCATTGCTGATGTCAGATGGGTTTTGGCCGAAAACAGAGAATACATGAAATATATTTACCTGTGTTATATTGACTGTTCAAAGGCATTTGACTGTATGGATAAGAACAAATTATGGATAACACTGCCAGAATGGAAATTCCAGAACAAGAATTGTGTTCACTTGGCATCTGTACAGAGACCAAGAAATGGTCATTTCAACTGAACCAAGAGGATGCTGTGTGATTTAAAATCAGTGAAGGTATACATAGGATTCATATCCTTTCACCATACTTATTCGATCTATTACGTTTAGCAAATAATTTGAGTTTGGAGGAAGAGTTATTAACAGTGTGCTTTGCAGTGATAACAACCTTGTTTGACAGAAGTGAAGGGAACTTAGTAAACCGAAGACTACAGCCTCAGTGTGGATTACAACTTAACACAAGGAAAACAAAGAGCCTCACAAATGGACCAGTAGCAGCATCATGATAAGCAGAGATTGAAGTTGTTGAGGATTTTGTTTTTACTTGAATCCACAATCAACACCCATGGAAACAGCAGTAAAGAAATCAAACAATGTATTGCATAGATAAATATGCAGCAAAAGACCTCACTAAAGTATTAAAAAGCAAAGATGTTGCTTTAAGGACTAAGGTCCACCTGGCCCAAGCCATGCAAACAGGAGTCTTGGTATGTTGCTGTAGGATAAGCACTGGACACTAACCACAAGGTTAGTGGTTCAAACCCACCAGCCACTTCTTGGAAACCAGGGTTGCTATGAGTCAGAACAGAGTCCTGGTGTGGCGATTTGGGCTAATGTGCTGGACTGCAAAGTCGGTTTGAACCACAGGGGCAGCGATTCAAGTTCACCAGCCATTCCTTGGAAACCCTGTACAGGGCTGCTATGGGTGGGAATCGATTCAACGGCACTAAACAACAATAAATTAGTCAGAACCGACTAATTAGACAACACTTAACAACAACAGTAACAGCATATGTATGCAAAAGCTGGACAGTGATTAAAGAAGAATTGATGTGTTTGAATGATGCTATTGGCAAAAAATATTAAATTGACCATTGACTGTCAGTAAAAGAACAAATAAGTGTGTCTTGGACTAAGTATAGTCAGAGTACTCCTTAGAAGTGAGGGGTGGCAAGACTTTATTGTGCATATTTTAGACATGCTAACTAGAGAAGGCCATCATGCCTGGTAAAGCAGAGAGAAGGTCAACCAGAAAAATCAGAGGAAGGCCCTAAATAGGATGCATTGAGACAGTGGCTACAACAGTGGGTCCAACCTTGCAATGAATGTGAGGCTGGCACAGGCCTAAGCAGCATTTCCTTCTGTTGTGTATAGGATCACTGTGACTCAGGGACACCTAACATCAACAGCAGTGCAGCACCTTGTTGTCTGAGTTGAGGTTGAGTGAAGTGCAATGGAAATGGAAGCCTCTTTTCACTTACTGGGAGCTTGTACAAATTTAAAGAGAATTCAATATTGTTCCGAAGGAGCTCTGGTTGAATAGTGGTTACAAATTGGGCTGCTAATGTCAAGGTCAGCAGTTAGAAACTACCAGCTGTTTTGCAGCAGTAAGATGAGGCTTTCTGCTCCCATAAAGATTTACAGCCTCAGAAACTTGTTACAGGGTTGCTATGAGATGGAACCAACTCCATAGAGCATAACTATCAACAAATACTGCTCCTAAATAAGTGAATAAAGCCTAATATTAATAGGACTTCTGTTGATAAATTGTCTCCTCCATATTTTTGTTGTTTCTTTATATGTCGTCTGGTTGGTTCCAACTCATAGTAACACTATAAAGGGTTTCCAACACCACTCGTCGGTCAGTTCGTCTTACTGTGTAGTGGCTTGTGAGTTGCTGTGATTCTGAAAGCTATCCCACCGGTATTTTAAATACCAGCAGGACCACCCATGGTAGACAGGTTTCAGATGAGCTTCTAGACAAAGACAGACTAGGAAGAGTGACAAACTACTCCCAAATGTTTAGTCACTGAAAACCTTATGAATAGAAGAGAAACACTGTCAGATACAGTGCCAGAAAATGAGCCCCTCCAGTTGGAAGGCACTCAAAATGCGACTGGGGAAGAGCTGCCTCCTCAAAGTAGTTGACCGTGATTACATGAATGGAGTACAGGCCATGGGTGAAAATCCCGCAGGTACCTACATTTGCTGATGGGGCACAACTCAAAATGAAGAGAAACAGCTGTAACATCCATTGAAAATCAGAACACGGAATGTACCAAGTATGAATCTGGGAAAATTGTGGAAGTTGTCAAAAATGAAATGCAATGCATAAACATCAATATCTTAGGCATTAGTGAGCTGAAGTGGACTGGTATTGACCATTATAAATCTGATGAACACATGGTTTGCTATGCCGGAAATGAAAAATTGAAAATGAATGGTGTTGTATTCATTGTCAAAAAGAATATATCCAGATCAGTCATGAGGTACAACGCTGTCTATGATAGGATAATATCCATGTGTCTATAGGGAAGCACAGTTAATGCCACTATTATTCAAATTTATGCACCAACCACTTAAGTCAGTGAGGATGAAATAGAAGAATTCTACCAACTTCTTCAATCTGAAATTGATCAAACTTGCAATCAAGATGTATTGAACATTACTGGTGATTGGATTGCAAAGGTTGGGAGCAAAGAGGAAGGATCAGTGAATGGAAAATATGACCTTGGTGATAGAAATGATGCTGGAGAACGCATGATAGAATTCTGCAAAACCAATGATTTGTTCATTTCAAATATCTTCCTTAGACAGCATAATAGCACATGGACTTCACCAGATGGAATACGTAGAAATCAAATTGACTACATCTGTAGAAAGAGATGATGGAAGAACTCCATATCATCAGTCAAAACAAGGCCAGGGGCAGACTGTGGATCAGACCATCAGTTATTCCTATGCCAATTCAAACTGAATTCCTATGCAAATTCAAACTGAAACTGAAGAAAATGAAAACAAGTCCACGAGAGCCAAAATATGACCTTGAATATATGCCACCTGGACTTAGAGATCATCTGA
>NW_006408674.1:7809968-7811045 GCF_000296735.1 Chrysochloris asiatica | reverse complement strand
CTGTGAGTCAGTACTGACTTGATGGCACCTAACAACAACAGGGAAGACCAGTTAATACCACTATTATTCAAATTTACGCACCAACCATTCCACAATCTGAAATTGATCAAATATGCCATCAAGATATGTTGATAATCACTTGCAATTGGAATGCAAAAGTTGGAAACAAAGAGGAAGGATCAGTAGTTGGAAAATAATGTCCTTGGTGATAGAAGTGATGCTGGAGATCGCATGATAGAATTTTGAAAAACCAATGATTTGTTCATTTCAAATACCTTTTTTAAACAGCATAAGAGACTACTATGTACTTGGACCCACCAGATGGAATACACAGAAATCAAATTGACTACATCTATAGAAAGAGACTATGGGGAAGCGGAGAAGTGCCATGTCATCAGCCAAAACAAGGCCAGGGGCAGACTGTGGAACAGACCATCAATTGCTCATATGCAAATTCAAACTGTCACTGAAGAAAATGAAAACAAGTCAACGAGAGTCAAAATATGACCTTGCATACATCTCACCTGAATTTAGAGATCCTCTGAAGAACAGACTTAATATGTTAGACACTAAAGACTGAAAACCAGAAGAGACTCTGAAACTTGTTTTCCAGCGTAGAGATGGTAAATAAAGCAAATGGAAAAAATGAGGAGGTGCAAGAGCCTAACAGAAAATTTCAAAGATCAGCTTGAGAAGACTAAGTCAAATATTACAATGAAATATGCAAAGATCTGGAGTTAGAAAGCCAAAAAGGAAAAACATGCTCAGCATTTCTGAAGCTGAAAGAACTGAGGAAAAAAGTCAAGCCTCGACTTTCATTATTTAATGATTCTCTGGGGAAATTATTGAATGATAAAGAAAGCATCAATAGAAGATGGAAGGTAATACACAGAATCACTGTACCAAAAGGAAATGGTTGATGTTCAACAATTTCAAGAGGTAGCATATGATCAAGAGCCAATGATACTGAAGGAAGAAGTCCAAGGTGCATTGAAGGAATTAACAAAGAACAAGGCACCAGGAATTGATGGAATAAAAATTGAAATCTTTCAAGAAAGTGAGGCAGCACTGGAGGCT
>NW_006408674.1:7759830-7809586 GCF_000296735.1 Chrysochloris asiatica | reverse complement strand
ATTGTTCCTCTTCATGTTATCCAGCATGAATCTTAGACTCTCGTCAGATTTTTTTATCCTTTTTTCAGCTTATTCTTCTATCTTAGCAGTGTTGAGAGATTTGTCTTCCAGCTCGCTAGTTCTGGCTTCCATCTCTTCTATTCTGCTCCTTTCCCCTTTGAGTGTATTGTCCATTTCTGATATTTTATTATTAATCATCTGGACTTCTTTTTGCAGTTTTGAATTGTTTCCAATGCTGTATCAATCTTGTTTGATTGCTCTTGTAGTACTTTCCTGACTTCTTCCTTGTTTTCCTCCACCCCTTTTTGGAGCATTTGAATTTGTTTCCGTATCATTTTTCTGAATTCCATCTCAGGCAAATCCAAAACCTGCCCTTCCTTTTCTGGGACGCATTTGTCTCAGTTACTCTTTTCTGTTTTTTGAACATGTTTTGAGATCACTTGTTGTGTTTGTGTTTGAGATTGTTTGTCATTTCCTGTAGTTATGTGGGTTTTTTAATGCTTAAATGGATGTTTGTTTTTGTGTTATTAAGCTTACAGGGTGTCTCCTGGTGGATATGATCAGGAGATAGGCTTCCCTTTTCACATATAATGCTTAGCAGTGTTAGTGGCTCTTGTCTCAATGGTGGAATATTATGGGGTATGGTTGTAGCTTGGCTATATGGCCACGATTGCTGTCTCTTCTTGGGTAACGTAGGGAGAAATAGCTCCCACCTCCAGAAGAATGTGTAATCAAAAGGCCCCAAAGTAGAAGCAATTATAAGCAGAGACAAGAACCGTTAACTTTGAAACAAAAATAAAATTGTGTGTGTGTACTGTAGGAGCCTCCAATGGTGGGTTGGGGTGTCCACTTGTTCAGGCCCCTTCCCTAGTCACCACGTTAGAGGTGCACAGATAGATATTGAGAAGTTAGTGGGAGAAAGATTGTTTCCTACTTTTGTCTCTGAGGTTCAGTTAAGTATCTGCGTGTGCACAGCGTGATTCTTGAAATAGTTGCGTGTTTTTATGTTGGAGTTTTACAGATTGTTCATTTGGTTTGTCTGTTAGGACAAACCTGCTGTTTTTCCTTTCTGGGTAGGCAGGGGTTAATTGTCCCACACAAGTTCACTTTAAGGCTGGGACCCACAGGCAGAAGTCAAAAGCAGCAGCCAAAGGCTTTGCCCTTGGACCCGTGGGGCTCGTTCTGTGACATGAGAAAGCTGTGATCTCAACGCCAAACTTTTTTGGGGGGTGTGCACCCACTCACCTGAAGGCGTCGCTATGGGCAAAGAAGGCACGACAGGGAAGAGGAGGCAAAAAACAAAAAACAAAAACAAAAAAAAAACATGTAGAATCATCCACACCTTCTTTTGCAAATGTCGCTTCGTTGCTTTTAGCTCAGGTTCCCTGTGCCAGTCTGTTTGTATTCGCTTCCTCTGACTTCCACCTGGGTGGGATGGCCACAGAGGGAGTCCCGTGCCGATTTCTAAAACACAATGTTTTCCTTTATACCGTGATTTTTCCACTTGCAGTTGCTAGAAACTGACGCCAAGACCCTTATGTTTGATCCAGAGCTCTGGTGCAGTTTCGTGAGAGCTGGCATCTCTGGGTTTTCAGCCCCTCCCCCACTGACTCTTATCCTATCTGACTCTGCTCTTCCGCCACCAACCAAAAGTCCCTTAACCAAGAAATTTGGAAACCAACTTTCTGGCCAATTGATTGGAAGAAATCCGCGTATGTCCCATGGAATGCAGAAATCATGGGACAATATCTTTGATATCCCATGTGAGTAAAGTTTTGCTAAAGGTAGTAGAGAAACGGCTGCAAGCATACATTAACAGAGAACATCCAAAGGTTCAAGCCAGGTTCAAAAGAGGACATAGAAAAAGGGATATCATCTCACATGTCCAATGGATTGTGGCTGAAACAGAATATCAGAAAGATGTTTACCTGTGATTTATTGACTATGCAAAGGCCTTTGATTGTGTGGATCTTGACAAGCTATGGAAAACATTGTGCAGTATGAGCATTCCTGAGCACTTAATTGTGCTCATGAGGAGCCTGTAGATAGATCAAGAGGCAATTGTTTGAACAGAACATGGGAACACCGAATGGTTTTAAATTAGGAAAGGTGTGTGCCACAGTTATATTTTTCACCATACTTATTCAGCTCTGGTAGCATAGTGGTTACGAATCGGGCTGCGAACCACAAGGTCAGCAGTTTGAAACTACCAGCTGTTCCGCGGGAGAAAGATAGGCGTTCTGCTCCTGTAAAGATTAACAGCCTCAGAAACCCTGTGCAGGGTCACTATGAGTCGGAACCGACTCCACGGCACGTAACAATAACAACAGTCAACCTGTATGCTGAGAAAATCATCTGAGAAGCTGGGTTATATGAAGAAAAACATGGCATCAGGTTTGGAGGAAGACTCATTAACAACCTGCGATATGCAGATGATACAACCTTGCTTGCTGAAAATGAAGAGGGCTTAATGTACTTAGTGATGAAGACCAAAGAAGACAGCCTTTGGTATAGATTACATTTCAATGTAAAGAAAACAAAAATCCTCACCACTGGACCAATCAACATTCTTATCAATGGAGAAAAGATTAAAGTTGTCAAGGACTTCATTCTTCTTGGATCAACTGTCAACACTCACAGAAGCAGCAGCCAAGAAATCAAACGACGTATTGCATTAGGCATATCTGCTGCACAAGACGTTTTTAAAGTGTTGAAGAGCAAAGTTGTTAGTTTGAGGACTAAGGTATGCCTGACCCAAGCCATGGTGTGTTTTCAGTAACCTCATATGCATGCGAAAGCTGGACAGTGAATAAGGAAGACCGTAGAAGAATTGATGCATTTGAGTTATGGTGTTGGAGGAGAATATTGAAAGTGTCATGGACTGCCAAAAGAACCAATAGTTCTTTGTTGGAAGAAGTGCAGCCAGGGTGCTCCTCGGAGGCCAGGATGGCCAAACTTCGTTTCTCATACTTTGGACATATTCTCAGGAGGGAGCAATCGCTGGAGAAGGATATCCTGTTTGGTAAGGTGGAGGGTCAGAGAAAAAGAGGAAGACCCTCAACAAGATGGCTCAAGCGTGACAATAATTGTGAGGTTGCCCAATCCTGGGGTATCAGGCATTGTTTGGTTCCTGTTGTGTGCATAGGGTCGCTATGAGTCGGTACTCATATGGCACCTAACCTAACAACAACAACATAGGGTTTCCAAGGAGAGGCTGGTTGCTTTGAACCACCAACCTTGTGGTTAGCTGTCCAGTGCTTATCCTACAACGTCACACCAAAACTCCCTCCATATTTTAGCCTCTATTGTATCACTGCCATGCAGACAACCAAAATCCTTTTTACTCAACTCAAGACGCGCTGAAAGTGAGCATTCTTAGAGCATATCTTTTGAAAAGCCAATTTGGTGTTAACCATGAACTTCATCTCTCATCTTTCTTCATCATTAATGATAATTGAGCATCTTTTAGGTTTCAGCTGCCAATAAAAGGATTATTTGTAGTGAGATCCATAATTATGTGACGATGCACCCTTGTTTAACCAGGAACTCCCCCTCTCTGTTGTAGAGGTTTGTAGAAAACCCCAGCGTCATGGCCTGTTACAATGAGCTGATCCAATTGGAGTTTGGAGAAGTGCGATCCCAACTGAAACTCAGGTAATTGTACCACTTCTGGAGAGCTTGTTGGGCCACCCAGGCCAGTGCTGCAAGTGAGAACTTTGCTGGTGAGTTGCTGAAATGGGATATGGTGGTGGGAAGGGCCACCTTTCCGTGCACAGACTGTCTGGAGCATCCTTTGATTTCTGGTGGTTACCTTAGTGATAGGAGACCCTCATTTTAAAATAAGGGGCACCAAAATAATACCAAGTGAAACAAAAAGCAGGATACAAACTTGTATATGCTCAATTATCTGCCTTGTTTTTCAAGGAAAAAAATTAATGAATTTACTATACACATTACACCCTATTATAAACATTGTTTATCTCTTGGAAGTGATGTTTTTTTCCTTCTCTATCATAAGTGTTTTATAATCTCCTCTTGATAAACTGGTGTGTTTTTTCAAGTGAAATGTAAATGAAAGTCTAGTTCCTTGTACAGCTTTAAGAAAACCAGAAAGTTTCTAAAATCTCCAATGTGGAAAGAATACTGAAACCCTGTATCTCTGACATAATCTCTAAATCCAGTCAATAAGCATCTCCCATTGATTTCCATTCCCAAGGACCTTTGTACTGTGTCCACTTCTCTTCACTCCTTGCTGTTCTCCTAGTTTAAGTCACTATCTCTCTTACCTGGATGACTGAAACAGCCACTTACTCTCCCTACATCAAGTCTCAGCCCCTTTTCGTGCATTCTGCACACTCAGGAACACGTTACTCCATTTGTGGTACTGCTCTGTGACTCTCCGCAGTCTCCAAGACAAAAGTCCAAACTCCAAAATGTGGCCTACAAGGTTCTCCATGGTCCATCTACCTCTTTGGCCTCACTTCTCAACATGCCTGGCCTTAGCCTCAATGCTCCTGCTGACAGGGAAAACAGGAGTCCCGAGCTTTTGGAAATTCACTTTACACCACTTTGCTTTTATGAAAGACTTAACTGTTTTCACTAACTGAAAGAAACCCCAAGCATTTTCACTTTTATGGAAAAGGGTAAAAGGTGAAACGAGTGTTCAGTGTATATTTTGCAGCGAACCTTTAAAGAGGCTGTTTGCATCTAGAACATAGAAACGTCACGAGTCTCCTTCCGCCGGAACTGCAGTCAGCATCTTGGTATTGAACCGCCTGCCTAGCTTTGAACTGCATCTTCAAACACTGTGTTAGTGCTGCTGTAGGTTCTGTGTGTTACTTGGTATGATTTGGTAGTTATTGGTAGGTCTGGGAATGCTCAAAATATTTTCCCATATAAATTAATGTTAACTGATTCTTTGCTTTATACATTTTCGTCTTGTGAAAAGTTTCTTAGGAATGTTCTCCTTTCGAGTAGTGGGGGACCTGTATAAAAAGATGAAGTTGTTGTTGCTATATGCTATTGAGTCAGTTCCAACTCTTAACGACTCTATGTACAATAGAAAAAAACACTTCCCACTCCTGCATCATTCTAACAGTTGGCACACTTGATCCTATTGCTGATGCCACTGTGCCAATCCATCTCCTTGAGGGTCTTCCTCTCTTTTGCTGACCCTCCACATTACCAACTACGATGTCCTCTAGGGACTGGTCCCTCCTGATAACATGCCTGAAGTGTGAGAGACAAAGTTACTATCCTGGCTTTTAAGGAACACTCCAACTGTACTTCTTTTATTTATTTATTTTTTAAAGCACATTTTATTTAATTTTTAATGTATCTAAACATTCTTTTTGTCATGCTGTAGGATAAGCATTGGACTGCTAATGAAAAGGTGACAGTTCAAACCCACCAACTGCTCCTCGGAAACTCTTACAGGGTCATTGTGAGTCACAACCAACTCAACAGCACTTAACAACATTGGACTTAAACTTAGTGAGTCTTAAAGTGTGTTAACAAAGTCCTATAGACTCCAAGACACTTCACAACAACAACAGTCTCAAAGGGAGGATTGAAAGCATGAGTGCAGTCATTTTGAGAATTTAACAAAATAATCTTGCACTGCCTTAAGACACCTCTCCCCCACACACCTTTATTTTGTCTTTGTTTCTTAATTATATGTTTTTATAATGTTAATTGTCACCTCAGCTGGAAGTATGATACTTCTTTATGTGGCTTCTAAAAAAGAGTAACCCCCCAGATAGATAGGCACTGGAAGAGTTAACCCCCCCTTTTTTTTTCTTTTTTTTTTAATGTTTTTATTGTGAATTATGTGATAGTTTACATGGGAGAACATTGCCTTTACATTTATCCTATCGTATATCATTGCATCCAACTGTACGTCTTCCAACACAGACCTGTTTGTTCTTCTGGCCTTCATGGTACCTTCAATGTTCTTCAACTCCGCAACTCAAATGCATCAAGTCTTCTCCAGTCTTCTTTTATTCATTGTCCAACTTTCACATGATTATGAGGTTACTTAAAATACCGTGTCTTACGTCAGGCACACCTTAGTCCTTAAACTGACATCTTTGCTCTTCAACACTTTAGAGGTCTTGTGCAGCAGAGTTGCGTAATGCAGTATGTCATTTGAGTTCTTGGCTGCTGCTTCCATAATTGTTGATAGTGGATCCTAGCAAAATGTTGTCTTTGACAACTTCAATCTTTTCTCCATTTGTCTTGATGTTATTTATTGGTTCAGCTGTGAGGATTTTTATTTTCTTTATGTGGAGGTACAATCCATGCTGAGGACTGCAGTGTTTGATCTTCATCAGTAAATACCAGTAAATAAAATCGTAAAGAGAAGGAGAAAGTGTAGGACTAGAACATTGAAGAAAACAAACTTGTTCTACTGGACATTAAATTGCATTTGAAAACTGTAACAAACAACTTTATATTACTGCTAAGTCAGTGAGTCATGACTACATTTAATAATTTAGCATACGATCCACATGGCATTTAAATGAACTGGAGAAAGGGGGCGTTTTCAATGAATAGAATTGTGACAGCTGTCTATTTGGGAAGAAAAGTAAGTTATATTCCCATCACACTGCACCCAAATAAAAACTCCAATGGACTATAGACTTAAATATAAAAAAATAGGACCATTCAAGTCTAAACATATGAGTGTATATAATTAGATAATGAAGTCTTTAATCAGCATGGCATAATAAAAACCAGATTCTGTAAAGGAAGAGGATCAGATTAGGCAGCATAAAATTGTCAAGCTTGTTTACAGTTTTTGAAAATAAAACAACCCTTAATGTTAAAAATTTAGACAAATGACATGACACAGTAGAAAAAAGTATTTGTAACATATAGAACAGACATTAGGTTAATATCATAAATTTGTGAAGAACTTTCATGAACAAATTTTTAAAAGACAGCATTTCAGTAGAGAGAGACAAAATTAAAGCTATGGTTAGTAGGAGTTCACTAGAAGTATCAATGGTTGTTGTTGTTGTTAGGTGCCATCGAGTTGGAACTGACTCATAGCGACCCCATGCACAGCAGAATGAAACAATGTCCGATCCTGGGCCAACCTCACTACCGGCGCCACACTTGACGCCATCAATGATGTCACCTGGCTGATCCATCTCGTTGGGGGTCTTCCTCTTTTTCTCTGACCCTCCATCTTACCCAGCGTGACATCCTTCTCCAGTGACTGTTCTCTCCAGACAATGTGTCCAAAGTATGAGAGACGAAGCCTAGCCATCTTGGCCTCCAAGGAGCACTCTGGTTGCACTTCTTCCAAAACAGATCTATTGGTTCTTTTGGCAGTCCATGGCACTTTCAGTATTCTCCTCCAACCCCACAACTCAAAGGCATCAATTCTTCTACAATCTTCCTTATTCACTGTCCAGCTTTCGCATCCATATGAGGTTATTGAAAATACCATGGCTTGGGTCAGGCGCACCTTAGTCCTCAAGCTGACATCTCTGCTCTTCAATACTTTAAAAAGATCTGTTCTTCAATACTTTAAAAAAGATCAATGGTTAATAAACATGAAAAAGGGCTTGGCGTCAATAGTAAGCAAAGAAATGCAAGTGGTATACCATTTTTTATTAACCAAATCTGCAGAAATTAAACAGAATGAGGCCCAGTAGAATTTCTCCCAGCTCTAGTGCCTTTAAGCTTGTTATATCAGAAACGAGCAATTATTTATTATTTTGATCTTTTTAATAGCAATTTTATTGAGAGATAAATCACATATTATGTCTTGTTATTTTTTTATGTGCCAAGAAATAGCTAATTTTTATTAGCTAAGCTGTTTTGTCTCTTTTAGGAAGACAATTATTTAGCAATACCAGGAGTAATAGTAAGGCATTGTTATTCTTACAGGTTTTTAAATAATTATCTGTAAAGTTTATGAAAAAGCAGGCAGTTGCTGTCTTTTCAGCAGGGGTGAGGAACGTCTAGCCGTGGGCCATGAAAGGCCCTCAAAATTATTTGATCTCGCCCTGCCAAGGCAACCGCAGTTCCAGCCATCACATTGTTGTTGTTGTTAGGTGCCGTCGAATCAGGTCTGACCCACAGCGACCCTGTATAGGGTTTCCAAGGAGCAGCTGGTGAGCTAGAACTGATGACCTTGCAGTTCAAACAGCTTTACAGTTGCCATCACGTTAGGTGTGAGTTAATTAAATATTGGACCAAATATGTTGTCGTTATGTGCCGTGGAGTCGCTTCCGACTCATAGCAACCCTGTACAGGATTTCTGAGGCTGTAAATCTTACGGGAGCAGAAAGCCTCATCTTTCCCCCGCGGAACAGCTGGTAGTTTCGAACTGCTGACCTTGCGGTTTGCAGCCCAATTCATAACCACTATGCTACCAGAGCTCCTTTTGACCAAATATAGCACACTAATTTTTAAGCTGATGATTTTGTGTGGCCCATGAACAATGTTAGAAATTTTGGCAGAGAAAAGGTTCCCCACCCCTGTTCTAAGGCAAGAGAATCTCTGATACATCCTTTAGTAGGAGAATCCTTATCACTAAAAATCCTTATACACTAAATGTCTAGTTATAGGGGATGTGTTGAATAAATTATAACATAACCATATAATAGAATGTTATCAGTTAGTGATAATTAAAAATTCTAATTATTGATATGGAGGTATGTTAATAAATATTGTTAAGTGAGAAAAGCAGACTGATAAAAGTATAGCACTTGACCCCATTTTTATAAATATACACACGTGTATATGTGTGTGTGTTTACGCATGTATGTTGTTGTTAAGTACTGTCAAGTTGGTTCTGACCCATGGTAATCCTGTATACAGGGTTTCCAGAGGAGCAGCTTGGTGAGCTTGAATTACAGACTTTGCAGTTCAAATAACTTTGCAGTCTGACATATTAGCCCACAGTGCCACATATATGTGTGTGTGTGTGTGTATATATCATAGATATTTACATAAGAAAATGTTTACAGCATCTGTTGATATATCTAGAAGTTGGGATTTCAGATGATTTGAGCTCATTTATTTTGTTAACAGATTTATTGAGATGTTGGATTATATACCAGATAATTCACCATTCAAAGTAAATAATTCATTGACTTTTAGTATTTTCATTATATTGTACATCCATCACCACAAATGATTTTAGATATTTTCATTAACCCCAAACAAAACCTGCACCCCTTAGCCGTTACTTTCCAATCCCTCTATTGCTTCCATTTCCCTCAGCTCAAGCAACTACTAATCTACTTTCTGTATTGATAGATTTGCCTATTCTAACTCTCTTGCATAAATGCAATCATACAGTAAGTGACCTTTGCTGTCTAGCTTCTTAGTGTAGTGTTTTCAAGCTTCGTCCATTCTGTAGCATGTTATTTAGTACTTCATTTTGTTTTGTGGCTGAACAATATTCTGTTGTATGAATACACCACTCTTTCTTAATTATTCATCAGTTGGTAGACATTTGGGTTATTTCCACATGTTGGCTATTATGAGTAATAATCCTGCTATGAACAGTTATCTACACGTCTTTGTATGAGCCTATGTTTTCATTTTTCTTGGGTATATCCTTAGGAGTGGAATTGAGGATCATGTGGTATCTCTCTGTTTAACCATTTGAGGAACCACCAGACTGTTCCAAAGGGGCTGGACCCTTTGACATTCCTACTAGGCGTGTATGAGGGTTCCAGTGTTTCTGCATGCTCACCAATACTTGTTATTAATTGCTGTCTTTTATCATAGGCACCCGAGTAGGTATGAAGCGGTGTCCCATTTACTTTTGCTTGTTTTTTATTTTATCGTTTCTTTCAATAAATATTTGCTACCTGTTTAATTAGTAAAATGTTTTCAAGCACTAAGGATATAAAAAAAAAACAAGTGAAGCAAGCTTCTCATTCCAAGCGGTCATAATTATGTGAAAATATTTTGTTTCAAATAACAGTTACAAATGATTGAGTGCCTCTTCACTGCCAACTGTGCAGGGCACTTGACTCTATTCTCTTCTGCTGTCCTCATGAGGACTTTTCAGGGGATGGAAAGGTACACTTAAGGTGGTTCAAATATCAACCCAGGATCCCACAGCTGGGGAAGGAAGAGCTGTGATTTGAACCCTGGTGTTTGCTCCACCCGGGCCTACTGCCGCCTCAGATTGGAATGAAAGACACCAGATTTGTGACTAGCGATGATTCATCAGTGGGGCGGGAGGGGGGGGAGAATTGGTTCTGCTTTATGCTTTTCAATATCCCTCCTTGTTCTTCTTGCATATGTATGCATTACCTTTATAATTAGGCAAAAAATAACAAACAAGAAACCTGACATTTAAATAGCGTCATACCCTAAGACTGTATCTGCTTTTGTAGTCCTTGTGTTAATGAGTGTTTTGTTTGTCTGTCCATACAGGGCTTGTAACTCAGTATTTACTGCATTAGAGAAAAGTCAAGAAGCAATTGAAATTACAAGTGAAGACCACGTCATACAGGTCTGTTGACTTGGAAATGTGTCCTTCCAGTGTGTCCTCCCGGGTGTCTTGTGTTTCCTTTTATTTTAGCATTGTTCCCCTCCAATGCAATTTTTATTTTTCATTCTTAACTTCATGAGACCAGTTTTTCCTTAGAAGATTATAAGAACAAAATATATAGTTTAAAATAAGTTCCTTATGGATAAGAAAAAGTAGTTTTAAAAAATTAAGGTGCTAGCAAAATGTTCCGTGGAAATACCACATTTATGTTTCTATTTCTCACTGTTTATGCAGATGGATTATACTTAAAGAAATTTACTAGAAATAACTTTAAAAATCTCAACATGAACAGACCTATGAATGTTTAAATAAATTACCCATCATTAGCAAAGTGTTTTTATGTAAGTGACTTAAGATACATGAGTTAATACTTTTAACTCAAGAAAACCACTGCCATCAAGCCATTTCTGACTCCTGGTGGCCCTTTAGCACAAGCCTGTCAATCTTTACAGAAGCCGACAGCCTCATCTTTTCTCCTGCTGAGCGGCTGTTGGATTTGAACCACCTAACAGCAAAAAAGGAAGGTGTACCAGAGGACTATTCCTTCTGTCTGAGAGCGGTTGGCTCACTTTAATTCAGTTCTTGGCACTTGGGTTCTCCACTTTAACCTGTACCTTTCTTGATGCTGAGTTGATAGTGTCACCACTTGGGGAATCAGTGTCTGAGAAGCAACGCAGGACAGTAGCTGGAAAGCACAGGCTTTGGTGTCAGGTAGTTTGTGCAACTTTAGGCAAGTCAGGTAATCCATCTGAGTCTGCTTCCTTGTCGGTATGAATGGAAATTACAGTAACAATCACCTACTTTTCAAAGGGGCACGGTGGTTCCATACGTTTAAGCATTGGACTGCAAATCACAAGGTCCGCATTTCGAGCCCCCTTCCGTCTGCGGGCGAAAGCTGAGATGTTCTGCTACCACAAAGATTTAAAAGCCCCGGAAACCCCATACAGGGCTGCTATGAGTCAGAACCGACTTGAAAGCACTTTCAAAGGGGTGTTCTGAGAACTGAACAAATTAATGTGTATGAAGCCATCACTATAGTGCTTAGCAAGGAAAACAAACATTGATGTTGTTGTTCAAACCTTGTGTTCATGGTTCAGCCTTGTGTTCAAACCAACCCTGCAGCCCAGCACATTACCCCGCAGCCTTAATAAACGGAGTCAATTATTGTGTTGTCCTCCTCATTATTAGCCTAGGCCCAGCTTTCACATGTGGCTTCTCTGAGACGTACAGCCTTATTTAAAATGAAAACAAAGAGTCTTACATTTAAGAACACTAAATAAACACTAAATTACATTCATAATTCATTTGAATTATATGAGCTAGGCAATATGAGTATCTGATTCCCATTAAACAGTAGCCTGAGCTTTGGAGGGGCTAAGTGACTTGTGGAAGTCAGGTGTGTGTGGAATAAGAGTAGAGCCTGAGTTAGTTCCCAGGTGGTGTAAACAGGTAAGCACTCAACTACTAACCACCCATAGGTACCGCCTGCCAAAGACAGGCCTGGAGATCTGCTTCTAAAAGATTATAGCCTAGCAAACCCTCTGGTACAGTTCTGGTCTGCACACGTGGAGTTAAGAGTCAGAATCGATTCAGTGGCATTAGCAACAACAGTCTGGTGCCACATGCCATTGTAGCATAAACAGCCCTGTTGTAGCAGTTTCAATGTGACCCTCTCCCTCTGCCATTGTTTCAGTGGGAGTAGGCCTACGACTTTCCCTGGACCCCAGGAGAACAGATAGAGAGCCCAGCCAGGTGTCACTGGAGCCAAACTTTCTCTGATCCCTGGGTTTTGTTTTTTCCCTAAGGTGTATTCTTAACTCCTTTAGTAACCCCTATGATGAGGGCCCAGCTTGAATTTTCTGGGAGTAAATGTGATGGTTTTGATTGAAGATCCTTAATTGCCCTCTTCTCAAGGTTTCTTTCAATTTACTTACTGTTTTTTTTTCTTTTTGTCTTCCCCACCAGTATGCAAATCCTGCATTTGAAACAACAATGGGCTATCAGTCCGGTGAATTGATAGGGAAGGAGTTAGCTGAAGTGCCTATAAATGAAAAAAAGTCTGATTTGCTCGATACTATAAATTCATACATCAGGATTGGCAAGGTAAGTGGAAGATCAATATATTCTTCACTGTTAAATATCGAAGAGGGAAGGAAGGAGACAGAGCTCCTTGAATAGTACATGTACCAGATAATCTCAGTCATACTCTTCCTAGCAGCCTGGGGGAGATGAATTTAGTATTGTCAGTTATCCCCATTTTGCAGAAAAGGAATCTGAGGCCAAGAAAAGATACGACATGATTAGCCAATAAGCAGAGTGACTTTTACTGACTTTAAAATCACTGTTGTCATCATGTAATAATTGATCTAAATGGTTCTAGGTAGAGGGTTGTCAGTGAGGAAGTACATTCTCAGAACTCAGCTGAGCCCAACGGTTCTCTGAGCTTCATTTATTCATTTAACATTTCTGGAACACCTGCTATGTGCCAGGCATTGTACTAGATCCTGGAACAGAAAGAAAGGCAAATTAAAAATCCCTGCCTTTATAGAGAGCTTCTAATACAGAACAGGAAGTGAACCAATAAAAACATTCATTACAAAATAATGTCAGAAGTCGACTCATCTTTTCGCACTATATCAGAAATTGTTTCCAACATGGGTGACACCGCAGGTATTGAAATACTGACAGCGTAGCTGCTAGCACCACAGCAGCACCCAACACTCCACAGTCTGAAAAACTAACAGAATAATGGTGCATTTTGCATATTGAAAAGTAAATGAAATAAACTTGTTAAAAAAATGTCAGAAGTCCCGTAAGCTTTGTGCTGAAGGAATGACAGGTGCCAAAAGTTTATTTCTCTTCTGAGGTGGCTCTGGCAGCATCTTGTTGTTAAGTGCCATCAAATCAATTCCGACCCATAGCAACCCTGTATAGAATTTCCAAGGAGCAACTAGTGAGCTTGAACTGCCAATCTTGCTGTTCAAACCTGCTTTGCAGTCCAGTGCATTAACCCACAGCGCCACACCAGGACTCCGTCTCACTGTTAGTAAGTTTTAAAACATGATGAGCAGAGAGGATCTGCTGCTGTCTGGGATTGTTATTGGGGGCGGTTTCCTCTGGGCTCTTTTTAACTTTGGAAGTTTGGCTTAAAAAAAGGCCATTGCTTTCAAGTCGATTCTGACTTGGAGCAACCACATGTAGGACAGAGTTGAAATGCCACATAGGGTTTCCAAGGCTGTAAATCTTTACAGAACCAGGCTGCCACATGTTTCTCCTGTGGAGTGGCTGGCTGCTGGGTTCAAGCTGAGCACGTAACCACTGTACTACCAAGGCTCTGCTGGAAATGGGGTAGGATTATTCATTCGATTATTCAGAACATCTGAAAATTGGTGGCCTGCTCTCCTGCCCCTCTTATGGAAACCCCAGTGGAAAAGATACCCTCTCCCTGTGACATTTGGCTCTCCCACAGCACAATTGAGGGCAGGACACTTCATTTGTCTAGTAATTGATTTTTCGCTCATCCTTTATGAATAAAAACCCAAAGCCTCTGCTGTCTCTGCTCATGGACTAGCCTCACTACTGCCCAGACATAATTTCCTAGAATATTCCTGATTCCTTCCTGTCTTTTGGGCTCCCCCATCAAATCTGTGGAGTTCTGGTGTGGCGCTGTGGGTTAATGCGCTGGACTGTAAAGCCGGTTTAAACCACGAGGTCAGAGGTTCAAGTTCACCAGTCACTCCTCAGAAACACCCTATACAGGGCCGCTATGGGTCGGAAGCAACTCAACAGCACTTAACACCAACAGAATCAAATCCATCACCAAGCCTTGGTGTCTGGGCCTGATCTTATTCAGAGCCTTCTTTCAACAACTGTGATGCTGTGGCTGAATCCACTTCAGGCCTCCTTGTCCTAAGATTTTCAATTTGCAGCCATTTTCCCCTGCGCTAACTCGAGCTTCATCTTAGTCACCCACCTGATCACGTCCCGCCCTCAGTACAGAGCTCAGTGCACCACTCCTTAGCCTAGCTGCTAGGATTCCAGAGTCTTACCCAGCCTACCTTTACCACTCAGTAAACAAAAGCCCCAAGGGTTCCTTGGCCATTTCCTATGTGCTGGGGCAGTGTGTTGATGGTGATCTAATTCCTAAGGCAGTGAGCACCAGGACAGACTACATCCGACATTGCGGAAAGTCCAGCTTAACTTGGTGCATAGATTGTCATGGAGCAGAAGGCAGGGGCAGGCCCTCACTCAGTGTCCTTCTGAGGGGCACTCAGCCGGCAGAGGGACGCCACTGCAAGATGACCTGCTCCCAGAGATGTTGACCACAGATCAGAATTTTGCTAAGAGTTTATGCACATTACCTGACTTAATCTTCCTAACAACATTCTAAGGGAGGTACTGTTACTTTTCAGAAACTAAAACGTACATTTTTGTTATAAGTATTTTATATTTTGTTTTTATTGGTGTCTGGAAAAGTTAGAGGTAGCTTTGTTATCTGCTTAGAGTCATTAGCTAAATCATCTTGGCCCTATGATGAGGGGTTCTGTTCAGCTTTGGACAGAAGTGGCCACCAAGTCTTCAGAAGTGATTGATTCCCGTACCCCCATGGATTCCAGGATCAGTGGATGCTCGAAGTTCCTTATGTTAAATGGCATAGTATTTGCATATAACCTACATACATCCTTCCTTATACTTTAAATTCTCTCTAGGTTATTTATAATACGTAATACAATGTCAATGCTATGTAAATAGTACTTTAGGCTCCTGCTTAACCTTTGAGGGATTGCTTTGACCACTTAATTTTTTATTATTCACTGAATTGTTTGAATCTACACTGGGCTGAATCTGTGACTATGAAATCCATGGATGCGGAGGGCTGACTGTATATGTTTCAAAGTTCTGACGTGGAGTGCGTCACTCTCCCATCATTCTCTATCTCTTTCAAATCAATAATGGACTCCTGCCTGGGGTGTTGCTGTGGGATCAGCCCTGGGCTGCAAACCACAAGGTTGGCGGTTCAAACCCACCAGCTGCTCCTTGGAAACCCTACCCAGGGTCGCTGTGGGTCAGAATCGACTCAAATGCACTTAACAACAACAGCATATATATATTTTGTTGTTGTTGTTGTTACGTAGAGTTGATTCCGACTCATAGTGACCCTGCATAGGGTTTCTGAGGCTGTAAATCTTTACGGGAGTAGAAAGCCTCATCTTTCTCCCGCGGAACAGCTGGTAGTTTCGAACTGCTGACCTTGCAGTTCACAGCCCGATTCTTAACCACTACGCTACCAGAGCTCCATATATGTGTGTGTGTGTGTCTGTGTATATATGTATATGTACATACATACATATATAAAACCAGAGTCCTGGTGTGGCACTGTGGGTTAATGCACCAGATTGCAAAGCCATTTAAACTGCAAGGTCAGTGGTTCAAGTTCCCCAGCTGCTCCTTGGAAACCCTATACAGGGTCACTATGGGTCGGAATCAACTCGACGGCACTTAACAACAACAACATATATAAAACAGCTTTATTGAGACATAATTCACATGCCATATAGTTTGGCCTGGTTTTATAGAACGTGGCTGTACTGGAACAGTAGCCAAAATGGGGAAGGTTGTGGGTTGACACCCTGCTAGAAACTTCATCTCCCGCTCAGAAAACAAGGGTGATGCACTCTTGACGGCGCTCAGAAACAGTGGAACTGTCTCAAAGATGGCGGCTCACCACCTTGCTTTGTGTGTCGCGCTCCACAGCCCTAGCCGTGGTCCAGTTTTCTGCATCTGCCTGCTGTAAGGCTCACTACGCCTCTTCCATGTCTCCCACTCCAGGACTCTTAACTCGTAACTTTCCTCCTTCTGGTTTTCGTCCTGGTGCACCCACATTTTACAATTTCAGGTGTGTTCCCTTCTCGTGTCAGCTTGACTGAACCTGTTTTGAAGCCTTGGGGTTTTGGTAGATGAACTTGTGCAGTTATCATCATATTCTATCCTGTACCTCTCTGGATAAAGAGCTCCAGACATAGCCCCTCGCGGAGGACATCCTGCTCATTCCTGCTCAGGAGTTCCTGTTTGCCTCTTTCTCCAGGCTGAGCACCCCTCAAAGCCACTGCATTAGGACTTTTTAGTTAACCTCTTTGTATTTACCCGGTGCTGCTGTAACAAAAATACTACAAGTGGGATTTTAAAGAACGGGAATGTGTTTTCTTATAGCTCTGGGGCCTAAAAGTTCAAAATAAGGGTGTCTGCTCAATGCAAAGCTTTTCCGTTGTTTCCTCTACCTTCTGATTACCCTTGCATTCCTAGCCTTGTAGATGGTCTGCCTCTATGGTCACATGGTATCTTCCCCTGTGGCGTAGGAGGAGCCCTGGCAGCATAGTACATTATGAGAGGAGCTGCTAACCTCAAAGTCAGTAGTTCAAATCTACCACTCACCATCTACTCCCATCAATATTTATAGCCTTGAAAACCCTATAAGGGTCGCTGTGAGTTCAAAACAACTCCACAAGGCACAACAACAATGAAGGAGCCCTAGTGGTTCTGCAGAATAAGCACTCTACTGCAAACACGAGATCAGGGAATTGAGAGAAAGATGAGGCCCCAAGCCAGCCTTATACGCATGTGAAAGTTGGGCAATGAGTAAAGAAGACTGTAGAAGAATTGATGCATTTGAGCTATGGTGTTGGAGAAGACTATTAAAGGTACTGTGGACTGCCAGAAGAACAAACAAATCCTGTTTTGGAAGAATTACAGTCAGAAGCCTCTGTAGAAGCCAAGATAGCCAGACTTGTGTTTCTCATACTTTGGACATTTATCAAGAGGAACCAGTCCCTTTAGAAGGACATCATGGTTGGCTGAAGTGGAGGGTCAGCACAAAAGAGGAAGATCCCCAATGAGCTGGATTGGCACAGTGGCAGCAGCAGTAGGCTCAAGCATATCAGCAATTGTGGTGTTACCTTTTGTTGTGCATAGGGTCAATATGGACAGAAATGGCTCTACGGCATTTAACAACAACAACAAAGATTTCCAGCTTTGGAAACCCTTTACAGGGCTGCTGTAAGTCAGAACCGACTCAATGGCACACCACCACTACCAACAGCAGAACTCATAAAGAATTAGTTCTAGGACAAACTTACACTAATGTTGTAACAGAATAAAAGTCTTGTTTCCAAAGTGGGTCACAGTCACAGGTACAAAGACTGGGCTTCAACGTGTCTTTGTTGGGAACATAATTGAATCCAGATCAGGCCTGTACCTCCCTTCTGCTCCTAAGAAAACTAAGCACCGAGCTGGCTCCTCTGTCCGGTTCCAGTACAGTCCTTTCCTTGTGTCCATTGTTTTCAGAATTGGAGCGGTTATCACCTTTTGCTTACGTCAGTGTGTGTGCCCTGCTTTCTCTTTGATCTTAGAGAATCTGAAGATGAGCTCTTACCATTGGCATCTGCCCCCTAACTAGAGGGCTGAAAGAGGCAGGTGATTTGGATGCAGGTCACTATGCCCCAAACAGAATATTTTAGAATTCACCTTGTATGGGAGCCAGCCTGAACAGAAGACTTCAAATAAACCAATGAAGTTGCCTGTGGCGGTCCACTTCCTGCTTAGGTCAGCTTTGAGTCCTAAGGGTAAAGGACTCTGGAAGACTTAGAAAGTGTGGTGCTGTAGGATCAGCACTGGACCGCGAACCACAGGGTCGGCAGTTCAAACCCACCAGCTGCCCCTCAGAAGCCCTATACAGGAATGCTATGAGTCAGAACTAAGAAGACAGCACTTAACAACGGGAGCTCGGTGTCCTACATTGAGTTTTAGGGATTTCCATAGCTTAGGGACCTTGGTGACATCTTAGAGGAATTCAGAACTGTTTAGAGATGTGACAAAACCCAGCTCCATCCCCAGGACCCCAAGAATAGGGGAACCACGTGCCGCCTCTTCTCTCACTCCTAGCCCCCTACAGTCATGTCCTGCCCTCTCAGACTGCAGTGCTTCCCCAGAGAATGCCCGCCCATATGCTTTCTGATCTCAAGACTAAGACTCATGCGATTTCCCTAGGCTCTGAGGTCTTACCTATTGGCTCTACTTGAGCTTGGTCCTGGCTGTTAGCTCAACAACCTCACCATACCTGCCGAGAGACCAAAATCCTCACTCACCTGCAAAGGCCCGGAACTGTGCAGATTGAGAAGCTGGTGGCAGCGCACCAAGGTGGTGGTCGTAGCATGATCCCTCCTCTGCCCCAGACCTGAGCCCCTCTTCTCCCCTGAATACAGGCAAAGGCCACACTCCCTCCTCCTGCAGAGAGAAGGAGCCTGTGTGTTTGGGGGGCTGGGGGCGGAATTCTTCATCAATGGGCTCAGGGTACTTCTTGCTAAGCAGCCCCCAAAGACATGGTGACCCCTTAACTGTGGTGTTCTGACTTTTGTCACCACCCCAGGAGAAGAAGTGCTGGGGGAGGCTCCAATCCAAAGTCCATCTCCTCCTAGATTGGTTACAAAAGTCAGAATACCACAGTATCCAAAATTGTGTTTGGTGTTGGGAAACTTTCTCTCTTCTAATTGTTAGAGGAATGGTAACTCAGTCAGAACCTGACGTGGAAAATGGTTTTAGGTTTTGGTTTTGAACGCAAATAATGATGCTTATATTCTGTTTATAGGAATGGCAAGGAATTTACTGTGCCAAAAAGAAAAACGGAGATAATGTACAACAAAATGTGAAGATAATACCTGTCGTTGGACAGGGAGGGTAAGTGGGAAAAACAACTACTTCAGTAACATACCGTGTGTAGGGTTGTTACAGAATTTGCTCTGAACACTTACAAACTGTGTGCAGAAGCCCAAAAGGAAGACTCGTAACAAGGTCAGGGTGCTGTCATGAACAGACCTTCCCACAGGGCTTCAGCCTGACCCTCCCCTGGAGGCCCAGAGCCGACTGATCAGGACAGATTAGCACCAACTGCATGGACACGCTGGATGCTACTTAAGTCACGGTCCTGTTTATTAACTGGTGTGCTGAGCACACTGACTGCAGACTCTCTTTATTTCAACGATTTTCTCATCGAATTTGAAAGATCACACACCGTAGTAAATGACATTCTGATTTTAAAAACACACTTGACTGTTAGCCAGAAGGCAACTCAGCAGACAGGTCTGGCAACCTGTGTGGGAAAGGTCATGGCCTTTAAAACCCCGTGCATCGTTCTGCTCAGAAACATGCGAGTCACAAGTGACTCCGGGGCCGTGGACAACAGCTGTGTGCTACTTCTGCATAGGCCTATCAAGTTAGGTACAAAGTCTTGGAATGACTGATGTTTATGAAAACCTTCATGTAAATGAGATGTGACTATAAAGTGGAAGGTGATATGTATATCAGGAGCCTGAACATCGTCTTTGATTTGTTTCAGAAAATAAATGAAATCATATGAAAAGTGGAAAATGATGACAGATCTTATAGAGCACCCAACAATACAATATATCACCACTAGAAATCGTAGATCGTAGAAATTAAATCATGAGAAAAAAGGTTTATGATGGAATGCTAAATGCAAAAAGCAGAATGTACAAAATGATGCCTAGTGTGTGCTCTGATCGCTGACAGTGAAAGAGAGACAGAGCAGGAGACAGCGTGGCCTTCTGGGTGTGATGGCTGCTACTGGGCACCACTCCTTTCCCTCTCTGGGCAGGCAGCTTGTCCTAACTGCAGCCCTGTGTGGGCGGCACAGTGGCCACCTCAGTTTTACAGATGAGGAAACTGAGGCATAGAGTGGTGAGGTTTCTCGCCCAAGGTCTGGCTGCTGACGAATGGCAGAGCCAGACTGTGGACCTCAGCACTCTCTGCCAGTTGGTGACGGCCTCGGGAAGCCAGATCTGTTTGGACTGTGTGTTCTGTGTCTTTGTTTGCACTTTTATTTCTTTCCAGGGTTTTTTTGTTTTTTGGTTTTTGTTTTGGTAATAAGTCTATAGGGATTTGATTATCAGGGAGGGAAACATGAAAAGTCAGCAGCTTCTGAGATGAACCCTTTGAATTCCCCGCTAGCTAGTGAGTTAAATGGGGAAATAGTGAGGGTTTCCACAATTGCCCAGAGGCAGATTGTTGGAACTTGGAGAAGTGCATCAGTATAATAATAATTATGTTAAAGGAACTAAAGACCCTGTTTATTAACTGGTGTGCTGAGCACAGGAATGCTATGAGTCAGAACTTAGAAGACAGCACTTAACGGGAGCTCGGTGTCCTACATTGAGTTTTAGGGATTTCCATAGCTTAAGGACCTTGGTGACATCTTAGAGGAATTCAGAACTGTTTAGAGATGTGACAAAACCCAGCTCCATCCCCAGGACTCCAAGAAGTCTGTTATAGTGACTTAAGAGGAATTTTGTTGTTTTTGGGTTGTTTTTTTTTTCTGAAGAGTTACTTTTTTTGTACGTAGATGCTAGAAGATAACTGAAGACTCTTGTTCCATTATTGGTGGCCATGGTCACAAGTAGCAGAAATGCTCTCCCCAAAGCATTTCATGTGAAAGGGGGGCGGGTGCTATTTTCATAAAGAAAAATCAGCTGTATATCCATGGGCTTAGAGGGTCTGGAGAGAAATAATACATTGTTTTCTACTTGCAGAAAAATTAGACACTATGTGTCCATTATCAGAGTATGCAATGGCAACAGTAAGGTATGTAAGGAGAGGGACCCTGTGCCCAGAGAGGGACCCTGTGCCCAGAGAGGGACCCTGTGCCCAGAGACATTTTCCTTATCGTGTAATGAAGCAATCAGAACTAACAGCTTTTCAAATTCATTTTTTTAGGCTGAGAAGATCGCTGAATGTGTTCAGTCCGACAGTCTCACAGGTATAGTACCCATCTTCATTTTTAGGGTTTATTAAGCACTTAAAATGAAAGCAGACATTTCAGACACGCTTGCCTCATGCCAAGTTGAGCTGTGTTTCCCCAGCACCATACCAGCAGTTTTTCTCCCGGGCTCCCCAAGCTGGTTGGTGAGTTGAAGGACCTGAGCCTGCATTTGCCAGATCCTGTGCTACCCACCCTGGGATGGGTCTCAGCCTGTGAGAAAGAACTGGGCTCCTCAGCTGTGTGAATTTATATGAAGAAGTCTTAAGTGAAATGTGGTTTGATGACCTGATCGTGCCTTCAGAGGCAGATGGTGTTGGTGGTCCAGCCACAGTACTGTAGCAAAGACATCTTAGTGTCCCCTGACTGTAGTTACTACCAGCCCATGGGGAAGTAGCTGGACTCCATCAGACTGGCCTCCCCTCCTGTCTGTGTCCTTGGACTGCCATTGCTCAGGCCCACGTGTGGGTCATGCAAAGGCTTTTCCCTAGCCGGAGTTGCTTCTTTCCTTCAAATGTGGGTCATGACTTCAGCAAGCCTCTCCTTCCTAGATAAGAGGTATGGGCTCCGATGGTGAAGGTTCACTCCAGCACCAAGCAAGAGGCTGTCCACTGAGTGCCAGTCTGCCATGGCCAGGCATAGAGCTCTGGTGCCCAGCCACTCTGAAGTAGTCTCCAGGGAGAAAATCTTGGTTTCCATCCTCTCCTCCGTTCCCGAGCAATTCAGTCACTCTAACTCTAGGGATATTTGCTGTGTGCTTTTCGGAGCATTTACTATGTACAAGGTGCTGTGATGGGTGCTTCATGTGTGCACGGTGTATTTTATTCACACCTTGTGTAACCAGTAAGGCAGGCATTTGATAGATGCAGTTCCCTTTGTACACAGGTGGAACTGAAGGGGGCTAAGTAATTCCCAGAGACGATCATCTAGGAAGTGGTCCTTGGACCTGGAATGGCTGACTTCAAAGCTCTGGCCCACACACTGGGACAGTTTCTCTGGGTGCCCAGGAGTGCCCATGGCTTAGTGTGGACAGAGAGACACATTGGGACTGAGAACCACAGCATAAGGTGTGATGATCCACAGTGGATCCGAGGAAGTGGGAAGGCGCTCAGATGGGGACAGGTGGCTTTGAATAAGAAGAGGGATATGGAAGGAAAAGCATCCCAGAATTAAAAACATAAACAGCAAAGTATTGAGAATCTTCTAGAAAGAACAAGTATGAAATTTTGACTGGTAAAAGAGTCCAGGTGGAAAGAAGAGTTGGAATTATGGAAACTCCTTATAGGAAAGATCCTAAATGTTAGGTTGGAAATGAAGATTTTCATTTGTAGGTAGTAGACCATGTCAGGATTTCTGAGAAGAGTGTCATAGGATGACATCTGAGTTCTTGGAAACATGTATGTAACACAGGTTACATGGAAGGAGGAGGGCACAGAGGCAAGACGACCTACACTACCATGTTTTAAAGGAGAGAAAGCAGTGGTCAGGGCAGAATAAGGTGGTGGCCGTAGGGAGAGAGAAGAAAGACCAGATGTGGCAATGGTGTGAGACCAGAGAGGAAAGGGTGTCAGGAAGGTCACTTTGAGCCTGGAGACTTAAGCGTTGGTGATAATGGGTAGGTAAAAGGGAGTCGGTGAAGAAGGTGAATTTGGGACACATTGCCTATGAGGTTCCGCTGGACAGACAGATGGGTTCGTTTCCTCTGTTTATTCTAGAGATGTCTTTTCAGTTTCCACTGTGCACCAAAACCTGTTTTGCTGTGTTCCGCAAAGAGAAACTGGTGGCACAGTGGGTTAAGCACAGGACTGCTATTCACAAGGTCAGCAGTTCAAACCCACTGGCTGTGGGAGAAAGATGAGACCATCTGCTCCTTGAAAATTGAAGGTCTTGGAAACCCTGTGGAGCAGTTGTGCTCTGTCCTGTGGGACCGAAATGAGTTGGAATCGACTTGGTGTGGCAGTGAGTGGGTTTCTGCAAAGAGCTTAGGACCAGATGTGCAAACGTTGCTGGCCAGCAACAGTATCAGCAGGAATGCAGATGCGCAACTGATGAGATTGAATCAGGAACAATAGAAGGGAGCGGGAACCTGCCATTAACCAAGGAAGAGGGTAAGCAGGAAAAGGAAGGGGGTGCATAAGACAGACTCTTGGAGACCACTGCATTTCAGGAGGGAAGAAGCAGATGCTGAGAAGAAGAGGTCAGAGAGGAAGGAGGCAAACCAGAGTGTGTCACTGAAGCCAACAGGAGGATAATGGGGAAAACAGTGGGCAGAGGGGAACCGCACAGAGACAAGAGTGAGGGAATACACAGCCAGCAGTGGGCACGGCTGCATTTTGCACTTAAGAGTTCGGTGAGGGTGTGCCATTTTGTCAGTTCCAACTTACACTAACCCTGTATAGGGTTTCTGAGGCTGTAAATCTTTCTCCCCTGGAGCAGCTGGTGGGCTCGAACCATTGACCTTGTTACCGCACAGAGCGGCCACGCTCCCCTTGTAATCTGTAGATGTGCACTCAGGAGGGTGGTGAGAGCAGAGCCAGGTAGCAGGGTTGACGAGAGCCTCAGAAGTGGAAGAAGTAAGTTCGGTGACCTCTATTCTGTAAGATCACGTAGTATACCTGCGTTTGAATTTTATAATTCTTCAAAACAGCTCTGTGATGTAAGTAGAGCTGTCAGCATCCCTTATTACAGAGGAAGAAACGGAGCTCAGAAAGGTAAACTGACAGTTTGAGGTCCAGCAGCCAGGAAACCACAGTGCTGGGAGTGGAGGGCAGCATCAGTGACACGGTTAAAGGAAACTTAGGATGGCTAGCCTGGTCTTTGGACGGGAAGCTGGCTATGCTCCCGTGGAGGAAGGAGCTAGCGAGCCAGCCAGTGAGCTGGGTCCTGTGAGGAAGACTCCTGAGAAGAAGAGAACTAACTAATCAAGTGAAAGGGCCCAGCACCAATGCTGCACCTTAGCTAAGCTCTGCAGAGCAAGCACCCCATGAGCACTTGGATAGTGGGGTTATCTAAGTGAGCACTCTGAAATTCTGTCTTTCAGTGGAGAGGCTTGGGCCTCAGCTTCTTTGTATCTACAATGGATCACAGTCCACCAGGCCCCAGAGTTAATGAGAGAATGGAATAAAGCCCCTCTTCACTGCTCCCAGGGTTTCCTGGGCTTAACCAGCAGGCTAAGGAAAATGTTGCTCATTTTTCTGGACTGAAAAATGAAGAGTGTAAGGACCCCTTTCACAGAACGGGAAGCCAAGGATCCCAGAGGTGTGGAGCCCACACCCCAGTCTGTCCACTTTCCAGCCTTTCCAGCACTGTCCACTGACAGGCCCAGAAATGCAGATTTCACCCGTATTTCTTGAGCGCTCACTAAATACGGGGTACCATGCTCTTTGCCCTTTCAGGAGCTTCCTGCCCTACTGGGACTGTAAACCTGACACTTAACTCCTTCCTCCTCTGGGGGTTCCCTGAGCACAGCTGTGAGACCCAGGCAGTGAGGAGACAGGACTGAGTCACAGTCCACCTGACCTGCTGGGAACAGCATCTCAAAAGCTTAGCAACCTTATCTAAGGATTACCCCTGAAGTGCCCCAGGCAGGGATCCCCCCAGGACTGCTGGGAGCAGGAGGATCTAGTATTGACAGAGAGGTTATGGTAGCTTTGAAAGTTTTAAGTAGGAATTAAACCCCCCTTTGTCTCCCTGCCATCTTGATTTTGCTGTAGTAAAGTATGTGTAACAAGGTACTTCCCAGTTCAGCCATTTTTCATGCTCAGTTCAGGGGCAGTGATTGCTTTCACCATGTTGTACATCACCTTAACTGTGACTCAGTATCCTTTAAGCAATCATTTCCCCTCCCCCCTTCCCACCTGCCCCTGTTGTTGTTGTTAGGTGCCATCCAGTAGGTACCGACTCATAGCGATGACCCTATGCACAACAGAACCATATGCTGCCCTGGTCACTGTTAATTCTTTCATCTCTGTGCATTTGCCATCCTGGATACTTTGTATAAGTGAGGTCCTTACCATATTTGTCCCTTTATGTCTAATTTATTTCATTCAACATATTATTTTCAACGTCCATCCATAAAGTAGCATGTGTAAAAACTTCATTTCTCCAACTGAGTAATATTCCATTGTATTTTCCTTCCACTCTTACCACAACCTGTCTGATCCAAGCACTGTGTCTTGCATCTTTCCGGCCACCATCAGCTTTCCTGGAAATGCCTTCCTTTTTTAGCTGCATCTACAAGTCATAACTCTTACCCTGTCTGCCTCCCTGGTTAGGGGAGCCAGTGCCATTGTATCATCTGGGCTCTTTCTGTCCTTCAAAATTAGGACTTAAACTTCTAGTCTACTCACCTTAGTTCACCTGTAGACCCTTCCCATTTGATTACGTAGGCCATATCTTATTCATCTTCATATCCTTAATGCCTAACTTAGGACCTGACACGTAGTAAGTAGGTGCCCAGTAAATATTGAGTACATAAAAGAAAGAGGAATGAAAGAGCAAATACTAAATGCACCACATAGTCTTGTCAAGCAGCTGTTTTGGACAGCTGTAATCTCCTTGAAGCTCAGAGGAAGGAGACACACTTTGTTCTATATGTGGTCTCATGGAGGTGAAATTGGATGGAGTGAGCATTTACAGAGGGTAAATACAGTATCATGTGTCACAGGCAGAATGAGAAGGTGCCAAGACTGCCCCAAAGATGTAGGGTGGCTCGGTTGAGCTGCCACAGCCGCCACACTTGTTGTGACAAGTGAGAGATGACCTTTGAAAGGCAGGCGGTGCAGGCAGATTATGCCTGCCCTTGAGTGCCACGAAGTTCTTCTTTATCTGTGAGGAACTGAAGGTTTTTGAGCAAGGGTGTAATACAGAATTGAGTAGAGTGGTTAATTGCTTGGCTGCTAACTGAAAATTCAGTGGTGTCAACCCACCAGCCTTCCATGGGAGAAGGATTTGGCAGTCTGCTTCCTTAAAGATTACAGCCTTGAAACCCCTATTGGGCAGTTCTGCTGTTTTAAAGGGTTGCTCTGCGTCACAGTCAACTGTAAGGTAGAGGGTTGGGTTTGGTTTTGAAATGTGGAGGTGTTTGCAGTAACAGGTGTGTATTTATTGAGCACCTGTGTAAAAAAAGCAAAAGAAAGACACCAAATCATCCTTCCCACAACTCTCTGCTTCTCTACTGGGTTTGACAGTCCATTGCAGTGGCTACACAGAACTCAGAGACAGTATTCACAGTTAGGAGTTTATTTGGAAAGTTAACAAGTTATAAATATAGAATCAGGACACAGTTGTTCCTGTTAGCTGCTGATAAATGCCCACAGGACATAGCACTCCACACCATAAGCCTCAGCCCGAAGGCATCAATGGGTGCAAGCGTGGCAAGGTACCTAGAGACATCCCACTCGACAAGTATCTTCCTGCCCAAACCACTCAGCTGTAACTACTCCATGGGCTGGGAGACCCACTGCTCTGTCTTGTGCTCTGGTTCTTGGTTCTGCGCTTGCTCCTCTGCCATTTCTCTGGTATCACAGCTCACTGTTCCTGGGTTGAGGAGCTTCTGTGCATAGGGAATCTTGGGGTTCAAATAACATGCTTCACTCCTAGGTCCTTCTTCTTGATGGTAGTAAGATCCCTTCCTCCTGCTTCTGAGATGGTGCATTTTATACCCTTGATAGTTTCAGGTTTTCACAATTATAATTAACTCTAATGTCCACAACTGAATCATGGCATCCTATCAGTATCTTCTCCCACCTTCTTTTACTCAGACCTCTCAGGAAAAGGTTTTCAGTGACTAAATATTCAAAAGTAGTTCATCACTCCTTCTTCCTTGTCTGTTTTTGTTTGTAAGTTCATTTGAAACTTGTCCACCATGGGTGACCCAGATGGTATTTCAAATACCCATGGCATAGATTCTAGAATCACAGCAACTCACAAACCACTGCAGTATGACAAACTGACAGACAAGTGGTGTCAGACGAGTTGACTCTGACTCAGAGCAACCCTACAGGACAGTAGAATTGCCAACAGGGTTTTTTAAAGTGTTGAAGAGCAAAGATGTCAGCTTGAGGACTAAGGTGCACCTGACCCAAGCCATGGTATTTCCAATAACCTCATATGCATGCGAAAGCTGGACAGTGAATAAGGAAGACCGTAGAAGAATTGATGCTTTTGAGTTATGGTGTTGGAGGAGAATATTGAAAGTGCCATGGGCTACCAAAAGAACTAATAGATCTGTGTTGAAAGAAGTGCAGCCAGAGTGCTCCTTGGAGGCCAAGATGGCCAAACTTGGTCTCTCATACTTCGGACATATTGTCAGGAGGGACCAGTCGCTGGAGAAGTATATCATGTTTGGTAAGGTGGAGGTTCAGAGAAAAAGAGGAAGACCCCCAACAAGATGGATTGGCAAAGTGGCAGCATCAATGGGCTCAAGCGTGGCAACGATAGTAAGGTTGACGCAGGACCAGGCAGTGTTTCGTTCTGATGTGCATAGGGTCTCTGAGTTGGTACCAACTCGTTGGCACCTAACAACAATAATCAGTTTGTGCCAAGTGTGAAACTTTGGGAGGTGTTAGATGGTGTCAGGTAGATTTTTTTTTACTCATAGTGACCCATGTAACAGTAGAACTGCCCCCTAGGGCTTCTGGGCGCTAATATTTACAGGACTAGATGGATAGGGCTTCTCCTGTGGAGCTGCTAGCTGGGTTCAAACCATCATTTTTTTGGTCAGCAGTTGACCACTTCATTGTTGTATCTCTGGGCTCATTCACAGGTGAATTGTCGTTAAATACTGTCCAGTCTGTTCTGACGTATAGCCACCCTGTTTAGGGTTTCCGAAGAACAGCTGGTGGGCTTGAACCACTGACCTTGTAGTTAGCAGTCTAGTGCTTATCCTGCATTGCCACACCAAGACTCATGTTGCTAAGTGGCATTGAGTCGGTTCCAATGCATAGCGACCCAGTATAGGGTTTCCAAAGAGCAGCTGGTGAGCTTGAACTGCCAACTTTGCAGTTCAAACAGCTTTTGCAATCTGGCACATTAACCCACACCACCACATCAGAACTCCAAGACTCCTCATAGGTGTTGGGAGGTGGTGGTTATGTGCCATGGAGTTGATTCCAACTCATAGCTACCCTGTACAGGGTTTCTGAGACTGTAAATCTTTATGGGAGCAGAACACCTTATCCTTCTCTCCCGTGGAACAGCTGGTAGTTTCAAGCTGCTGACTTTGCAGTTTGCAGCCCGACTCGTAATCGCTATGCAGGTGTTAGCATATCAGAACTAGTTCGTGATGGCTAGAGAAAGGAGATCCAGATCTTGTAGAACTCTAGAGGCCACCCTGAGAAATTTGAAGTTTTCTTAAAGACCACAGTGAGTTCTTCAAGCACTTTAATTGGGAGTGACCTGGCCACGTTTATGTTTCAGAAGGATTGCTGGGTTACCTGTAGAGAATGACTGATGAGGCCAGATTCGGGGCTGTGGGACTAACCTGAGAGGCTGGTTCAGAGCAAGCAACAGATGGGAGAGAGATGGTAGAGGTAGAATGCATATATGTCAATCACAAGTTGAAGGAGACGAGGATTGAGTGGGGAGAAATCGTTGATGACTTGTTCTAACTGAAGCAAAAATGTAGGTGGTGTTCAATGATCTGGGATTAAAAGCAGGTAGGGAAGAAAATGAGTTTGGGATAATGAGTTCATTTGAAGTGTCGTAGGTTTATTCAAATAGAAATGGTAAGATGCAAGTGTAGGGCTCAGGAGAGAGGCCTACAGTGGGAGACAACACACAGGAACTCATTAAAGTTGTTGGAAGGCGGGAGATCTCCCAGGGAGGTTGTATTGACTGAGAAAAAGGGCTAAGAATGGAACTTGTGGAAACACACAGGTGTTTGGGAAAGAGGAACTGATGAAGGAAAGGAGAAGGAATACTAGGAGAAAGTGGACTAATAGAAACCAAGAGTTTCCAGGAAGTATGATCCAATCTGTCTGGTACCACAGTGACGTCAAAAGAATTGAACTGTGGTCTTCATACTTAGCAACAAGGAATTAATCAGTGGCTTTGACAACGAGAAGGCGGCTGCAGTGGGGCAAGAGACAGATAGCAAGTGAAGAACTTTTCTTGATGTGGGAAGGAGAGTACTAAGGGGCTGCATTCAGATCCTGTTTGTGAGCAGGAAAAGAAGGGGTGGCAGGCAAGAAAGCCAAGATACAACAGAGAAAATTCTCCATGTGGACAGGAAGGATATGAGCTAACGTCATCCTGCATGGTAGCTCCCAGTTTCCTCATCTGTGAAATGAGGATTGGGATCTCTGTCTCAACTGGGCTTCTGTCTGGTGATGCCCAGAAAACCATCTAGCACCACTCATGGCACCAGCAATTGTGAAGAGAAGGTGACACGAAGGAGGGTTAACCTCGCCTCCTAAGTGACTAGTATGTGTAAGGGGTCAGAGGTATCAAAAACCGCCTTCTGTTTGGAGCCTAGAAGAGCAGTGGTGTGCTTTCACAGAACTGGGGACACGTGCTTAGGCAGAAGATAAACATTGGAAATATGCTCCAAGCCAGAGTTCTTAGAAAAAGGAATGTCCTTCCCTAGCTTATTTTCTAGAGAAGAAAATGATTTCTTTTTTTCTTTTGTGGCAAGGGTAGATGGGGATCAGAAATGAATTACCCACCATTTAACTCAATAGTATTGAAATATGGTGGAAGCATGGTGACTCTGTGTGATAAGCACTGGACTGGGGACCACAAGGCTGGTGGTTCAAGCCCATTTAACTACGTACTAGAAATCAGGTAGGAGACATTCCCTTGAATTCAGTTCTGTGCTTTATTACTTCGGAACTCCAGAATGATATGATCAGGAAACTGAAAAGCACTTAGGGCTGCGCTTGTTGGAGCATTTTGAGAGCGCCAACCCCTCAAAGCCCAGTTGTTCATATTCTTCATCTGTGTTTACTGTGTTGATTTTTGTGGCATCTTAAATTGTGTTCTGGTCTTATTTAGCTTTGTAATTTCAGATTGGTAACCTTTGCTATTACGTTGCTCAAATCTCTATGAAGAAGTAATTTCTCATTTAATTATTTCCACAGATATGCAGACCGGCAACCTTCTTAAAGACAAGAGAAAAGACTCACTAGATGTCAGATCTCTTGCCAGCCGATCAGGTGAAGGTAGGTGCCAAAGACAATAGAATATTCTTGTTTCAGTGTTGAACACTGGACCCCTCCCCAGTCTTATCTTCCGGTAACTGTCTACCTCCAGTTCATGAGAGGGAAGGGTACCCTCTGGAAACGTTTGCCTTCTTCTCCGCTTCCCCTACCCACCCAACTCTTACCATTGGGCTCCATTCTCAGCCTTTTAAAGAAGTCAAGGGAATGAGGGAAAGAAAAGATGCATTTTTCCTACTTATTTTATTGTTTATTTCCTAAAAAATTTTATTGTTTATTTCCTAAACTATAAAAGCAGAAGATGTCAATTTATATTTGTTTTAATTGTATAGGTAACATATTCTATTTCTTCAAAATACATTCCATTGTGAGTTGCAGTTAGCCAGTAAGCTTGCCTTTTTTAGGGGTATGAGCCCAATTTTTGGATAATGAAAGACTCAACAAGCACAAATGAAGTTCTAATTGGACTACACAGATAGTTTCCAATTTATGATGTATTTAGGTTATGATGAACCACCTGTCTTTGTACTACACAGTGTTACCATCCTCAGATGTTCACGCAGAGATGTTAATGTGTAATGTTTCCAACCCCCAAAGACAAAGATAAGCTTTCTAAACAGACTCATTACAAGAGCAATAATAATAAAAATGCTGAAAAGAAAAAGAGGTATTCAACTTAAATCAGATCCTATTAGTGAACACCTTCATAAGTCAGGGACTACCTGTAATTTTTGTAATTTTTTTTTCTAAGGTCTGGGTTGTTTTTTTTTTGTTTTTTCCCGAACAATCTGATAATGCTTTTAAAGTAAAGAAAAATTTGTATAGCTAGTGTGGAGGCAAATACAGGGATACCTCAGAGATACCGCAGGTTCGGTTCCAGACCACCACAATAAAGGAAATATTGCCATAAAGTGAGTCAAACGTAACATTAAACAAAGATAACAAGACGTGAAGCTATTGTTTCTCCACATACCCTCCAGCTAGGTCTACACACTTCGGAAGGTGGTGTTTCCACTGGACTGCTAACCGCAAGGTTGGTGGTTCAAATCCACCAGCTGCTCATTGGAAACCCTGTACCGGGTTGGTATGAGTTGGAACCAACTCAGCAGCACTTAGCAACAGCCCTTCCCAAAGAACTTTGCACTCTTCAACTTACACATCGAAACTGCTGTTTGGGCATCCTGGATGGACTCACATGGGCTTCCTTTTAAATGTCCTTTGAGTCTTGGAAACACAAAGGGGCAAGATCCTGGGGTAAGGTTTCTCAGGAAAGTCTTGTAAGTCTGTGTTACCCTCAGGGAATGAGCAGATGCGTTGTCGTGGTGGGAAAAAATTCCACAGCCCAACTTTCCTGCCCTTTTCCTCACCAATACCATTTTCAGTTTTCTTAAAACTGTCGTCATTCTGTGTCCTTTGAGAAAATCTATCAAGAATACCTGACCCCTCTGGAATCACACAAAAACCAGGTGCCATAATCTGAAGAGATTTCTCTTCATTTTGAATTTAACTCACCCAGTAGAACCCCACAGGAGCTGTTGTCTTGATTGCACCTTGTTTGAAGGCTAGACCCTAATGAGGTGAAGTCAGGTTCTAACTGGAAGAACTTGTCTGCAGCCATCTACTGATCAGCAACTTATTTAAACACGTTTTGTTTAGAAGAATCCCATATATGAATGAACGGGAACCCTAGTAGCAATATTTTTTTACTTACCTTGTATATAAACACACATGTACATCTCTCACCACTGATTTTGATCACCATAAATTTTGCCTGTTCTTGTACTTCATGTAAAGAGCCCTGGTGGCACAGTGGGTCAAGCATTAGACTACTAACCACGTAGCTAGTGGTTCAAAGCCACCAGCCACTCAAAGGGAGGAAAGTAAGGCTGTTTTTCCCGGTAAGATTTATAGCCTTGTACAATAGGACAGCCCTGTCCAGTAAGTCGCTATGAGTTGTAATCAAGTGGATGACAGTGAGCAGTATACATCATATAAATGGAATTGGACAGTACGTACTCTTGTGTTTGGCTTTTTTCTCTCACTGGACTATTTTGAGACTCCATGCTGTTCAATGTATCAGTAGTTATGTTTTCTTACTAAGTAGTATTTAAGGAGCCCTGGTGGTGTAGTGGGTTACATATTGAGCTCCTAACTGCAAGGTCAGCAGTTCGAGTCCACCAAGCACTCCATGGGAGAAATATGAGGCTTTGTGCTCCTGTAAATATTTACAGCCTCAGAAACCATATACAGGCTTGCTGTGAGTCAGAACCAACTACAGCACATAGCCAGCCCAGCTGTTTATCACTGTTGTTAAGTGCCAACGAGTTGGTTCCAATTCTAGCCACCTTGTAGAGGGTTTCCACGGATCCTGGCAGGTTTGAACCACCAACCTTGATGTGTAAGCAGCAGTGCTTATCCTATAGGCCATAGTTTTGTTCTGTTTTTTAACTAACATTAATGAACTGCTGATACACCTAACAATGTGAAATCTCAAAAATACTACAATAAGTGAAAGAAGCCAGAGACAAGAGCGAATATTTACATGTGCTCATGCAGAGACTGTGCAGAGCCCTTAGGCAGTTGTTTGAACGGAACAAGTCGGGGCTACTGCATGGTTTACAATCAGGAAAGGTGTGCACTGGCGTACCTTTTTACCTGATCTAGTCAATCTGTATGTTGAGCAAATCTGAGATGCTGGACTGTATAAAGGAGGACAGAGCAATAGGACTGGAGGAAGACTCAGTAACAAACTGTATATGCAGATGATGATTCAGCCTTGGTTGCTAAAAGTGAAGAGGACTTAAAATACTGATGAAGATAAAAGACCACACAGCCTTTGGTCTGAGTTACACCTAAATAGAAAGAAAACAAAAATCCTCACCATTGGACCAATAAATAACATCAAGATAAATGGAGAAAAGACTGAGTTGTCAAAGACTTAATTTTGCTTGAATCAACCATCAACACTCATGGAAGCAATAGTCAAGCAATCAAATGATTGCATTAGGCAAGTCTGCTGCACAAGACCTCTTTAAAGTGTTGAAGAGCAAAGATGTCAGCTTGAGGACTAAGGTGCACCTGGCCCAAGCCATGGATTTTCAGTAACCTCGTATGCATGCAAAAGCTGGACAGTGAATTAGGAAAACCGTAGAAGAATTGATGCTTTTGAAATATGGTGTTGGAGGGGGAATATTACAAGTACCATGGACCACCAAATGAACAAACAAATCTATGTTGGATGAAGTACAGCCAGAATGCTCCTTGGAAGCCAGGATGGCCAGACTTTGTCTCTTGTACTTCAGACTTGTTATCAGGAGGGACCAGTCCCTGGAGAAGGACATAATATTTGGTAAAGTGGAGTTTTCAGCAAAAAAAAAAGAGGAAGGAAGAAGATCATCAACGAGATGGATTTACACAGTGGCAGCACAACTGGCTCAAGCTGTAGCAGCGATGGTGAGGTTGGTACAGGACTGGGCAGTGTTTTGTAATTTTGTGCATAAGATCTCAGTCAGTACCAACTCAATAGCACCTAACACCAACAACATACAGCCTTCAGTATGGGCTACACCTCAACATAAGACAAAAACAAAAACTGGACTAATAAGCAACATCATAATAAATAGAGAAAAGATTGGCATTATCAAGGATTTCATTTTACTTGGATCTGCAGTCAACACCCATGGAAGCAGTAGTCAAGAAATCAGTGTATTGCATTGGGCAAAGACTTCTTTAAAGTGTTAGAGAGCATAGGTGTTACTCTGAGCATTAAGGTGCACCTAACACAAGCCATGGTGTTTTCATCTTCTTCATATTCATTCAAAAGTTGGACAGTGAATAAGGAAGACCAAAGAAGAATTGAAGAATTTGAAATTACTTTGTTGGTGCGTAATACTGAATATACCATGGACAGCCAGAAGAATGAACAAAAGTATCTTAGAAGACGTACAGACAGAATGCTCCTTTAAAAGCAAGGATGGTGATACTTTTTATCTCAGGTACTCTGGAGATGTCCATCAGAAGGGACCACTCCTGGGGAAGAGCATTATGGGTGGTAAAGCAGAAAGAGGGTCAGTGAAAAAGAGGAAGACCCTCAAAAATATGTTGACACAATGGGCTCAAACACAGCAGTGTTTGTAAGGATGGTGCAGATTGGCCAGTGTTTGTCTCTGGTGTACAAAGGGTTGTGTGAGTCAGAACCAACTCAAAGGCACCTAACAACAATGCTCTATTACATGTTGTCACTAAGTGCTGTCAAGTCAGTTCCAACTCATAGTGAACCTGTATAGAGGAGCAGCTGGTGAGTTTTGAACCACCAGTCTATGGTTTAAACCGATCTTGTGGTTCAAACTGACCTTGTGGTCCAGTGCATTATCCATTCTCGTCTTAAGGACCATTCATGTTGTTTCCATGACTAATAATACTACGGGTATTTTTTTATGAGTATTGTGTGTTCATCTTTTATCTGGAGCTGAAGGGCCATCTATTAGCAGTTACTTTCCATCACTGATGTTTGACAGTTTCTCTCATTTCTTCCACACTGGGCATTTTTCCATTTTAGTCATTCTAGTGGGGATGATTTTATTTTCCTGATGACTAATAAGGTTGAACACCTTTTCATATACTTACTATTTGGGTATTCTTTCATGAAGTCTATTGTATCTTTTGCCCACTTTGTTATGTGGGTTATTAATCTTTCTCTCATTGGTTTGGGGGAATTTTTTATTTTACATGTGGGTATGCTAATGAATATATGAATCATATATTCTCTGCTGTCTCTTCATTCTCTTAATTGGTGTTTTTTAATGAACAGAAGTTCTTAATCTAAACTAAGTCCAATTTACCAGTTTTGTATTATGGTTAATGCTTTCTGTGTCCTGACTAAGATATTTTTCTAACATAGAAAGATGCTCTTCTATGTTTTCTTCCAGAAGCTTTGCTTTCACTTTTTATCTTTCACGTAGGTCTGTGCTCCATTTTAATGATAGTTTATGGTCTCAGAGTGGTGGTATTGGTAACTGTGTGTTGTGTGTTGATTCCGAGTCATGGGGACCCTGTATTGGGTTTCTGAGGCTGTCCATCTTTACATAAGCAGAAAGCCTTGTCTTTCTTCCACAGAGCAGCTGGTAGTTTCCCAGTGCTGACTTCGCAGTTAGTAGCCCAACTCCTAACCCTGTATGCTACCCGGACTCCTTATGATGTCAGAGTTGTTAAGTGCTGTCAAGTCGTGTCTGACTCACAGCAGCCCTACATAGGTCTCCAATGAGCGGCTGGTGGGCTTGAACCTCTGACCTTGTATAGGGTTTCCGAGCAGCAGCTGGTGAGTTTCAGCTGCCAACCGTGTGATTCAAACTGACCTTGCAGTCAGTGCTTTACCCTACAGTGCCACACCAGGACTCTGCTTATGTTGTGTTTTTTTCCATTGGTCAATTGTTGTTGCTAATACAGAGAAATACAATTGATTTTCATAAATTACCCATGTCCCCAGTAACCTGAATGAAGGTACTTGTTTGATTATAAGAGTAGTGTTTGTCGATTCTGTAGACTTTCTGCACACAGTCATGATAATCTTGATAATTTTTTTCTTTTTCTTGCATCTCCACTATTATATATTGTTTGATTTTTTTTTTTTTATAAACATGTTGCTTTCATTATGTTAGAACTGAAAACAAGTCATTGTATTGGCAACGTGATCAAATGGATTTGAAAAGTTGTCAACCTTAGGCTGATCACCAAAATTAGACTGAAGAAGTGTGTTGGTTCCTGAACTGTAAGGCTCTTCGGGGCCCTCAGTTAGACGTGGGCAGTGCCGCTCTGTGGACCTTGGTGTCTTCATCTGTCAGTTGGAGCTGACGCATCAGGCAGTGGAACACCCTGTGGTCCTTTAAGGTCTTTGGTAAACAGCCTTCGCCTGACAGTGAGGCTTTCATGGTGAGACACAGAACTCTATGTGATTTTTTTCTCCCTCCTGCCTGTACATTGCCCCGGCTTTCCCCACACACCCCAAAGGAACCATCTCTTGGCAAAAGCAACAGAAAATTAACAAATTTTAGATCCTAAGCTTTGCTGCCTGCCTCATTCAAGGTTAAACATACGATTAAATGTAACAGTGGAATGCGCCAAAAGATACCCTGAGAATTTTAACCAGAAATTCACATCTTTCAGCCAGTGGTGCCTTGTATTTATTGCTCCTGCCATATATGAAACAAAGGGCCTGTGGTATTCTCTCCCAGAACATTTTTACTCCTGGATAGCTGCTCGTTGGATAGTTATAAAGCCTTAGTGTTATAGAAACAAAAAGAGGCTAACTGTTTGGCCTTGACATGCTAGATTGTTTCCCCTGTTTTCTCTCTGGCCTATGACATCAGAAGTTCTGTCTGTGGAGACACGTGCATCCTAGTGCCTAGAACTGAAGGCAGCAGTGTTGGTTATGCCAGAACCAAGGCACTAACCAGGATGGAAAGGAAACGCATTACGTAGCTGCGCCCACAGTGGCCAGGGGAAGAAAGGCAGCTGTGGAGCCATCGGCCGGCAAGGCAGGTGCCCGAGGTGGTACGTACCCTGACTGCTGCATTCCTCTCTCCATAGTTGCCAGTCAGAGACGACACTCCTCCTTGGCCCGGATCCATTCCATGACAATTGACGCGCCCATCACCAAGGTGAAGCAGTTTGTTTGGTCTGCACCCAGGATGGACGTCCCTCATCCTCCCAGTAGATTGTTTCCATTGAGAAGAAACAGCGACCTGCAGCAATAGTAACAGCAGTGCGCAGAGTCACATGATGCCACCTCCTCTGAAGAGAAAGGATGCGCGGCATGAACATTTTGGTGGTGGTGGTGCAGTTGGTTCCGACTCATAGTGGCCCTGTACAGGGTTTCTGAGGCTGTCAATCCTTCCGGGAGCAGAAAGCCTCATCTTCCTTCTATGGGACCACTGGTAGTTTTGAACTGCTGACCTGGAGATTAGCAGCCCAATCTGTAAACACTACGCTACCAGAGCTCCCGCCATGAACATTTTTTTGTTGTTGTTAAGTGCCGTGGAGTCAGTCCTGACTCATAGCGACCCTGTACAGGGTTTCCGAGTCTGTAAATCTTTATGGGAGCAGAAAGCCTCATCTTTCTCCTGCAGAACCGCTGCTAGTTTCAAACTGCTTGCCCTTGTGGTTCACAGCCTGATTTGTAACCACTATGCTTTTTTCCAGTCTTAAATCAGCATGAGGGAGCCCTGCTAGCATAGTGGATTGTGAGCTGGGCTGCCAACCACAAGGTCAGCAGTTTGGATCTACTAGCCATCACATGGGAGAAAGATGAGACTTTTCTACTCCTGTAAAGATTTGCAGCCTCAAAAACCCTCTCCAAGATCATTGAATCGGAGCTGATCCCACGCACACAACCACCACCACAACCAAATTCACACGAGGCTCTGTTGCCAGCCCTGACTCCCTGGAGAACCTTCCCATTGTTTTTAAGCTCTTCTCTCCTTATTGTAGGTCATCAATATTATCAACGCTGCCCAAGAAAGCAGTCCTATGCCTGTGACGGAAGCCTTAGACCGAGTGCTGGAAATCCTAAGAACCACTGAATTATATTCCCCACAGTTCGGTGCTAAGGATGATGACCCTCATGCTAACGACCTTGTAGGGGGCTTAGTGTGTGTAAGTATATACCATCAGGCTAGCCTGCCTGGTTGTTTTTGTGTCCTTAGCAGTTACTTCTTTATATTGTCAGGTGCCATCTAGTCGGTTCCATTGCATAGCATTCCCGTGTACAACAAGTGAAACACTGCCCGGTCCTGCACCATCCTTCCACCTGTGGTTTCAGCCCATTGCTGTTGGTGCCACTGATCAGTGCATTTCATTGAGGGTCTTCCTCTTTTTTGCTGACCCTCTACTTTATCAAGCATGATGCTCTTCTCCAGGAACTGGTCCCTCCCGATAATATGTCCAAAATTAGTGTGATAAAGTCTCACCATTCTTGCTTCTGAGGAGCGTTACAGCTGTACTTCTTCTTAGGCAGGTGTGTTGGTTCTTTTGGCAGTCCGTGGCAATTTCGGTATTCTTCTCCCACACCATCATTCATAGACTTCAGTTCTTCTAGGCTGGCGTCACCAGAGCTCTCTGAAACAGCCGGCACCCTCTGTATGTAGGACAGTGAAGGCCTGAAGTCCTCTGTTGTCCAGGCTCTGCTGCTCTCTGGCTAGACGGTCCCCTACCTTTCACCACTGCGGGAGACCTCAGTGTGGCCGGAGCGTATTTTAGACATCATAGGCAATTCTCAATCTTTCTCACCTTTTTAAAAAGATTTTTAAAACTGGAAGTAGACTATTAAATCAATATTAAATGTTACATATCAAATTACAAAGTCGATGCTCTCCTTCTTCTGCCGTGTGTGTTTAAAGGTGCCAGGAGGTAGGGCTTGGTGTTGCCTCTAAAGCATCTGATGCAAACTCTGGTGACTTAGGAAAAAAGAGTTTGGGAACATTCTATCACGGGCTTTTAGGGGTTCCTACCTGCCTCAGTCTCATACAGAGTTTTCACATGGAAAGAACATTGTGGAACACTGCTCATTCCAATGCTAGAAATTAACTACACCCACTCTCCCAATTCATGTTTTCTGAGGTAATTTGAATTCCTAAAAAATGGCAGTGACCTTGGAGGGTTGAAGGTTCCCAGAGTTGATAATACATAAACTCTGAGGCCGCCCCAACCTGTAAAGAGAGGTGAGAACAGTGGACTAGTATCCTGGATGTGAGTGAGAGGCAAGGTGGAGAGGAAGAAGAGGGGCGGGGCTTGGCTGTGTTGGGTGGAGCCACTGGTGAGTAGCCTTCACAGCTCAGGCTTTTCACGCAAAGTGGGGGAAGTGAGTTGCTGAGAGTGGAAAAGGATCAAGTTTTCAGAGGAACCCCAGTATCTATTAGGAGGAGGGAACTGAGGGGAATTGTCCCTAAGAGGCCAAAACAGCCATGAGGTTGAAACAGGAATTTGGGGCTTTGGGGTCTTCTCTGAAGCTCACCTCCCTATTGATTGTGCCCCCGAGTTTAGCTTCCAGCAGGGCCAGCCCTTCCCAGCATTCAACTGCATGCAGTGTTCTCCGGAAGTGGCTGTGGACAGGACGCTGCCCACAGTGATGAGCACAGGGTCTGTCTGCAGGATACAGGGGAACCTTGGGTGGACTGGTGGAGAGGACTGCCCTTCAGCTGTCCTCTGCAGCCAGCTGTCCCAGGGAAAAACTCATGACTGTTTCTCATTTCCCTGCTTTCTGTCAGGATGGGTTGCGAAGACTATCAGGGAATGACTATATTCTTTCATCAAAGAGTGAGTACTTCCTTTTGAATTCTTTCGGTCTTTATTAGCTATATATAATAGTAATCAAGTTTGAGTAATGAAAAATCATCTTTTTCAATAAAAACTCTCAAATAATGGTTGTCTTCCACAAAAACTTTAATATCTCATAAATCTTCAGGAGCAAAGCCCTGCCTAAGAAATGGCTAGTTTCATAAAGCCTACTGATTTTGTTTTGCAAATTGCACCACTTTGTAGACCTTCACCAGATTTCAAGCAGGATAATCAATCCCATCTCCCTTCAAGACGTCCCATCACAGATAACTCAAACCATGGAAAATGAGGAATTCTGGGACTTTGACATTTTTGAACTGGAGGCTACCACCCACAAGAGGTAAGTCCCTCTGGAGCTTGGCAGGTGGACCCTTGATTCAGAGGGTCTGTGTGGAAGATCCCACTCGAGGAATGTGCTGGTCCCAGGAGGAAGTCATGGGCCTCGGCCTCAGTGAGGGAGCCCGTTGACATTGAACGAGGAGGGGCTTAACCTCTCCAAATAGCGGGATTTTCTCCTGTCGATGTTGGTATGGTGAGATAATTGGCCAAGAACCCCACTCAGCTGAGAATTAAAATTTTCTTAGAAACATCTAAAAGTTGTAGTCACTCTGATTGGGTATGACCACAGAATGTGGATAAAAGTTTGACCACAGAAAGGGGTATGATCACCAAACGGGGATTTTTAACTTGAATTTTGTGCCTTGCTGGATAAGCCTTGTTAACCAGAGTGGGGGTCACCAACTAAGAGCCTAGAAAGGGATGTCCTCAGAGCCAGAGAGTTAAATAAGGACTGTCCTTCAGGGTGGGGGCCCTCAGCCCAGCTGACTGAAGGTAGTGTAGGGGATGATCTATCAGATCTTGTCCCAGTCTAGACAGTCTGTGTCCCCAACATCCTCCCTGCCCTTAATTCATGCTCAGCATAAGCCAGCCTTCTGATAGATTCTACTTCCTTAGCACTGCAGCCTGGATAAATGAGGGGTACTCTAGAAAGCAACAAGACAAGCCCACTCCTGTGCCCACTGAGTCCTTCCACACCTGGGTGACATTCTCATCTCCTGAGAGTAAGGTCAGGTCTTAGCAGCCTGACCTCCTCTGGATGTGCCTCAACAGAGCCATGTTCTTAACCCTCCAAACCAGGGCCAGACCAAAGTGACTCCTCAGAGTCGCCATTGTGTCACAGTCTCCCGAGTTAGAAGGGTACACATGCTGCATGACAGTGTCTGGCTCATATTTGAACCTCAGAAAATACTTTCTTCTAGACAGAACATCTGGCTAATGAGATGCAAGTCCAAAGTAGAGGATAGGGTTTAATGGAGGCACAGGGTTAGCCTAATAAAATTCTGGCTTGGGGGAATCTGCTAGTGCACGTAGGAATTAAATCAGAAGGGTGGGGAGCAGACCTTGTCCTAGCAGCCACAGGAGCTCTAAGGCTAGAATCTTGTGAGCAGCCAGGTCTCCCTGGTACATTTTGGTCCCCTGGAGGTAGGAGCTGGGCTGCACCTTGCCCAACGGGAAAAAGAGCAGCAGCCTCGGAGCATGCTCAAGTGCAGCTCGGGATTGCCGCCTAGACTGGGAACCTCTTCAGGATCCAAACACCCTGTTTTCTTGCTTTGTTGTAATGGGTGGATTTTTTTTTTTCCCCTCTCTCTCTCCAGACCTTTGATTTATCTTGGTCTCAAAATATTTGCTCGCTTTGGAATCTGTGAATTCTTAAACTGCACTGAGTCAACGCTCAGATCCTGGTTACAAATTATCGAAACCAATTATCATTCCTCTAACCCGTACCACAATTCTACACATGCCGCAGATGTGCTACATGCGACGGCCTATTTTCTGTCCAAAGAGAGGATAAAGGTAAATGGGTGTCTGTGGTCCGTGTCTACCAGGTAGCAGCAGTGAGGACAGTCCCTGGCTTCTGCCTCGGCCAGGGTGGTACAGGGTGTGACTGTTCAGTAGTCTCACACTTGTCCCGCAGCCTGGCACACGAAGGGTGTGGCCACATGAACTCCAGCAGTAGCTGCACATTGGTAACGTTCATTCCTGACATGCCCCATGTTGTGGGAATACGGAAACAGGATCAGGGAGGCATGCTGTAGGTCAGGATAGGGATGTTCAGGGGGTCAGTCTGAAGCTATAGGCTCGTATAAGGAACTAACTTAGATATTGCTGCTTAAGGACCCCAACTGTACCCCATAATCAGCCACTTGGGACCAAAGTCACTGCCCTACACTGTTCATAGAACATGGTTGCATCTCTGGTTCAAGCACAGACCCAGCCAGCAATTCTTTCTCCCCTATCAGCCCACCGACATCTGGTTAGTCATCTCACCTTGCCTAGTATAACACGTGAATGTTCCGATTCATCTCCTCGTCATAATGTTGCTTCTGCTGTCCCAGTGAGGCTCCCAGCTAGACAGTTCCAAAGCCCAGATTCTCCTGCAGAATACACTGCTGCCAACATGCTTTTCTGCAGCAGCAAACCTGCCTCCATCACTGCCAGGAGCAGCTTCTACTCCCTGCAGGATGGCACCTCCACAGGACGGGCATTCAGGGCTCTCCGGACTCACAGCAGCTCCTCCTCATCCCTCCCTGCCCTGTGCCCCAGACGCAAATATAGCCTGGCTCCTGACCCAGATGGACCAGTGACTTCTTTATTCCTTTAAGGAATTTCCCCACACTCCATAAACCTTTTTCAGAGCCTTATAAAAACATGGAAAAAATTAAGAGATCATCATTCCACAAAGTATCAGTTCACAAAGCCCCAGTACCGGTCTGACAAAGGTAGCACTAAAGCAGGAAAGAAAACTCGACCAGTCCTCAACTTACAGGGTTTTTGGTTTTATTTTGTTTTCAGTTAAGCCTCTCTCTTGTAGTCAGTCTTAGCTGAGCAGTAGTAGTTCATGTTAGTCTGATTTTTATCTGTTGAGGACACCCTGTACGAGAGAGTTTCAAAAAGTTCATGGAAATATTCTTTTATTTCCATTTTCCATGAACTTTTTGAAGCCCCCTTGTATTCTGCACCATCCTTTAACTTGTGTGAGACTCTGCACATGCTTATCAGAGAAGAGTTACTGATTTTCAGGCTGAGATTAGGAAAACAGATAGGATTTGTCCACACAGTATGCTTTTCCTAGAAATGTGTCTTGCCTTAAAGTAATAAAGTAACAGGACTGAAAGAAAACTGTACAGACGGCTTCCTTTTCTCCTAAGCTGTACCTTGCTTTTGAAAAAGCTCTCTTGTTTTCAGCAATCTTTAGATCCAGTGGACCGGGCTGCTGCCCTCCTCGCAGCCACCATTCATGACGTGGATCACCCCGGGAGAACCAACTCTTTCTTGTGTAATGCCGGAAGTGAGCTGGCCATCTTGTATAATGACACTGCGGTCCTGGAGAGCCACCATGCAGCGCTGGGTTTCCAGCTGACCATTCAGGATGATAAATGCAATATCTTTAAAAACATGGAGAAGTAAGAACAGTAACTTATTAGGAAAGTTTGTGCATGTTGAGCCTGTCTTTTTTTTTAGCAGCTTTGAGAAAACAGTTCACGTATGTGAAGTGTAACTTGTTTTCTAGTGTATTCAGAACTGTGTGAACATTACCACACTCAAGTTTTGAACATTTTTATCCTACCAAAAAGAAACTCGAAATGCATTAGCTGTTCCTTCCCATGCCCCGTCTTCTTCCCTAGTTTTGAGCAAGCACTGGTCTACCATAAGGCCTTGATATTTAATGCCACTTAATTTAGTTATTGATTTTTTCCTATGACAGCGTACCTGCTCATTCTTTGAGGCTATAGCCAGAGCTGTTCTACAAAGATTTCTTTGGGAAACTTTACACTATAGCCCTGATCTTACCCCTTCAGGCTTCTTGTTCCCAAAACTCAAAGCAGAGCATTTTAAAAGGACACAGTTTTGTGCCCCTTGTCATTTTTGATGTAATGTAAACAGACAAGCACACAAACTTCATCCCATCTACCCTACAGCCTACTACTTGTACCCCCAATTCGAGTCCCTGAAGCTACCACAATGGCTGCCTTGATGTAAACTGAAGAGCACTGAACTCAGGATGGTTAGGGACTCTAGATGGAAAACCGATTGAGACACATACCTTTGCATTTTGATATTTTGGTTTGATAAGGTTTCTGGCATAACTAATCACTGGAAAATAACATAAGACCCTGATAACTTTGGTTATTTCCTGGAAACCGAGTTAGGTAACTGGAGAAAAGGGAGACTTTGCCTCACATCCTTTTGTACCTTTTGAATTATACAGATTATTAGACAAAGACTGAAGGAAGAGTTATCAAATATTCCTGGGAACTTTTCCCAGTCTCAGAAGAAGAGCTTCCTTCAGAGTTCTCTGGGCACTAACGTGGTTGGATCTCAAGGTGCCTGAGTGTGTGTTACACTGTGTTTTATCTTGTGTTAGTCTAAGGACTGTATGCGGTACACTGTACAACCACAACAGTAATAAAAACAGTGCATCCATGAAGACGTGCCCATAAAGTTCCCTCCCATCTTAGTGTCTGTAGATGTAGATGCTCACCTGTAATCTCCACAATATCCTGGAGGAGTATGCCCTGTGACTTCCAGGCACATTAGCAGTTGAGCTGCAGTGCACACGTATGTTGGGTAACAGGCTGATTTCAGAAGTCCCTGTCTGTCTGACTCAGTCTCTCACTTGTCGCCTGAAACAGGAACGACTATCGGGTGCTGCGCCAGGGGATTATTGACATGGTTTTAGCCACAGAGATGACAAAGCATTTCGAGCATGTCAACAAGTTTGTCAACAGTGTCACCAAGCCCTTGGCATTGCTAGAAGAAAACAAGGTAAGGGAGACTCGTTTTAGAGACACATGAGTTTGTGACCCTTATTCCTATGTGCGTATTCTGTGGTAGCAGCCCCTCATTTCTGGAGCTGAGGTATAGCACCCACAACTGCCTGACAAGTATAGCCTCAAACCTCCCTTCAGACAGGAGGCCAGAGCTGATGCCGAAGATCCCAGTTCCAATCCTTCTACTGTTTCCTGGTGGAGATAATAAATCTCAAGGCATAAGACTTCACGTCCTTGGGAGGTCAGCATCCTAGAGAATGTGTTCTTCCATTGAGGTCCACACAGCTGACCTACCTCATACTCACTGCCCCTCCATCTTTCTTCTCCTCAACTCCTGTCACTATCCTGAAAGACTTTGCCAGGCCGGCCCCGGAATGGCTTATCCAGATACATCGTATCAAACTAGTCCTTGATGTTTAACTCCATTTTATTTAGTAACTAATTTGTTTGACATGACCTTTGTCTACTCTCTCTTTGTACATCCTGCTGTTGAACCCGATGTTCAGACATGTTGAGCACCCTGCTCCCTTCGCCTTCCTTCTATTAGTTGGGCATCTTGCCCCTGACCCCTCCGCCCCCGATGGCATTGTTTCTCAGCTACTGCTACTAGCTGACCCCCTGCCGATAAGCCACAGACTTCACAGACTTATCTCCTGCCACTTAGTTCCACACTCGGCGAGTCCTCTACTCCACTTGACTGTCATGTTTCTCATCTCTGTTGTTAGTTCACAGGGCTATTCTGAGAGTCCATGTGACAGTCAGTACCCAGTGGATAAGAACAGAGACGCAGTAAGAAAGAACAGTTTCTAGGCCAGAAGTAGGAACACATCTGAAGAAAGAAGGCTGAGCCCAATGCTGGTGAACAGTAGAACCTTGGAGCAGGGAGAGCTAGGAGGCAGTCGTGGTAGACAGAGTCCAGCCTGGTACTCCAGGGGTCTGGGCAGCCGAGACTGAGGATGCCACTGCTCAGCTTAATGGCAGATCTGCCCCCACTGAGATGGACCTGTTACGGTCAAACACATTCAACTCCTGGGTGTAGAATCAAGAAGCTCTTACCTCTGCCAGAGCTCTGTGCCCCAGTACGCCCTCTTCCAACGCCATTAGATTATGGATTGAGAACCCATAGTGAGTGAGGCCCCTTGTGAGACAGACAGTCTGTAGTAATGTGAGTGGAAGCAGCTCAGGAGTGAAGGGAGTACTTTAGTTTTCATTGTGGCTCAGCTGGGTAACATTGGATGAGTCACTTTCTCCAAGTCCCAGGGCCCTCATCTATAAAAGGTAATCATGAATAATATACTCAGCTGTGCCTACCATAATCTTGTGAGTACAGATCAAAAGAGAATGACGTTAAGTCCTTTGTACACCATACAAATGCTCAGGGCAGAGTCAAGGAGTACCTTTATATACGACATAATCTTAGTACACTGCAGACTAATTCCTGGGATCACAGCTGCCCCACCACTGGATTGGGGGTTAGGATGGGAGAAACAGGGAACCACAAGAGCTCTTTGTCATGAGGGTAAAAGAACCATTGCTCCTTGAGTTCACACTCTGAACAAATGTAAGATAAAACCTGTTTGAGTTTTTGGTTACCAAAAGAGAAACGGAGGAACAGAAAGAAAAAGCAACTGTGAGAAAGAGTTGGAGTGAGAAGGAGAGAAGTATGAGGCCAGAAGAAGGGAAAGGACAGCTAAACCACCTGCCAGTACCACCATCCTACTCCTGGGTCCCCAGAACCTCACTGAGCCTTGGTTTTCCCCTGTGTACCTTCAGCACTCTGTGAGACCTTGAACTTATGGATCCCACCCAAGTACCTTTTTGTGCTTTACCAGAGCCCCACTGGTACTTGGCACCACACGCCTTATTTTGATAGCTTTGAATCCCATGCATGTTTTAGGAAACTGATAAAGATCGGGAAGCAATAAACAGTATGCTCAGGATGCCAGAGAACCGGACTCTGATCAAACGGATGCTGATTAAGTGTGCTGATGTTTCCAACCCCTGTCGGTCCCTGGAGTTCTGCATCGAGTGGGCTGCACGCATCTCAGAAGAATACTTCTCTCAGGTGAGATGCCATCTCTTATGTTCCCTGTTTGTTAAAGAGGTTGTCACCAAACAAAGGCCTTTTATCAGGGCTCACTTCTCAAACCAGGTACTAGAGGAGGCACCCTCATTGTGACTGACCCACCTCTTTGATCTGTTTTATGGGGGTCCCATGTCCCATGTAAGATTCTGTTTGAGTTCTTCTTCTAGTCATGGCCAAGTAGCTCCTATTAAACCAACCCTCCTCCAGGTAATAATTATAAACTAAAATGTGTGAAAATCAGAAACTTGTCAGAGAAGGAAAAGTTCGCAAGACCCGAAAACCAGGCAGTTCCGTCACATTCTAAGTTCACAGGTTTCACTGCTTAGCTGCTTGAAAGCACCGGAGAAAAGCCATGCAGAAAGTAGGGCATGGTAAGTTTCTATGCCTTTTTGTCTAAGGTCAGGCCTAGTCAGCACCACAGAGGCTCCTAAAAACTGGGTTAGAAATTAGCAACATCACTGAATTGAAGAAACAGAGGGCAGAGTTTGGTGTTAAAGAATTTAAATATAAAGAACAGATTGGTAGGTTCAAAGTAAATGGATAGAAAAAGGTTTTTATAATTTGCATGAAGTAAAAAGGCTGGAACGGCCATATTAATATCACACAAGCTCATTGTGAACATTTTGCCAAGGACGCTATTCAGGTAGCCAACAAGCCTATGAAAAGATGTTCAGCATCATCAGCCATTAGATAGATGCAGATCAAAACAATAAAGAGATGCCACTTCATTCTACAAGGATAGCTAAGATGTGAAAAAAAAAAAGGAAAACAGCAAATGCTGGTGGAGATGCAAAATGGTACCACCGCCGTGGAAAACAGTTTGGCATTTCCTCAGAAAATTAAACATATGACCCAGCAATTCCACTCCTAGGCATATACCCAAGTGACCTGAAAAAGTAGTGATACAAACAGTATTTACTGTAAAGTGGAAACAACCTCAATTTCTATTAATGGATGAATGGATGAACAAAACGTACACGCAAAAAAGAGGCAAATTGGTTCTCAGGAGAGGAAGCAGGAAGCCATTGTTTGGTTAGAGTAGCTGGTAGATGAGTGCTGCACATCATGATTAGCATAATGGGCGTGGCTTAAATGGAATTGTCCCAGGAACTCTTTGGAACACCTTCATGCATATTTTACAATAGAAAAATAAACATAAAAAAAAAAAAAAAAATCAAAGTGTAGTAGAGCACTTCATGATAATAATAAAAGTGTAAATTCTCTAGGAAGAAATCGTAACTAAAATGGACGGAGTAAAATGAACAGAATAAACACTGGACTAGTAACTGCATCGCTGTGAGTCCAAACCAACTTGACATCACTTAACAAACAAGTCAGCAACTGACCAGATAAAATGTCAGTTAGGACATAATCTGAACCCTGTATCTTCAGAATACACTTTCTGCAAGTGTGTGTCATACATTCACTAAGACAACCATAAAACGCCCTATAGGTAATAGAACTGGTACGGCACCATAGGATAAGCACACTCGACGTCAAGGTTGGCAGTTCAGACTCACCAGCCACTCCTCAGAAACCCTATTCAGACAGGGTCGATGAGTCGGAACCAACTCCTGACAGCACTTAACAACAACAATGAATAAGTCTTTTCAGAAACAAAGCCTCATCTTTTCCCACAGAGTAGCTGGTGGGTTTAAGGACATGCAAACCAAGACAACATTGAGAAACCACTTCATCCCCCTTAAATGTTGTTGTTGTTAGGTGCCATCAAGCTGGTACTGACTTATAGCTACCCTATGCACAACAGAAAGGAGCTCTGGTAGCATAGTGGTTACGAATTGGGCTGCGAACCTCAGGGTCAGCAGTTTGAAACTACCAGCTGTTCCGCAGGAGACAGATATGAGGCTTTCTTCTCCTGTAAAGATTTACAGCCTCGGAAACCCTGTACAGGATCACTATGAGTCAGAACCAACTCCACAGCACATAACAACATGCACAACAGAATGAAACACTGTCCAGTCCTTGGCCAACCTCACAATTGTTGCCAAGTATAACGTGACCACCTGGATGGCTGTGGTTAAATAAAAATAACATGTTGAAGATGCTGAGAAATTAGAACCTTCCTCCATTACTCAGTGGAATGCAAAATGGTATAGCCACTGTGGAAACCAGTTTGGTATTACTCCAAAAAGTTACCTAGAGAGCTAGCATACCTAGAGAGCTAGCATATGACACAGCCTCATCCCAGTTATATACCCAAAAAGGACTGCAAACAGGAGTGTGTTCACTGGGAGCACTATTCAAAACAGCCTAAGTGTTCATCAAAGAAACTGTGGATGAAACTTGAAGACATTCTTCTGAGTCAGTGAAGTCAGTCAGTTACAAAAGGGGAGATACTCGATGATCTCAACCATATAAAACAGACAAATGTAAAAAACCATAGTGTTTTAGCAATTACTAGAGGTGAGAGCCACCACCGTTGGTCATACTGTGGTGGCTTCTGTGATGCTGGAAGCTATGCTACTGGTATTTTAAATATCAGCAGAGTCATCCATGAAAGTTGTCAAAAAATGAAATTGAATACATAAAACTCTATATCCTAGGCATTAGTGAGTTGAAATGGACTGGTAGTGACCATTTTAAACCACACAATCATGTTTACTATGCTGAGAAAGACAAATTGAAGAGGAATGGTGTTAACATTTATCTTCAAAAAGAACTTTTCAAGATCTATCTTGAATTACAGTGCTACCTATGATAGGGTAATATACATATATGCCTGTAAGGAAGGCCAGTTAATTCCACTATTACTCAGATTTATGCACCAACCACTAAAGTCAGTGAGGATGAAATTGAAGTCTACTAACCTCTTCAAGGAGCCTTGATTCTGTAGTGGGTTACACATTGGACTGTTAACTGCAAGATCAGCAGTTAAAATCTGCCAGCCACTTCATGGAAGAAAGATGAGGCTTTCTGCTCTCATAAAGATTTCCAGCCTGAGAAACTGTATACAGGGATGCTAGGAGTCAGAACCAA
>NW_006408674.1:7756785-7758050 GCF_000296735.1 Chrysochloris asiatica | reverse complement strand
CTCACCTATGCCAAGAAATTTGCAAGACCGCTTCCAGGCCAATCGAGGAAGAGATTCCTATTTGTATCCATTCCCAAGAGAGGTGACCCAACGGAATAAAGATATCATAAGACAATATCATTACGGTCACATGCAAGTAAATTTTTGTGAAGATAATTAAAAAACTATTGCAGCAGTACATGTGGCAGAAGAAAGCTGCCAGAAATTCAAGCCGGATTCAGAAGAGGACATGGAATTAAGTATATCATTGGTGATGTCAGATGGGTCTTGATTTACAGCAGAGAATACCAGAAAGATGTGTACTTGTGCTTTATTGACTGAAAAAACATCGGACTGTGTGGATCATTATAAACTATGGCTAGCATTGCAAAACATGGCAATTCCAGAACATTAATTGTTCTCATGAGAAACCATAGACCAATAGGAAGTTGTTCAGACAAAACTAGCGGATACTAAATGGTTTACATTCAGGAAAGGTGTGTGCACCAGTATCCTTTCACCATATGTGGTAGTCAGTCTGTATGCTGAGCAAATCGTCCGAGAAACTGCATTAAGAAGAGCATGGAATCAGGATAGGAGGAAGACTCATTAACGACCTGAGATACACAAATGATACAACTTTGCTGCTGGGTTTACGGAAATCATTAGCTCCATTGCTCTGAAAGCCCCCTTGTACTAGGAAAAGGATTGCTCCACAGGAAAGCAAACGGTTCATGGAAAAAAAATCCCATTATCTTTTCATTCAATTTTCTACAAACTCTTAAGTCACGTTGTTCCTTGCTGTTGTTAGGTGCCATTGAGTTAGTACCAACTCACAGCGACCCTATGCTTTACAGAACGAAACACTGCCTGGTCCTGGGCCAACATCACAATTGTTTCCACACTTGAGCCCATTGATGCTGCAACTTTGCCAATCCATCTTGCTGGGTATCTTCCTCTCTCTCTGACCCTCTACCTTACTATCATGATATCCTTCTCCAGCTACTGGTCCCTCCTGACAATATGTCCGAAGTATAAGAGATGAAGTTTGGCCATCCTGGCCTTCAAAGGGCACTCTGACTGCATTTCTTCCAACACAGATCTCTTGGTGCTTTTGGCAGCCCATGGTACTTTGAACATTCTCCTCCAAAACCATAACTCAAAGGCATCAGTTCTTCCATGGTCATCCTTATTCACTGTCCAGCTTTCACATGCATATGACAATATTGAAAATACCATGGCTTGGGTCAGGTGCACCTTAGTCTTCAAACTGACGTCTTTGCTCT
>NW_006408674.1:7738781-7750375 GCF_000296735.1 Chrysochloris asiatica | reverse complement strand
GAGGTTGGCCCAGGATCAGACATTGTTTCGTTCTGCTGTGCATGGGGTCGCTATGAGTCGGTTCCGACTCGATGGCACCTGACAACAACAACAACATATGCATATGAAAGCTGGACAGTGAATAAGGAAGACTGTAGAAGAATTGATGCATTTGAGTCATGGTGTTGGAGGAGAATACTGAAAGTACTATGGACTGCCCAAAGAACCAACAGGTCTGTGTTGGAAGACGTGCAGCCAGAGTGCTTCCTAGAAACTAAGATGGCCAGATTACATCTCTCATACTTCAGACATGTTATCAGGAGGGACCAGTCCCTGGAGCAGGACATCATGCTTAGTACAGGGTCAGAGGAAAAGAGTAAGAACCCCAACAAGATGGATTGGCACAGTGGCACCAGCAGTGGGCTTAAGTGTAGATTGCACAGGACCTGGCAGTATTTCACTCTGTCGTGCATAGGCTCGGTACCTGCTCGATGGCACCTAACAACACTGGTTCCCGATCCTCTTGCGTAACAGCCTTGGAATTTCCCACCTCACTCTAGGAAGCCCCATGGCTCATTTCAGCTCTCTCCTCCAGGAACCTCAGATGCGGCAGATCTTTTGAAAGAAACAACTAGAAGCTCCCTGATGAGATAAATTTCCCTTTACTTAGTTCTGGCTTCAGTTTTTTGTCAGTCATTCCTGGAATCTCAAAAATGTTCTGAAAGAGCTTGATTGAGTACATAAAATCTCTTCAACCTAAGTGTTATTTGCCTCTAGAACCTCAAGGACATTCAGAAACTCTTCAAATAAAGGAACCCGGCCCACATGAGAGGTGAGGCTATGATTCCCACCACTGGGCCCTCAGTGTCTGGCACAGTGTCTGCTGGATGGATAGGAGGATGGCAGAACAATCCTGTGCCTGAGAGGTAGCTGACTCGTGTGCTCACACACCAACCGAGGCTCTTGGAAGTCTTTCCTGTGCAGCTTCAGAAAGAGAGCTCACCAGTGTTCAGAATGTGGGCCTTGGCTTGGCATGTGCTTAGTCGTCCCCATTCTGAGAACAACTCACTAACTCTTAGCAGATCTGGGTTTCATTAGCTGCTGCTGTGATTGGCTTCTCACAGCTAGCCCCATGGACTGCTGGGAGGGAAGTTCCGGTGACGGGGGCTGCTCCCAGGTGTTAGAGCCAGATACTAGAGTCGCCTAATCAGGACATTTTCTGCATTACAGACTGATGAAGAGACGCAGAAAGGCTTACCTGTGGTGATGCCGGTTTTTGACAGAAACACCTGCAGCATTCCCAAGTCCCAAATCTCTTTCATAGACTACTTCATCACAGACATGTTTGATTCTTGGGATGGTAAGCTGTCTCGTAGCATCTTTTACTTTAAAACATGATTTGTAACATGGGTCCACATACTTTCTCCTCACCCCTGACCCAAGAAATCTCACCATTGAGGTGTCTTCTCCCTGACACTAAAAAATGGAGCAGGGGGTCCCCATTCAGATAGATATTGGGATCTTTTCTGGGGTAGAATTTCTGAAACTAAAAGGGTTGGGTTATTCAGATAATAAGAATGGAAGGTTAGGATTTCCAATACAGGTTCCCAGGCTAAAGAGAGAGGGGAGGCAGAATGGGAGTCATTGTGGTTATGTGCCGTGGAGTCGGCTCCGACTCACAGTGACCCTGTACAGGATTTCCGAGGCTGTAAATCTGCACTGGAGCAGAAAGCCTCTTCTTTCTCCCATGGAACAACTGATAGTTTCAAACTGCTGACCTTGTGGTTCACAGCCTGATTTGTAACCACTATGCTACCAGAGCTCCTTGGAATGGGAGTTGTTGTTAAGTACCGTGGAGTCGGTTCCAACTCATAGTGACCCTGTACAGGGTTTCCAAGGCTTCAAATCTTTACGGGAGCAGAAAGCCTCATCTTTCCCCTGCAGAAGAGCTGGTAGTTTCGAACTGCCGACCTTGAGGTTAGCAGCCTGATTCGTAACCACTACACTACCAGAATGGGAGTAGACCCACCAATATTGAAGCGTTGGCCGGATGTTTGTACTGCGGATCTACTTTTGCCGCAGACACACCTATGAATGTGGTAGAGCATGTTGTTGAAGTTGTTAAGTGCCATCTAGTAAGGTGTGCTCACCATGGACTAGTAGGCCATTCAAGATCAAAAGGACAGCATTTACCTGGGGATGAGGTTCAGAGGGCTTGGAAAGGAAGATAGCATAGAGATAAGAACCTCAGGTAGGAAGCGGGATAATGGTTGTTCCAGGGAGGCGATTGAAATCATTGAGATGAAACAAAGTATGTGATTTGTTGGATGTAAAACTCATCATCTGCTTGTAAGCCTTCACTCAATTCACAATAAAAGTTGTTTAAAAATAAAATTAAAATACAGGTTCCCCTGTCAACTTCCCAGAAGCAAGAGTGGAGATGCTCCAAGATAGCACTAGCCTTGAAGACTTCTGGGAAGTGCTCAGAACTGCCTGTAGGTACAGAAAGACTTGACCTATTGATTCTTCCAGTGAGTCTTAGGCAGTGTATTTGAATGGTGAATAGTGTATTTGACTCTAGAATGGGTTTGGGAACCTCTGCCTTCAGGGAAGAAATGTGCTGTCACGCCATCGGAGCCCCTGAGGCTGCCTGCCCTTTGTGTATCTCCTCATTAGCCCCACAGGAGGTAGAGGGGTTTTCATGATGCCTGTTTTATAAATAATGGGGTCACCTAGCTATTAGTATGGAATCTGGATTCAAAACGTCTGGTATTAGCTCCAGAAGTTCCTGTGATGTAAATCATATGCTCGGCTGCTAACTGAAAGGTGGTTCCTCCCAGGCCCAACTCAGAAGAAAGGCCTGGACATTTACCCATGAAAAGTCAGCCAATGAAAACTCTGGGGAGGACACAGCCGGAATCACCACGAGTGGAAGTGGCCTCGGTGCTTACTGACTGGGTTTAGTGCTTGCTCCAGAACCTCCCCTCCCCAGCTTCTCCCAGGCACCCTCAGCACCAACCCTGCTAGCAGAGCGGTCTCTCGAAGGGAGGCACATCGCTCTCCTTCAGGTGGGCACCCAGAAAGAGGATTAGCAAGTGAGGAGCCCAGGACGAGGTCTGGGCTCCTGGTGTGCCCTGAGCTGTACTTTGAGGGAGGAGCTGCAGGACAGATCTGTGTCCAGAGTCAGGGACTCGGTGCCGATTCGGTCAGGAGGAATTAAGTGCACCGCTCATCTTTGTCTTGAAGAGCAGCTGGTGGATTCCAGCTGTTGACCTTGAGGTTAGCAGCCCAATCCATAATCCACTACACTTCCAGGGCACCTTTCACCACAGTTTAGCTCTCACTGTTGATTAAGCACTGGACTGCTAACCACTAAAGTTGGCAGTTCAAACCCACCGCCACTCCTCGGAACCCTATCCTGGGTGTCTCTATGAGTCAGAAGAGACTCAAGCACTTAACTCTGGAAAACAAAATGCTGGTCATAGAGGAGGTGTTGGTGTTCCTAAACTTGACACCTCAAGCAGCAGCTATTTGTCTGTCTGCTTGCCCAGATCCACATAAAAGCTAAAACGTGTTGTCAAGTTGATTCTGGCTCCTAGTGATCCCATAAGACAGTTCCCAAGGCTCTGATCTCTATGGAAGGAGACTGCCACAGCTTTGCCCCGTTGGGTGGCTGGTGAGTTTGGACCACCGACCTTTTGGGTAGCAACCTAGCACTTACTCCTCCCCGGCTCCATCAGGGTCTATAACATCCATATAGGTTGTTAGTGAGCTCTCATTAGAACACCTAAGCCTCTAGCCTGTGGCTCAGAAAGCTCACCTTCCGGTCTTTGTCTCCAGCCTTTGTGGACCTGCCGGATTTAATGCAGCACCTGGACAACAACTTCAAGTACTGGAAAGGACTGGACGAAATGAAGCTGCGCAGCCTCCGGCCCCCTCCCCAATCGCATCACACTGCCCAGCTTTGACGCTTACCTGAGGGCAGCCTGAGTAGACCAACCATCCAGGTCCGCAGGGTACGTGGGGGACACCAGTACCTTCTACAGCACCTCCCCCCCAATGCCATAGAGCAAGACTGTGTCCCTGGAGCCCAGCCCTTCTGCTGGGGCTCCCCAGAGAGTCACATGAGAAAGGCTTTGCACCAGCACTATGCTAGAACACAGGGAAAAAGGAGTGCGCTGCAGTTCCTGCCGGGGACAGAGTCTCAGACTGCAATCGGATCTTTAGCAACTTTTCTCACATCACAGAAGGTGCCCCCACTCACTTTGGAACACTACTGAAAGGGACTTTTCTTAAAATTGAGTAACAAATGGAAAAATCACAAAGAAATTACAAAGTTGATTATTCATATCAGGAATAGTTATTAAAAAGTTCTATTTATTCCACTAGACGTTCACTATTTTCTATGAATTTAAAATACTTCAAAGCCAAAGGCCAACTTCAACTGCCATGACCAAATTTACATGATTCATATTCATTAAATATGCATTACTTGATGTACAGACTTTTTTTCATAATGCAGATTAAAAATATTATAAAATGACTAATTTTTACTGCACTATAGACATATTTGTCTGCTCAACTCTTTGCTGACGGATGCTCTTTGGCTCCTGTTGGTGGGTGGGATTCTTGAGCAGAAGCAGAAAGGTTTCTGCCTTTGGCAACCTGAGCTCTAAGAACAGCACTGGACGTCTGATGAGCTTTGCAGGTGACTCCTCAATGTAAAATTAGACTCTCCTTCATTTGCAAAGAAAAGACTTCACATTTTTTTCCTAAAATTGTATAATTGAATTTCCACATGCCTGCCTTATTTTCTACAGTGTTTCTATAAAATATTCCCTATAAAAACAAAGAGCGAAGGTGAAATATTTAATGAATTGACATTTTGTAACCAACCTGTTTTTATCTGCAGTGAGAACCTTTGATAACACAGGTTGTTAAAGGTTCCATAGCTTCACATCTTGAATAAATGTAACACCATTAAAATTGATATCTGATGACATGTTGAAAGTATTTCTCATTTAATTTTAAACTTGTATTTGTCATTTTCCAGATAAAAATGAAATTAAACTATTTGTTTTTAAGAAACCATGTGTCATCTTTGTTGTTTTATAAGACTTATTAAACTATTTAGGTTACACAGGGTCAGATCAATGTGTTGGAAAATTCTCAGAACTAATTTTAATTCACCACTTTGTCGTCATTCAAAGATCTCAGGATGTCGTGGAGGCTAACACAGTGGGCAGGGGCAATCAGGGACCAGTGCCGAGTATCTGGCACCCATGTAAAGATGTCAGTGCACCCTGGAAGACAGATGGGCCAAGCCCCGCAGAGGTTTCTTTAAGAAAACAAGGGCCTCTTTCTTCTGGGAAGACATTTGCCCTAAATTGATAAATTTGGACTGAGCTAGGAAGCAAGCTTTTTTTCTCTCCCCCATGGACCAGGAAAGAAGAAGAAATGAACCACAGAAGAAACTCAACCATCAGAAGGAAAGAGACACCACTATACCAGCAATAACAACTAATGATAGAATAATCAAATTATAAAGTAAACCAAAACAGTTGTGGTTGTTTTTAACTAGGTAGATTTTCTAGACAAGCAATGTCAGCCCATCAGGGTAAATCTCCTTGTAAGACAAACTCAAAAGAAACCCACAGCACTCTTGGAAGCTCACTGGTGACCACTCTGGTCTACTTGTGAGTAGAAGTCAGGGAAAATGCAGCAATGAAGACATGAGCTGAGTTTGGCCACGTTCCATTTTCACCCACTGACCTTGAGATGCGAGAATGGGAAGGGCGGGCTGGCTGGCTGGTCTTGAAGTTTGAGGAGATGCGTGAACTCCCGAGCCTGTGGACACTGGCCTAGCCACTGGGAGCTAGAGCTGAGAGGAAAGAGACCACTTGGTCTGAAGTGGGTGGAGGCATGCAAGAACTTCCAAACTTGGAGATAGTACCCATTTGACCTAGCTTGGATGACTAGCTGACTAGAACTCAACCAGATGAAGATAAAGAAGTTTGACAGTGTGAGAAAGAGTCAGTGATGAACTGGATCTTTACTTATGGATGCAGTTGCTCAAAATTCCAACCAAAAGGGAAGGATTCCTCATATCAAGGATCAAGCTTGTCTCCTCAGTACACTGGGTTGATAGGGATGGGCAACTTGGACATTGGCTATCAAAACTGGGGGGCTGGTTTATAAAGACACAAAGTGGCTGGCTTACAAGTTTGCTTAGTTTCAGAATGAGGGGGCTATGGTAGAGTCCCCACTGAACAGTTTTCCTTTTTTCCAGATGGATCTGGTGAAAGGGGGTAGGGGATGATGGTGATAGGATTTTATGATTCAATTATAAACAATTGTTAACATGACAAATTGTGATTGTCACAACTGTAGATGTAGAAATTTAATTCAAAGGGGGAGTAGTTAATCTGTCATTTCAGGAAGAGAGGATCCCAGCACCATGAAGAAGGGAAGAGCATCAAGTGAAATCCTACCCAGAAAAGCAGCAACAGAAGGGACGGTGGCAGAGGCGATAGCTTAGAGAGTAGCTGAGGACTCGAGGCCCATGGGCTAAGAAAGGCAGTGTGTCTACAGGCAGGAGGCTGGCTTGTAAAATGTGCATTTTGAACATTCAACTGAATTTATTTTTTTGTACTATGTGTACATTAAAAAAAACAAGGAACAAAGGTAAATACTGTTAACTGAGAGGAGAGGATTGTATTTATTGCAATGAAGTAAAATATGATTTGTTGAATGTAAAACTGATAATCTGCCCTGTAAACATTCACTCAATTCACAATAAAAACTTTAAATAGAAAAAAAAAAATCAGTAGGAAAGGTGATAACAGTACTATGATTGGGTTTTATATTTTACATAAGATCTAGTAGGAGGAGGGGCCTGGGAAGAAAAGTATCCCACGCAGAGAGACAGTATCAGTAAAGGGACAGAGCCCAGAAATAACCGCGCACAGTGGAGGGACTGGAAGCCAGGGTGTGGCTGGATCCAGGTCAGGAGAGGCAGGCAATGAGACTGAAGAGAAGGTATTTTTCCTTTCAAAAAAGGTGAAAGATCCTCTTTTTGACATGAAGTGATGTGATATGAGCTTAAAGTAAAGCTTGTCAAATTATAATGATGTAAGTAGATTTAAAAATAACCAAAAAGATAAAGAATGTAGTCTTTGAGGCTGGCATGCAATAGACCAAGGACAACATTCCAGACTGTTCTCCTCCCAGCTGAGCCACCTCCTAGAAGATTCTTATCTCCCACCTGGGAAAGACAATGGCAAACACTGCTGGTGTGACTGCTGTAACAGAGGCGCAACAACGAATTTTTATGCAGATACACAAAAAAATACCAGCCTGGCAAAAGAGGGTTTGTACACCCATCCCACTTGAGTTAGAACTTTTCATAAAGGAGAGGAAACGCTCAGAGAAAAGTAGGAAGCACTTTAGCAACTCCATTTTCTTCAAAGAAATAACTAGATATGGAAGGACTGGCTTCTGAGTCACAAGGAAGTCTTATCCCCAAGGATTGGGATTTGAAACAATGGGGAAAGGAATTACTAAAAGCCATCTGCTTGCAACAAGCTCAGGAAGAAGCTGAAAAAACTTTGATACAATTTTCCTCATCCTGCTATAAAACGAGAACGTCTCAAGAAGCTAAAAATTATCATGTGTATATTGACTTCACTTACAGGATTTGAATCACAAGAGAAAGAAGACTATGTCTTTGTTCCTCCCAAAAAGCCTGGGCATAAGAAAGCAAAGTCCTTGAGCCCTTCATTTCTCAAAGTGAGTCCATGGACCTGCAGGAGTGGGCTAGAATATGTGTTTTTGTTGTTAAGTGCCGTCGAGTCAGTTCTGACCCATAGTGATTCTCTAGAGGGTTTCCAAGGAGCGACTGGTGAGCTTGAGCCACCAACCTTACAGTTCAAACCGACTTTGCAGTCTAGCACATTAACCCACAGTGCTACACCAGGACTCCGGAAGATGTGTTTTAGCCATCTCTAATTAATCAACTGTATACACCAATGCGTGAGAAGCATAAGTTCTCAGATGCTTTCTTTGAGAAATGAACAACCAGAGCAGCTTAATATTTTCAAAAGAACCGAGAAGGGAAACAAAAATCACTGCCACCCTTCCCATCTCCTCCCATTCCTATTTCACCAAAATCTCAACCCCTACCTGAAATGACCCATTCTTATGCCACAGAGTAGGTCCTATTTAATCTCACAGGGGAGGAAACACACTCAGCTGTCATGGGAAGCAATAGCTTTAGCTCAGCGGTCAAGAACAACACTTCAGACAGAGAACAATGCAAGAGGCATTGTGACTTAGCTTTGTGGCTGTGCTCACTGAGAGAAAGGAGACCCAAGTGCAAATTACCCAAATGGAGGATGGATTGTTTGGCATTTCTAAAAGTAGAAATGATGGTTTAAGGAACTGCAGATACAGGATGAGGAGGTTGGCTTTGTGTGAGGCATCAGTTTTTTACTTTATGGTTGTGCTCAAACCATCCCAAAGTGATTGGACCACCAGGGACTTGGCTTAAATCACTACCCTCGATTTGTGGGGGAACCCTCAAAGGGAAAGGACTTTAGAAGGATGAAATCATTCCCTTTTCCTCCCAAATGAGGAATGAATTCTCTCTTAACTTTTGAAAAGTAAAAACCAAACTATTTTACCATGATTTCATTCCAAGAACTTATATTAGTTACAAAAGTTCACACAAGATTAAAAATGAAACAAAAATAAAACTTAACTACAACCAAAACTCCAAACTTGTTGCCACTGAGTTGATTCCAACCTATAGAGACCCTATAGCACAGAGTAGAACTGGGTCATAGGGTTTCAAGGCTATAAGCAGACTGCCACATCTTTCTCCTATAGACTGGCTGATGGGTTGGAACTGCCTTCCTTTCAGTTAATAGCTAAGCACTTTAACCATTGTACCACCAACACAATTATAACTGAGCAGCCAAAGTAAAAACAAAAGATGAGTTCAGTAACAATAATTACAAAATAATACTATGAAGACTCATACTTCAACAAATTTGAAAATCTAGATGAAATGGACACATTTTTAAAACATACTGCCTATCTAAACTAATACAGACTAAAGTAGAAAACTTGAACATATCTATAGCAAATGTAGAAACTGATCAGGTCACTAAAAGACTCCATCTCCCCACACACCCCCAGACCCAGATAGCTTTACTGGTGAATTCCCCTAAACATTCAGAGAAGAACTGACACCATGTCTACTCAAATTTTTCCAGAAGATAAAAAAGAATGGAAAACTCCCAAATTCATTTTATGAAATAAGCATAACCCTGATACCAAAAACCAGGCAAAACATCACTAAAAAAGAAAATTATAGACCTTCCCTCATGAACAAACATGTAAAAAATTCAACAAAATCCTGGTCAACAGAATCGAAGAACATGTCAAAAAAATACCACATCAAGAGGCAGGGCTTGATGGTGGATCAGGGAGAAGTACAGTGAGGATCTCCGTCAGCAACGACACAATACTGAATGAAGCAGGTTCAGGGGATGGCCCCAGAACTCTGAACCACATATAAAGGAATATTTCGAAAGTTTGAAGGCTTACAGCCAGGGGAATTTGTAGTGAAAGCAAGAAATCTAGTGCTTTTGAATCCACTGGCCTCAGTGGCTCCCGGAGCCACCATCTTCAGTGAGACACAGTGGAGTAAGGATCAGAGCCACTGTGGATCATTCATCTCCTGCTGTCTGCACACCTCCATTCTGGTGACTAGAGGGGGTGCCTGAGAAAGTGGATACCCCCCACCCCACCCCTGAAGGGTTCTGCTATGCATGCCCACAGATCAGCTCAAAATTTAAAGGAACAGTTGCCACTTAAACCCAAATGGAAAAAAAAAAAAAAAAATGGCAGTGCAAAACGGCCACAGCTGGCCCTAAACTGTTTATCACTAGGAAAAAGGCCTGAATGGGGATTGTGGAGCAGGAGAGGGACAGACTGAAAAGGAAACAGGCCAAAAATTAAATCCTGAGTTACATCAAAACAACCAACAGTGGCATCATGAAATTTCTCAGGCAGCCTTGAAAGCAAGAAGCCAAGAGAGGAACATTAAAGTCATACTCATATTTGGCTACAGGTGTTTTTTGTTTTTTTTTTTCCCCCTCTTCTCTCTTTTCTGTGATTATAGACTACAATATACAATATGTCATTTTGCTGTTGCTGTTTTGTTTTTTGTTCCCCACTTTACCTATAGGGGACTCTTTCCCTACCTACATTACCCAAGAAGAGACAGCAATTGCGGTCATATAGTCAAGTTACAATCACACCCTATGAAATCCCACCATCCAGGCAAGAACCAATACCAGCTTCCATATACCAGGTAGGCAGCCAGCACTTGTGACAGTTACTCTTAGCCAAATCATAAGAAGAGTGAAAAGGGAAGCCCATCTCCTGATCACACCTACCTGGAGGCAATCAGAAAGCATAATAAAACACCAAAACATGCACTCATCTAAGTTTTAAGGTCACAGCTAACTACTGAATATACCCAAGAAACAGATGAGTATCTCTGGACATGTCCAGAAACAAGATCAAGTGACTGAGACAAATGAGCTAGAGGTAGAACTAAACTCCATATATATTGGAAGGAGGGCAGGTTTTGGAATTGTTTGAGAAGGAATTCAGAAAAATTATAATGAAATGTATCAAAACCTTTACAAATAAGTCAGGAAAGTGGTACAGGAACAATCAAATAACATAGATACAGTATTGGAAATAATGCCTACAAAAAGAGATCCAAATGATTAATAATAGAGTATCAGAAATGGACAATGCACTGAAAGGGCAACGGAGTAGAACTGAAGAAAAAGAAGCCAGAACTAGTGAGCTGGAAGACAAATTTCTCAATACTACTAAGATAGAAGAACAAGCATAAAAAAGGATTAAAAAATCTGAAGAAGGTCTAAGACAACATGAAAAGGAATAACTTAAGAATTATCAGCATTCTGGAACAGGAAGAATCACATAAGTCCACAGAGGAGATATTTGAAGAGCTTCTGGAAGAAAATTTTCCTTACATCCTGAGAAGTTAAAAGATAAACATTCAAGAAGCTCAACAAACCCTAGGAAAAATAGATCCCAAAAGAAGATCACCAAGACCTATCATAAACAAGCTCTCCAAAATCAAAGATAAGGACAGAATCCTGAAAGCAGCTAGGGAAAAGAGAAATGTTACACATAAAGGCAAGCAAATCAGACTAAGTTCGGATCTCTCAGCAGAAACAATGCAGACAAGAAGGCAATGGGGAGACATATATAAAACCCTGAAAGAAAAAAACTACCACCCAAGAATCCTCTACGCAGCAAAGCTGTCAATCAAATAAAACCATGTAATCAGAACAGCCCAGGATAAACAGAAGCTAAGGGATTTTGCCAAAGCCAACCCTGCGATGAAAAATATCCTAAAGGAAGTTCTGTGGACTGAGAACCAACAAGAACCAACAACCAGAGATTGACAAACGTTGCAGCACCACACGGAACTCAATCCACAAATGGAATAGTCGAGAACAGAACAAAACTATAAGAACAAATTCAGAGGATCTGGGAGGTCAGTCTAT
>NW_006408674.1:7735660-7736876 GCF_000296735.1 Chrysochloris asiatica | reverse complement strand
CTGACCCAAGCCATGGTATTTTCAGTAACCTCATATGCATGCGAAAGCTGGACAGTGAATAAGGAAGACCGTAGAATCGATGCCTTTGAGTTATGGTGTTGGAGGAGAATGTTGAAAGTGCCATGGGCTGCCAAAAGAACCAATAGATCCGTTTTGGAAGATGTGTAGCCAGAGTGCTCTTTGGAGACCAAGATGGCCAAACTTCACTCTCTCATACTTTGGACATGTTGTCAGAAGGAACCAGTTACTAGAGAAGGATATCATGTTTGGTAAGATGGAGGGTCAGAGAAAACGAGGAAGACCCCTAATGAGAGGTCTTGACCAAGTGGCAGCATCGATGGACTCAGCGTGATTTAACAGTAGTGAGGTTGGCCCAGGATCAGGTGGTGTTTTGTTCTGCTGTGCTTATGGTTGCTATGGGTCGGTACAGACTCAATGGCACCTAACAACCACAACAACAAAATCAATAATTAAACTAATGTAAATGGATTAAATGCACCAGTTAAGAGACAGAGAGTGGCAGAATGGATAAGAAAATAAGATCCTTCAATATGCTGTCTGCAAGAGATACACCTTAAAATGACTACAATTTGATGAACTTGACCTATACACGTGGAGGTAGTAACTCTACCAACAGAGAGGGAAGGAGTCGTCACATCAAGTATCAATGGTATCCCCGCTGTACACAGGGCAGATATGGATGTGCAACTTACACATTGGCTACCTAAAATGAGGGGGCGATAAAGTCTTGAAGTGACAGGCTTACAAGATTTCAAGGGGAGTTTAGTTTAATAGTGTGTGGGGGAATAAAGAGTCACCACTGAATAGTTTTCATCTTGTCTAGATGGGTCTGGTTAAAAGAGATGGGGATAAGATTCTTATGATTCAGTAGTGAGTAATTGTTATCATGAATAATTGCAACTCACAATTATAAAGGTAGAAGTTTTGTAACAAAAAGAGGGGAGCAGTAAATCTTACAGTCCAGAAACAGAGGACCCTAGGACCATCAAGGGAGAAGAGCACAAGTGGAATGCGAGACCTTATCCAGAGAAGCAGCAATACCAGGGATGAAGGCAGAGATGGGGACATGGAGTGAGGGAGCAGCTGAGGATTCTATAGTCACAGAAAGAGAGGGACTAAGAGCTGGTGGCCTTGTAGAATGTGACCTTTGGTGGTGTAAATTATTATATATGCCTGAGTGTTAAAAAAAAAAAAA
>NW_006408674.1:7733153-7735040 GCF_000296735.1 Chrysochloris asiatica | reverse complement strand
CTACAATAATAGTGGGCAATTTTAATACACCACTTTTGAAAATGGATAGAACAACCAGAAAGCAACTCGACAAAGACACAGAGGAACTAAATAACACAATCAGCCAACAGAACCTCATAGATGTATACAGAGCATTCAACCCAACAACAGAACAATACATGTTCTTTTCCAGTGCGCATGGAACATTCTCCAGAATAGACCATGTATTGGTCAACAAAAAAGCCTCCATAAATTTACAAACATCAAAATACTGCAAAGCATCTTCTCATACCACAATGCTATAAAATTAAAGAAATCAACGTAGAAAGATCAAGGAAATAAAGTCAAATACATGGAAACTGAATAACACCCTGATGAAAAGTGACTGGGTAGTATATGAATTCACAAAGTTCCTAGAAACAAATGAGAATGAAAACACAACATTCCATAATCTTTGGGACATGGCAAAAGCAGTGCTGAGAGGACAGTTTATTGCAATAAATGTACACATCCAAAATGAAGAAAGAACTAAAATCAACACAATTGACACATCTCCAACAACTAGAAACAGCAAAGGAAATCTACAATCAACAGAAGAAGGGAAATAATAAAGATTAGAGCAGAAATCAATGAGACTGAAAAACTATAGAAAGAATCAACAAGGACAAGAAGCTGGTTCTTTGAAAGAATTAATAAAATCAATAAAACCATTGGCAAACCCAACAAAAGACAAGAGAGAGAAGACTCAACACTCATATAGGTGATGTCACAACAGAACCAATAGAAATAAATAGGATAACAACAGAATATTATGAAGAGTTGTACTCCGATAAATTTGAAAACCTAGAGGAGATGGATATATTTTTAGAAAAGCACAACCTACCTAAACTTACACAATGTGAAGTAGAAAACTTGAGCAGATCTATAACAAAGGAAGAAATTGACCAGGTCATCAAAAAACTTCCAAACAAAAAAAGTCCAGATCCAGATGGCTTCTCTGGTGAATTCTACCAAACATTCAGAGAAGTGCTGTCACCAATTCTACTCAAATTATTCTGGAATATACAAGAGGATGGAAAACTCCCTAATACCTTCTATGAAGCAAGCATAACCCTCACACTAAAACCAGGGAAGGACATCAATAAGAAAGAAAATTATAGACAAATATCCCTCATGAACATAGATGCAAAAATTCTCAACAAAATCCTAGCCAGCAGAATTCAACAATGCATCAAAAAAATAATACACCATGACCAAGTGAGATTCCAGGGATGCAAGGATGGTTCAACATTACAAAAACAATTAAGGTAATCCACCGTATAAATAAGAAAAAGGAAAATAACCACATGATCATATTGATTGATGCAGAAAAGACATTTGACAAAATCCAACATCCATTCCTGATAGAAACACTCAACAAAGTAGGAATTAAAGGGAAATTCTTCAACATAATTAAGAGCATATATACAAAACCAACAGACAACATCACTCACAATGGAGAGAAACTGAAAACCTTCCTCTTGTGAACAGGTACCAGACAAGAATGCCCTTTATCTCCACTCCTATTCAAAATGCTGGCGAGGATGTGGAGAGACTGGGACCCTCCTACATTGCTGGTGGGAATGCAAAATGGTCCAACTACTATGGAAAACAGTATGGCGCTTCTTCAGAAAGTTGGAAATGGAAATACCATATGATCCAGCAATTCCTCTAGTTGGTGTATATCCACAAGAAATATGAGCCATAACATGAGTAGATATATGCACACCAATGTTCATAGCAGCACTGTTCACAATAGCAAAAAGATGGAGACAGCATTAAGTGCCCATCAATGGAAGAATGGATAAACAAACTTTGGTACATACAAACAATGGAATACTATGTTAGCTTGAAGAATAACAAGGAAGC
>NW_006408674.1:7729911-7731190 GCF_000296735.1 Chrysochloris asiatica | reverse complement strand
CTTGCAGAATGTGCCCTTTGGTGGTGTAAATTATTATATATGCCTGAGTGTTTAAAAAAAAGAGCTAAAATGAATAGAGAGCAATACTGTTAACTGATGATTCATGGAGGGGATTATAATCATTGTAATGAAACAAAGTATATGATTTGTTGGATGTAAAACTGATGATCTGCCCTTAAAACTTTCATTCAATTCACAATAAAAACTTAATAATACATCAAAATCAAGTGGGATTTATGCCAAGTACGCAAGGATGGTTCAATATTAGAAAAACAATCAATATAACCCAACACATAAAGGAAAGGGTAAGAGCCACATAATCATATCAATTAGTTCAGAAAAATCAGTTGCCAAAATCTAAAATCCATTCCTGAAAAAAAATACACTGAACAAAATAGGAATAGAAGACAAAGCCTTCAACATAATTAATGGCATATATACAAAACCAAAAGCCAATATTATTCTCAATTGTGAGAAACTGAAAGCATTCCCTTTGTGAACAGAAACTAGACAAGGATGTCTTTTTATCACCACTCCTGTTCAATATTGTGCTGGGACTCTTAATGAGAGCCATAAGGCAAGAAAGGGAAATTAAAGACATTCAAATTGGCAAAGAAGAAGTAAAACTCTATTCATAGATTTCATGATCCTATACAAAGAAAATCCCGACAAGTCACCAAGAAAATTACTGGAATTCACTGAAATATTCAGCAAGATCAACATACAAAAATTAGTCAGAGGTACAATTATTGGTTGTTGAATGTGCAATAGAAAGAAGAGTGATGAAAATTGAACTTGCTTGGAATCATCTAGTCTAATGCACCAATACAACACATGAACATCACATCACTTACCTTGTTTCTGAGACTAAAAGAACTAGATGGTGACTGTCCATGACTACCATCTGTTCTGAAAGGGGTCACGTTAAAAGGTCCCAGATAGAGTGAGAGAAAATGTGAAACAAAACCCCAAATTACCAAAAAAACAAACAAACAAAAATAACAGCCTTACCGATCAGAAAGAGACTGATAGAACCTGAGACTATGGCTCTCAGTCACATTTCATGTCTAGGATGAAACTCACCCTTCCTTCTGGTCCAATTTTCAGCCAAGCAGTAGGTAAGTCTATAGAAGGCACAAACTAGTAAGGTATACTCACCATGGCATGGTCACCAACTCAAGATCAAAGGGGCAATATTTACCCAAGCACAAAGTTAAGAAGGAGGTTGGAATGGAAATAACAATCACAGGAATAAGTGGATAACTGTTGTTATGTGGAG
>NW_006408674.1:7729018-7729505 GCF_000296735.1 Chrysochloris asiatica | reverse complement strand
CTCAAACTTTGGACATATTGTCAGGAGGGACCAGTTTCTGGAGAAGGTGGAGGGTCAGAGAAAAAGAGGAAGACCCCCCAACAAGATGGACTGGCCAAGTGGCAGCATCGGTGGACTCAAGCATGGCACAGTAGTGAGGTCGGCCTAGGATCGGGCAGTGTTTCATTCTGCTGTGCATAAGGTCTCTATGGGTCGATACTGACACAATGGCACGTAATAACAATATATACATATACATATGTATATATATATTCAGATGATTTGTTGACTGTAAAACTGATGATCTTTGTAAACCTTCACTCAATTCACAAAAAGTTTTTTTTGTGTTTTTTTTTTTAAGTAGTTTAGCTTGTTGTTATTAAATGCCATCAAGTAATTTCTGACTCATAGTGACCCTTCATTCAGTTTCTGAGGAGTTGCTGGTGGGTTTAAACTACAGACCTTGGGGATAGCAGTCTAAGGCTTATCCTAATGCCTTGAGCACTAT
>NW_006408674.1:7724982-7728288 GCF_000296735.1 Chrysochloris asiatica | reverse complement strand
AACCCAGAAGAAAATCCATCTATCTACGGTCAGCTGATCTTTGACAGAAGACCAGACACAAATTAAATGATGAAGAGATGGTCTCAACAAATGATGCTGGCAGCATTTACCTCAGGACAAAATTCAAAAGAGTTAAGAAGGAAGGTAGCATGGAAACAAGAATCATAAGGAGGAAATGGGATAATTTATGTTACATGGAGTGTGTGTAGGAAGGTAGAATCCCCACTGAATAGTTTTCATCTTATCTAGATGGGTCTGGTGAAAGGAAATGGGGATGAGATTCTTTTGATTCAATAGTGAATAATTGTTATCATGACAAATTGTGATAGTCACAAGTGTAAAGGTAGAAGTTTTGTAACATAAAGGTGGAAGTAGGACTATCAAGAGAGAAGAGCATGAGCGGAATGTGGGACCCTAACCAGAGAAGCAGCGACACCAGAGATGGAGGCAGAGATGAGGACGTGGAGAGATAGAACAGCTGAGGACTCTAGACTCATGAAAAGAGAAAGGCTGGCTTACAGAATGTGCCCTTTGGTTTGTTCAAATGATTATATATTCCTGAGTGTTTTCATGTACATTAAAAAAAATGAGAGAGAATAGAAGCAAATATGGTTAAATGATGATGCATGGAAGGGACTGTAATCATTGCAATGAAACAAAACATGATAGGCTGAGTGCAAAAAAGATGGTCTCCCATGTAAACTATCACTCAATTCACAATAAAAGCTTTAAAATAAGGAATGGGAAAGACTCCTTGGCACCAATATGGAAAAGGCACCAGGATACACTCAGTGCAGAGCACTGGTAGCATGTACTCTAATCTGCACTAACAAGGAGAGAAATGTGCATTTTCTTACATATGATATTCTTTATTGCTGTAGAACAAGTTACTCAGATACTTAGCTGCTTAAAACAAATGTTATTTTCTGTTTCTGTGGGTCAGGAAATTGAAAGTGGCTTAACTAGGTGGTTTGGGTTCAATGTCTTTCATGTGGGTGTAGTCAAGACATTAGCTAGGGAGTGACATCAGTGAAAATGATGGAGTAAGGATCTCTGAGAATCTCTCTCCCATAAAGGGAATGAGGAAAACTGGTGAAAATCAACAGAATCAACTTTTCAGAACTCTGGAAATTCACCAAAGGCTTATAACAATCCCTGGATTATTTATTCAACAAAAAAGCTAAAACTTGGTACGAAAGTGAGTTTTATGGGATGTTAACTTGCCCTACTCCCTTAACCCACTTTCTAGCTTTGCAGTAGACTTCAAAAACAACACTTGAAACCACAGTTGGGAAAACAGCTACTTGGCAGCTACCAGGAAGAGCAGAACAGGGTTGGAGCGTCTTCAAAATTTCATACCAAGAATTGTCATTATTCTCCCTGTCTGATGCTGCCATAGAAGATCCCGCACACAAAACTCTTTTTCTTTTAACTTTTTATTGTGTTTTGGATGAAAGTTCACAGAGCAAATTAGTTTTCCATTCAACAATCTTTTTTTTTTATTATAAAGACCACTCTAGTAAGTCTTACACAAGACAAAAATAAGACAAAGACACGTTATCTGGATGAGGGAGACCATCAGCCAGAAGATTCACTGCCACATGGCTGACTATATAGAACACAGAAAACAGGAATCTATCACAAAATCATGATTGTCAGGAGATCAGTTGCCCATTATTGCTGATGGGGCTACAGAAGTGAGAAGGGGACCATGATTGGAGTCATACACTACTGCAAAGTAGAAAAGCTCACAGGATTGGTTCTGGGCCCTCTGACCACTTTGGTGTGGGTCTGACTCATGACCATGAATATCCCAATTTCCATGAAGGGCATACACAGACAAGTCCCTGAGACTGTCCTTCCAAGGGCTGGTTAGGAGAGTATACCACTGTCAAACAGTCTGCCTGAGGGCAAAGCTTTTACACTGTCAATTAATGGTCAGAAAGAACTCAATGGAGGCTGAATTTATGACAAGACTCAAAATGGATATAGAGTTACCACTGCAAACTAGACCCTTCCACAATCCAAGTACTCAGAATTTAAACTCTAATATATCCCTCCTCTAATCATAGATTGTATTAAAAATCATTTGCTCACACTGAAGTTGGTCTGGTTTTCTTCTACACAAACTGCTTGACGGTTTGCTTAGATAGATGCCTGTTTTAGGACATGTATTTAAGACCCCAGACACTATTTTCCTGATACCCAGGCACCATTTGGTTCCTTCACTGCACTTTCTGTAGCGCCCAAATCTTCAGTGTCCACCTCATGACAGTAAGTAAGAAGCAGAACCACATCGTAATGACCACCCAGTCTTCTATCAGTTCTATGCCTTAAGGTGGGAACTCAAATCCATCCACTGAATATATCTTGTTTATATGTCTATGATTCACTTCATGGGCAGCATATTAGCTTTCTGAGAAGTTACATAAATAACCTACATACAACAGTTGATAATTCTAGTATTAATAGTATCAATGTACCCAACAGTACAGATTTAAAATACTAAAGAGAAAAACATCAAGGAAAGCTTTTTGGTTAAAACATATGGAAAGGTTCACCTATACAAACTAATGAAATTTCAGTGATAGAACAAAACTGCATCAGGAAAGGTGACAGGATGACAGACTAGGCAGAAAGACTGTTCAGAACCTCTACAACAAAGATATGGAAAATCAAGTGAAACAGATGCAGATGATAGTGTGAAGCCCTGAGCTTCAGATAAAAGGATAAAGAAGTGGACAGAATGCTAACTAGAGGAAGAAGCTGAACAGACACTGCAAAAAAAAGGAGACAGGCTAGTGACTCGTGCCCGCCAACCAGACTTGGCATGGCCATTTTAAGCCTTTGTGAGCAGCTTCAGAGACAAGACAGTATATTGGTATTGCAGAAACATGCAGGTGACTCACGGTAGTAAAGGAGCTATTGTGTTCTTGTTCTCCACACTTCCCTGGTGACCAAAGGCATGTCTGGCCCCTGCCTAAATACACCTCCAATGAAGCTCCCATTCTCTTGGTGGGTCACAACTGTGAGCACCATTAAAGTGGGTAGGGACACTTGAGCCCATGGACGAGGACATAGCCACAGAGGGCTAGATCTGAGAGTGAAGCATCCAGTGATATGAAGTGAGGGGAGAGGCACAAGAACACCCAAACTTGCAGTTAGTACCCTTTTGACCTAGTCTCGATGGCTTGATAATCAGAACTCAACTAAAGGAAACAAGGATAAATTGCTACAATTTGATGAACCTGACGTATACTTATGGAGGTTGTTGTTGTTGTTGTCAGGTGCCATCGAGTCAGAACC
>NW_006408674.1:7716738-7718402 GCF_000296735.1 Chrysochloris asiatica | reverse complement strand
CTGGTCCCTCCTGATAATATGTCTGAAATATGAGAGATGAGGTCTGGCCATCCTGGCTTCCAAGGAGCACTCTGGCTGTACTTCTTCCAACACAGAATTCTTTTGGCAGCCTATGGCACTTTCAATATTCTTCTCCAACACCGTAACTCAAATGCATCAATTCTTCGATTGTCTTCCTTTCTCACTGTCTAACTTTCACATACATATAAGGTTATTGAAAATATCATGGCTTGGGACAGGCATACCTTGGTCTTTAAGCTGACTTCTTTGCTCTTCAACACTTTAAAAAGGTCTTGTGCAACAGATTTGCCTAATGCATTATGTTGTTTGATAGTTGATCCAAGAAGAAAGAAGTCCTTGACAACTTCTATCTTTTCTCCATCGATAAGAATGTTGCTTATTGGTCCAGTGGTGAGGATTTTTGTTTTCTTTACATTGAGGTGCAATCCATATTGAAGGCTGTAGTCTTTGATCTTCATCAGTAAGTATTTTAAATTCTCTTTGCTTTCATCAAGCAAGGTTTAATCATCTGCATATTGCAGGTTGTTAATGAGTCTTCTTCCAATCCTGATGCCACATTTTTCTTCATATAATCCAGCTTCTCAAATTATTTGCTCAGTATAATGACTGAATAAATATGGTGAAAGAATACAACCCTGGCACACACCTTTCCTAATTTTAAACTATTTGTTGTTTCCTTGTTCTGCTTGAACAACTGCCTCTTGGTCTATGTACAGAGTCCTCATGAGCACAATTATGTGTTCTGGAATACTCAAACTTCGCAATGTTGTCCATAGCTTGTCATGATCCACACAATCGAAAGTCTTTGTGTAGTCAATAAAGCACAAGTAAATATTTTTCGATATTCTCTGTTTTCAGCCTAGATTCATTTGATGTCAGCAATGATATATCCCTTGTTCCACATCCTCTTCTGAATCCCACTTGAACCTCTGGAAGTTCTCTGTCAATGTATGCTTGCAGTCATTTTTAAATTATCTTTAGTAAAACTTTGCTTGCATGGGATATAAATGATTTCCACATTTCATTGGGTCACCTCTGTTTAGAATGGGCACAAATACAGATCTCTTCCATTCGGTTGACTAGGTTTCTGTCTTCCAAATTTCCTGGCATAGATGAATAAGTGTCTCCCCAATGCTGCATCAAATCTTTGAATGATTTCAATTTGTATTCCACCAATTCCAGAGCCATGTTCTTTGCCAATGACTTCAATCATCTTGGACTTCTTCCTTCAGGATCATTGGTTGAACAGTGAGCATTTCTTTTTGGTACAATAACTGTGTATTCCTTTCATATTTTTTTGTGTTTTTTTTTTAATTTGGAACCAGTGTTTATTGCAGCATTGTTCACAATAGCCAGAATGTTGCAACAGCCCAAGTGTCCATCAATAGAAGAATGAACAAACAAAATGTGGCACATAAACACAATTGGTTATTATTCAGCCATAAAAATAGATGAGATTCAATACATATGACAGCACTTTCCATCTTCTTTTGATGCTTTCTGCATCATTCAATATTTTTGCTCATTGTTGTTGTTGTTGTCAGGTGCCATTGAGTCGGAACCAACTCATAGCGACCCCATGCACAGCAGAATGAAACAATGTCCAATCCTGGGCCAACCTCACTACCACTGCCACACTTGAG
>NW_006408674.1:7706948-7715677 GCF_000296735.1 Chrysochloris asiatica | reverse complement strand
TCTTGATGTCATCCCACAACTCTTCTGGTCTTCGGTCTTTAGTGTCTAAAACATCACATCTGTTCTTGAGATGGTCTCTATATTCAGGTGGGATATATTCAAGGTTATATTTTGGCTGTGGTGGATTTGTTTTCATTTCCTTCAGCTTCAGCCTGAGTTTGTGTGAGAGCAATTGATGGTCTGTTCCACAATCTGCCCCTGGCCTTGTTTTGGCTGATTATATTTTCACCAACTCTTTCCATCAATGTAGTGAATTTGATTTCTGTGCATTCCACCTGGTGAGGTCCATGTGTGTAGTTATCCTTCATGTTGTTTTAAAAAGGTATGGATCACAAGTCAATGATCTTGGAAAATTCTATCTTGCAATCTCCAGCATTGTTTTTATTACCAAGGCCATATTTCCAACCACTGATCCTTCCTCTTTGTTTCTAAACTTTGTATTCCAATCACTAGTTATTATCAATACATCTTGATTATGTGTTTGATCAATTTCAGACTGAAGAAGTTGGTAGAATTCTTCCATTTCATCATCACTAGCTTTAGTGGTTTGTATATAAATTTGAATAATGGTGGTACTAACTGGTCTTCCTTGTAGGTATATGAGTATTATCCTATCACAGACAACATCATATTTCAATACTGACCTTGATATGTTCTTTTTAATGATGAATGAGACACCCTTCCTCTTCATTTTGTCATTCCCAGCATAATAAACCATGTGGTTGTCAGATTCAAAATGGCCAACATCAGTCCATTTCAGCTCACTAATGCCTAGGATATCGATGTTTATGTGTTCCATTTCATTGTTTACTATTTCTAATTTTCCTAGATTCATACTTCATACATTCTATGTTCTGATTATTAATGTATGTTTACAGTTGTTTCTCTTCATTTTGAGTTGTTCCCCATCAGCAAATGAAGGTCCCAAGGACTTTGTTCCATTTGCGTCAGCACTGTCAACTCTATTTTGAGGAGGCAGCTCTTCCCCAGTCACATTTTGAGTGCCTTCCAACCTGCGGGGCTCATCTTCTGGCACTGTAGCCGACAATATTCTGGAGCTCTTCATCATGTTTCAATATTTAATAATCTGGTCCTGACAGTGTTCTACTACTACTCATCAGGTTTTCAGTGACTAAATATTCAGAGGTAGTCCAGCTCTCCTTCTTCCTAGTGTGTTTTCATTTCATCTGGAAACTTAGCTGAAACCTACCCACTGTGGGTTATCCTGCTGGTATTTAAAATACCAACCTGAAAGGCTTATCTTCTGACACTGTGTCCCAACAATATCGCATTGGTATTCATAAGATTTTCAATGGCTAGCCAAACCTTCAGAAGCAGTTTGCCTCTCTTCTTCCTAGTCTAAGTCTGGAAGTGCCACTGAAACCTGCTACAGAGTAGCTATATATTATGGTCTAGCCTGTCTAGCCAAATTTCTCCATTCTGTGTGAGGTATTGCAAATTCTAGCCACTATGCCTATGATTAAGGAGCTCTGGCAATTAAAAACTACCAGCCATTCTGAGGGAGAAAGATAAGGCTTTCTGCTCCCATTAAGATTTACAACCTTGGAAACACTATACAGGGTCGCTATGAGTTGGAACTGACTCCACGGCATACCACCACCACCATGCTTGTGATTATGAATTAAGGGTTATGGAGAGTTCTGGTGTGCAACTGTGGGCTAATGTGTTAAAACTGCAAAGTCGTTTGAACTGCAAGGTTGGTAGTTCAAGCTCACCAGATGCTCCTGGGAAACCCTATACAGGGTCACTATGGGTCGGAATCAACTCAACAGCACTTAACAACAACAACAACAACAAGGTGTATGGGTGTCACCACCTTACTAGCGGGTGTGGTTCAACTCACCACCCTTAGCTTTCCTTGGGGGCATGGACTGGCCCCAATTTATAGGATTGCTTTGGACAAATTCGCTCTCTTGGCCTTGATCTTGCATGTGGCTCATTACGTCTGCCCTCCAGTTTGTGGGACTTTCAGCCCAGCACATGACCTGATGATTCACCAGTTCCTGAAGTCTCGTGCATCAACAGCCTGGCATCTGACCTGCCAATTTTGTGTCCACAGCTCCTGAGACTATGTGGGTGAGAAGATTCCTCCAGACTGATCTCTGAACGATGGACTTGGGACTTGCCAGCCTCCACAATTTCAACAACCATTTCCTTTGAAAGTTGTGAGTTTTTTGAGACATTGCAGTGTGTCACAGAACCCTGGGACTTGAGGGAGGGGAGGGTGGTGATTGCTATCGAGGACTATGGAGTAGTTTATCAGAAAAGTTGAATGGTTGAGATATAGTTAACCTTCACCTCATAGAGACCAGCCTTGTGCTGATCTTTCTAAAAGCAATTATTCATGTGCCTGCCCACCATGATGCCTCTGTTGGTGTTTTAAAACACTGGCAGCATAGCCTCCAGTATGATAGCAACACATAAGCCACTAAAATACAACAAACCGCTAGACTAGTCATAGAAGATTGTTCTTAAGTGTCGTTAAGTCAGTTCAATCCATAGCAACTCTGTATAGGGTTTCCAAGGTTTTAAATCTTCATGAGAACAGAAAACTTCATCTTTCTCCCTTGGAACAACTGGTGGGCTCGAGCCACCAACTTTGTGGTTCACAGTGCAGCGTTTATGGCATAGAGTGGTCGAATAGATAAATTATAATGTGGTCTTGTAGGATAAGCACTGAACCACAAGGTCGGTTTGAATCACAAGATTGGTGGTTCAAACTCACCAGCTGCTCTTTGGAAATGCTATATAGGGTCATCATGAGTTGGAAGCAACTTGATGGCACTTAACAGCAACGACATACTCATGCAATGAAATATTCAGTCTTAAAAAGGAATGAAGTTCTGATACCTGCTGTAATATGGATGAAGCTTGAGAACATTCTGAATGAGAAAAGCCAGACACAAAAGGCCACATTATTGTATGATTCCATTTCTATGCAATGTCTATGCAGATCCATAGAGACAAGAAGTAGGTTAGTAGATGCCCAAGGATAGGGGATTAGGAGAATGGAGCGTGGAGTGTGGATTAATGGAGACAGGGTTTGTGTCTGAGAATGTGACTATGTTCTGGAACTATATAGTGGTGATAGCTTGTGAACAAATCAAAAACCACTGAGTCTAAAAAGATATATTATACAATCTGTGAATTATACTCAATTATGTCAGCCCACGGCTGTAGTCATCTGAAGATTGTGAGATCTACTTCCAAAATGAGATTTTTTTTTTTTCAAGTTTTTATTGTGGATTATGTGATAGTTTACATGGCAGAACATTAGCTTTACATTCATCCTATCACATATCATTTCATTGCCATGGTCACAATCCCCTCCATGCATCATCAACTAACCAAATGGTACACCCCGCAAGCCTGACCCCTGGTCGTCAGCACACAGCCCTTCTCCCTCTCTGGGTCTAAAGTCCCCAGCCACTCCACCTTTCACATCATCAGCTCTGCCTCCATCTCTGGTATCACTGTTTCTCTGGGTAGGGTCCCGCACTCCGCTCTTCTCCCTTGATGGTCCCAGGGACCTCCGCTTCTAGACTGCAAAGTCAACCACTCCCCTCGTTTTGCTACAAAACTTCTACCTTTACATTTCCAACCCTCACAATCAGTCCTGATAGCAATTATTCACTATTGTACCACAAGAGACCTATCTCCATCTCCTTTCATCAGCTCTGCCCAGACAGATTGGATACTACTCAGTGGAGATTCTACCTTCCTCCACGCCCTCTGGATCTAGGCTTCCTCTTGAAAGCTCATAAGCCAGTCATTTCTTGCCTTTGTAGCTCCCCTATTTTGGGTAGCCAATGTTCAAGTTGCCCATCCCTGTCTACTCTGTGTATTGAGGGGATGGGAATGATCCTCACTATAAAGATTTGTTCCCTCTTTTGAGCTACTGCATCCATAGGTGTAGGTTATGTTCATCAAATTGTATCATGATTACCAAGATGAGCAGGAGGCCATCTCAGTTCCTTGCCACAAGAGTAAATTAAGCACATTGTTAACACTACCAGTTAAATAGCACCTAAAGTCCTATACCTACCACAAAGTTATCTACTGGTGATTAATGAATAAACATAGGTTTTTAACATTGCATTTTCACAAACCTTGAAATTTATTCAGCAAAATCTTCTTCTACTCTACTTAAAAACAAACAAACACCACCATCAGCTGTCACAGATTATACTTCAGATTATAATAGATTAGTGATTTTTGCCTTCTTTAAAAATACCCTCACCTATAGCTATTCAAAGGAGCTCTGATAGCATAGTGGTTATGAATCGGGCTGTGAACCTCAGTGTCAAGCAGTTAGAAACTACCAGCTGTTCTGCGGGAGAAAGATGAGGCGTTCTGCTCCTGTAAAAATTTACAGCCTCGGAAACCCTGTACAGAGTCGCTATGAATCAGAACCGACTCCACAGTACTTAACAACAACAACAACATAGCTATTCAGGGTCACTATGGGTAGGAACCAACTTGACAGCACTTAACAACATAGCTATTCTGAAAGAGCTCTGGTAGCATAGTGCTTACAAATTGGTCTGATAATCTTAAATTCAGCAGTTTGAAACTGTCAGTGGTTCCACAGGAGAAGGATGAGGCTTCCTATTTCTGTAAACAGTGACAGCTCGGAAACACTATGCAGGGTTGCTATGAGTAGGAACCAACTCCGCGGCACACCACCACCACCATAGCCATTCTGAAATCCTGGCGTGGCACTGTAGGTAAGCAGTGGACTGGTAACCACAAAGTCCCTGGTTCAAACCCACCAGTCACTCCTCAGAAACCCTACACAGGGTTGCTAGGAGTTGGAATCGACTCAAAGGCACTTAACAACAACATAGCTATCCTAACACAAACTAATTCTTCCGTATTTCAAACTTGGTGCTGACTCTGAATAAACAACTGAGCAGTATTTTGACTCATCAAGAGCTAAAACAAACCGCTCAAAATCATTTACCTTGTTTCTTAATTGCTGTTAATGCTGTTCCCAATATCCTCAACTCTTCACATAACGATTGTCATTGAAAAGCTGATAGTCTTCAAACAAATGTATTTGGGCTGAACATATTTCTTCAGCTGTTCCAATCAGACAAGATTTAATCAGCTTCCCAAAGGTCACAGCTGTCCCTGCTTCTTTAACAAATGAGACATTCGGAGGCTTACTTCAACTGCAGCCTCATTTTCACTTTTAAAACTTGTGTTGAAATTTTACTGTGGTGAGATATTCCATTTTAAAGTTTCTAATTTTTCTGATAACTTTGGAGCGTGGAGGTGAGCACTTCATCTGGTAATGGTGATGCACATTGTAGTGCTATTGTCTTCTTGCATAATGAACACAATGTTTCCTATTTCAGGATGGATTCTCTAGAGGAGCAAAACCAGTAGGTGTAGGGTGGCAGAATGTGTGTGTGTGTGTGTGTGTGTGTGTGTGTGTTGTTAAGTGCTGTCGAGTCGATTCCAACCCATAGCAACCCTGTCTAGGGTTTCCAAGGAGCAGCTGGTGAGCTTGAACCACCGACCTTGCAGTTCGAACAGCTTTGCAGTCTGGCGCATTAACCCACAGCGCCACACCAGGATGCCTATATATTTGTAGGCTATATAAAAATACATATGAGGTGATTTAAACCCACCAGTGACTCCTCAGAAATACTACAAAAGGTTGCAATGAGTCTAAACCAACTTGATGGCACTTAAAAACAACATATATGTATGTATGAGTCCTAGTGTGGCACTGTTGGATAAGCACTGGACCAAAAGGTTGATTTGAACAGCAAGTTTGATGGTTCAAATTCAACAGCAGCTCACTGGAAACCCTATACAGGGTCACTATGAGTCAGAGCCAACTCCACGGCTCTTAACATATGTACATACGTATATATGTTGAGGCTTTCTGTTCCCACAAATATGTAAAGCCTCAAAAACCCTATACAGGGTAGCTATGAATTGAAAGGTCGCTATGACTTGATGCACTTAACAAGAAATATGTTGTTGTTGTTGTTAAGTGCCATCGAGTCGGTTCCTACCCATAGCGACCCTGTAACAGGGTTTCCGAGGGTATAAATCTTTACGGGAGTAGAAAGCCTTATCTTTCTCCCGCGGAGCGGCTGGTAGTTTCGAACAGCTAACCTTAAGGTTCACAGCCCGATTCGTAACCACTACGCTACCAGAGCTGTATGTAATATATACAGCTGGTGGGTTTGAACCGCTGACCTTCACAGTCCAATGCGTATTCTATACGAATGAAGTATATAAATACACATGAAGATAGACAGGGGTTGATTGATTTCAAGGAAATAGCTCATGTATGTGTCGAGTCAGGCTCCTTCTGATTTCTGTGCTTGCAGGGGCGGATGGACATAAAATCAAAATCAGCAGGTCAGACAGAGGAGAGGTAGGGGTACAAGTGTTCAATCACTCCAGAATTCTGCCAGAACATTCATGTACAGGATTCAGGAAGATAATTACATAGCAGTCAGAATCATGGTCTAGCCAAGCTGGTACAGAACATTAACCACCACACCATCTAATAAAATAATACTTTAACATAAATCGTCTAGGACACTGGAGGAAAAAAGGAGAACAAAAGCCTCCAAACATTTCTGGGGCTCTTTCAAATTTCAGGGAGTAGAGTCTCCCTGACACAGATAGTCAGAGGAACATCCAGTTTATTTTCTGCCAAGAGCATTGCTTTACCCCAGAGAACCTGAGAGAGACAGCAGCCAAGGGCAACCCAGCCCCACCATCAGTGGTTTCAAACTTGGCCAAGTACCAAAACAGCCTGGAGAACTCACTGGAAACATTTTGCTGGGCCCACCTCATTTCCTGAACCACAAATCACAACTCTGGGGAGCAGGGCTTGGGCATTGGCTCTTAAATTCCACAAGTAGTGTTAAAGGCATTAATCTAAAGAAGCCCTGGTGGTGCAAGGATTAAGTGCTGGTCTGCTAACCAAAAGGTTGGCAGTTCAGTTGCTCTGTGGTATTCTGCTTCCATGAACTGTAAATCTTGGAAACCCTATGAGGCAGTTCTACAATTCAATACTATCGGGTCACTAGGAGTCCCTGGCAAAGGACTTGGTTTTTACTGTTAGTCTGCCATACTCCACAGATGGACTAGGCAACTTTAGACTTAGAGAGGTTATCTAACTGCTGCTGCTTAAAACTGCGCCAAACGAGATCAGAGTTACCAAAGGCACAAAGTCCTTGTTGTTATGTGCCATGGAGTCAGTTCTGACTCATAGCGACCCTGTACAGGCTTTCCGAGGCTGTAAATCTTTATGGGAGCAGAAAGCCTCATCATTCTCCGGCAAACAGCTGACCCTGAGGTTAGCAGCCCGTTTCCTAACCACTTTGCTACAAAGTCCTAGAAGTGTAGAAATAACGAAGACACTGCCTCCTAGTGGATTAGCTTAGTAAGCATCACAGCACACCATCCAGATTCTGCCTTCCAGTTTTACCGATGGTTTTCTCAGTCCAGCTCTAATTTCTGTCCCCTGCCCAGCACCCAGACCATTTTGTCAACACTGATTCCACGGACCCAAAGTAGAAGGAGGAAGCTTCACCAGGCAGAGCAGTATTTAGAATTCAAGAGTCTTTAGCGAGAATACTTGCGCTCGCACCCAAAAACTGTTAACCAAAGCTTGTTGTGAGTAAATGAGGGAAAAGAGACCACTCTCCTTAGAATAGAATACGGACAAATATAAAAGAAATGATGATGCTAATGCTAGCTGGCAAAAAGTTGATGATGACAGAATATTTAGCCTCCCAAACTACTAACGACAAAGGTAAGGCCGAGTTCTGGTTCAGCACAGAAGGCACTTGGAAGGAAGTCAGCCCTCCAATCCTCAGAACAACAAAACGTTGAGATTCAACAACTCTTCTTATATCCCTCCGAGAACTGAGCTCACCGAGCAAACCTCTGCTCTGAAAGCTTAATAGACAAAGACAGTGATAGAGAATGACCACTTACCTGGGGAAGAGACGTCACTGCTGCCGCTGCCCAGGTTGGCCCATGGGTGTTGCTAAGTGCCGTCGAGTCGATTCCGACCCATTGCGACCCTATTAGGGTTTCCGAGGATTAGTTGGTGAGCTTGAACTGCTAAGTTTGAAGTTCAAACGGCTTTACAGTCTGGCGCAGAATCACTAAAAGGATGACTAAGTGCTGGAGACTGCGTGTGGACTAGTTTAAGAGATTAAAAACTCCTGGAGATGCAGTCTTGGAGGGACACCACCCCCACTTTCCTGAGTTTAACTCCTTCAGGAACGCCACCAAGTTTTCACTGCAAAACTGGAAGAAAATCCCCTCGTACTTCTGACAATGGGAGCGGGAGAATCATCACTTTGAAATCGTGCTCTGTTCTTGAAAACACTCTGCTTCCAAGTGAATCTGCTTTACCAGCACCTAGCCAAGGTGGGTCTCATTAAAGTCTGACTTGCAGGAGGAAAATTACCAGCCCCAACTGCATGGATTTTAATTGTTTAACTCTAGTCCCTCTCAAACCTTCCACCTGGGGGAAGGGAAGTTCCCAAACCCACTGCCATCAAGTCTAATCCAACTTTTTACAGGTGTACTACTTATTGGCAGCAATTACAATAATCATCTGTGCAACTCTACCTTCATTAATGACAGTTTTCCATCACCATCAAGCCCCCTTTCTAGCCCTTCCTTTCATGCCTTGTAACCCCCTTTCTAGCCCTTCCTTT
>NW_006408674.1:7703176-7706418 GCF_000296735.1 Chrysochloris asiatica | reverse complement strand
AGAAAGATGAGGCTTTCTACTCCCGTAAAGATTTACACCCTTGGAAACCCTGTACAGGGCCGCTATGGGTCGGAACCGACTCGACGGCACTTAACAACAACAATCAAGTCGATTTCAACTCATAGGAACCCTATGTCACAGTAGAACTGCCCCACAGAAACCCTAGGCTATAATTTAAAACAAAGACAAAACTTTAGATTGTGGATTGAGTGAAGCGTGACAACAGTAGTGAGGTTGGCCCAGGATCGTGCAGTGTTTCGTTCAGCTGTGCATAAGGTCACTATGAGTCGGTACCGACTAGATGGCACCTAACAACAACAACAATGGGTAATGATTGTCAACATTTCTTCATGTTTGTTGACTACCTGAATGTCTTCTTTGGTGACATGTCTGTTCATGTCCTGTGCCCATTTTTTAATTGTATTTTTTTCTTCTTGTTCTTCTAGAGTTGTTGTATTTTCTATAAATTTTAGATGTTAGTCCCTTGTCTGATATGTTGCTGGCAAATAATTTTTTCCCAGGCTGGGAGCTCCTTTTTTTACTCTTCTGGCAAAATCTTTTGATGCACATAAGTGTCTAAGTTTTAGGAGGTTCCAGTCACCTATTTTTTCTTCTGCTGGTATATTTTTACTAATATTTGATAATGTATTTATGTCATGTATTAAGACTCTAAGTTTGCACCTATTTTTTGTTTTTGGTTTTTGTGGTGTGTTTTTTTCTTCTCTTTAAGTTTTTATTGTGGATCGAGTGAAAGTTTACAGGGCAGATCATCAGTTTTACATCCAACAAATCATACAACTTGTTTCATCACATTGATTACAATCCCCTCCAGTTAACAATATTTTTCTCTATTCACTTTAGCTGGTTTAAAAAAAAAAAAAAAAATACTTGGGCATATATAATAATTTACACCACCAAAGGGCACATTCTGCAAGTATGCCTCCTGGCCACTATCTCTTAGTCCCTCTCTTCCCATGAATCTAGAGTCCTGAGCTGCTCCCCCTCTCCATGGCTCCATCTCTGCCTCCATCTCTGGTGTCGCTGCTTCTTTGGATAAGGTCCCGCATTCTGCTTGTGCAATTTTTCCTTGATGGTCCTAGGGTCCTTTGTTTCTGGACTGTAAGATTAACTGCTCCCCCATTTTTGTTATAAAACTTCTACCTTTACAATTGTGAGAGTTGCGAGTAGTCATGATAACAATTACTCACTATTGAATCATAAAGAGTCTTATCCCCATCTGTTTTAACCAGACCCATCTAGACAACATGAAAACTATTTAGTGGGGATGCTATATTGCCCCACATACTCTTAAACTAAACTCCCTCTTGAAACCTTGTAAGCCAGTCACTTCATGCTTTTATCACCCCCTCAGTTTAGGTAGCCAATGTCTAAGTTGCCCATCCCCATCTACCCTGTGTACAGAGGGGATAGCATTGATACTTGATGTGAAGACGCCTTCCCTCTCTGTTGGTATTTATAGAGTTACTACCTCCATAAATCTAGAGTCCTGGTGTGGCGCTGTAGGCTAATGCGTCAGACTGCAAAGTCATTTGAACTGCAAGGTTAGTGGTTCAAGCTCACCAGTATTTCCTTGGAAATCCTATACAGGGTTGCTATGGGTCGGAATCAACTTGACTGCACTTAACAACAACCTCCATGAGTATATGTCAGGTTCATCAAATTGTAGCAACTTACCCTTGTTTGATTATCAAAAAAAAAATTTTTTTTTTAAATATATCTTCCTCTAGTCGAGTTCTGATTATCAAGCCATTGAGGCTAGGTCAAATGGGTACTATCTGCAAGTTTAGGTGTTCTGTGCATCTCCCCTCACTTCATATCACCTGGTTGCTTCACGCTGACTCTAGCCCTCTGTGGCTATGTCCTTGTTCATAGTCTCAGGTGTCCCCAGGTCTCACCACACTTTGGACCAACCAGCCCTTCCTCTTCTCTCTCTCATCTCTAGGTCAATGGGAGTCAATGGACCGTGGTTGAACTCAGCCCATTTCTTCATTACTGCCTTTCCCCCTCTTCCACTCACCAGTAAACCAATGTGTTCACCAATAAGTTTACACACCTACTCATGTGTTCCCTTTGAGATTCAGTCTTAGAGGGGGGTTTGTCCTGAAGGAACTTGGTTGCTTACCTTGATGGCTTCCTAGTGAGCAGCTTGTTTATTCTTGTAGTAGCCAGTCATACTGACACTTTTGTTTTGGGTTTTTCCTGATGATCTTTCTTAGAAGATGTATCTTCTGTCACTCTAACTGTTCTAGGCTGGTCTGCTTGTCCTTGCTAGTGGGAATATCCCACCTCAGAAGGTTCTGGGTGGGACTCAGGATTCCACCTGAGGTCCTATACTCTACAAAGGCTCCACAAGGGTCTGTTTCACTGGGCAAGTTGTAGAATCCCTTTTAGGTAGTCGAATCAGTTATAGGCTGAAGACGGGCTTACAAGTTTTCTGTAATCATGTTTCCCAACATTCCTTGCTATCCAACTGAAGTGTCTATTTTACAATAGTAGGCAAGAGAAACCAATATTAATAAGACAGTCAAGCATTTTAGTATTATTTGCCCTCTTCAAACTATGCCTAGATCCCTGTATCACAGAGCCTTGTCGTTCCAAGGTTGAGCATACATCACTATTTACCTCTGTCCCACTTAGTCCATGCAAACCGGTCTCAGTGTTCTATCTACCTTGTTCTTCCACATCCTTCCCCTTCTTGTATTGCCCTCCCCAACACCCAAACTAAACCTCCCACCCCAGCTCCACCATTTTGATTACTTTATATACCATTAATTTTTCCCTCCTTTTAAGACAGTGTATTTTATGCTGTAATCTACCTGACCTTCTCACCACCTGAATCTCTGTTCCTACGTGTTTACCTTCTTTCACATTGTAATTGTTTTGATCACAGACTGACTGCCCAGATCCTCTGAATTTGTTCTTATAGTTTTATTCTGCTCTCGACTTTTCCATTTGTTGAATGAGTTCCGGGTGATGCTGCCACATTTGTCAATCTCTGGTTGTTGTCTGTTCTTATTGGTTCTCAGTCCACAGAAAGCCATTTAGGATGATTTTCATCACAGGGTTGGCTTTGGCAAAATCCCTTAGCTTCTTTTTTATCCTGGAATGTTTTGATTACACCATCGTATTTGATTGACAGCCTTGCTACGTAGATAGAGATTCTTGGATGGCAGTTTTTTCTCTTTCAGGGTTTTATATATGTCTCACCATTGCCTGCTTGT
>NW_006408674.1:7675396-7702640 GCF_000296735.1 Chrysochloris asiatica | reverse complement strand
CAGTGTATTGTCCATTTCTGATATTCTATTATTAATTGTTTGGACCTCTTTCTGTAGGTTTTTAATTGTTTCCAATGCTGTATCTATCTTATTTGATTGTAGTGCTTTCTTGACTTCTTCCTTATTTTTCTCAACACTATTGTTAAGTGTTTTGATACATTTTATAATCATTTTTCTGAATTTCTCTCAGGCACTGCCAAGGCCTGCCCTCCCTCCAGTATGGAGTGTAGGTCTACTTCTAGTTTATTTGTCTCAGTCACTTTTATCTTGTTTCTGGACATGTGCTGATATGGTCATCTGTTTCTGGTTTTGGGGCATATTCAGGAGTTAGCTGATACTTAGATGGGTGTGTGTTTTGATATTTTTTATGCTTTCTGATTGCCTCTTGGTAGATGTGATCAGGAGATGAGCTTCTCTTTTCCCTCTTCTTCCTGAGAAATTTCAAGATGCCACTGTTGGTAATGATGATGTAACTCAGGACTTCATTTTCAGCCTGTTTCCTTTTTAATCTGCCTGTCCCACTCCACAATCCCCATTCAGTCCTTTTTACTAAACATTTCAGGGCTGCCTGTGGCCATCTTGCACTGCCATTTGGTTTTAAGTGGTAACTGTCCTTTTAAATTTTGAGATCTGTGCACATGAGTAATAGAACCCTCCGGGGGTGTGGGGTGTGGGTGGGGTGTCCACTTGCTCAGGCACCCCCTCTAGTGACCAGAATGGAGGTGCATAGACAGCAAGAGACCAATGAACAGATTTAGAAAAAGAATGTCCACACCTTTATCTCTGCAGTTGTCAGGCATCCATGGCTGCTCTGATCCTTCCCCTGCTCAGTCACACCCAAAATGACCACTCAAGGAGTAGCTTAGCACCTTGGATTAGAAAGCACTGGATTTCTTGTTTCTCCTACAAATTCCACTGGCTGTAAACCTTCCAACTTTCTAAATATTCCTTTATATGTAGTTCAGAGTCCTGGGACCATCCCCTGAGCCTGCTTGATCTGGTATTTTGTATTGTTGCTGTTGTAGCTCCTCACTGTACTTCTACCTGATCCACCATCTTGTTTGTTCCCTCCTGCACCTATTTTTTCATTGATGATCTTTATAGTTGTAGATTTTATAATTTAGGTCTTTAATCCATAATGAATGTATTTTTGCATATGGTCTGAGAAATGGGTCTTATTTCAATTCTTCTGAAAATCAGTTTCCAGTTTTGCCAGCACCATTTATGGAATAGACTATTTCTTCCCCATTTAATGTGTCTTGGCTCTTGGTCAAAGATCAGTTGACTGTATGTGTAGGTTTAGTTCTGGGTTCTCAATTCTATTCCATTGCTCTGTGTAACACTGTACCAGTATCAGGCTATTTTGACCACTTTGGCTGTGTAGTAATATTTGAAATCAGGGAATGAGAGGCTAGGCTGTACTTGTTACGGGAGCAGATAACCAAGTCTTTCTCCCACAGAATCACTGGGTGGGTTTGAACTACCAACTTTTCAATTAGCAGGTAGCACTTAACCAATGCTCCACCAGGACTCCTTAGATATGGCAAAGACATCAAAATTGTTGGACCGAGATGTGGCACTGTAGGATAAGTACTGGACTGCTAAGTGCAAGGTACACAGTTTAAAGCTACCCGCTGCTCTTTGGGAGTAAGAGAAGGCTTTCTGCACCAGTAAAGACTTACAACCTATATACAGGGTCTCTATGATTCAGAATTGACTTGTTGGCAATGACTTGCATTTATGATTCAAATGTTAAGGCCTCTAATGGAAAAAGTATACAACACTGAAAATCTAAGAAATCTGCAAAAGACAATGTGAGAAATCAAAAACACTAACAAAAATGAAGAATGCCTTTAATGGGATTATTATTAGATTAAATACAACTGAGGAAAGACTCAGTGAGCTTGAAGGAAGACAGTGTCAGTAGAACCTTTCAAAAGGGAAAAGCAAAATGAAAAAGATTGAGGGAAAAGACATGATTATAATTTACTAATAAGTGAAATAAATGACATTAACGTTTTAAGCCAACAGTGGTAGCAAGGGTCTGTCAGATTGTTGTACTGTGGTGGCTTGTGTGTTGCTGGGATTCTGGAAGCTATGCCACCAGTATTTTAAATACCAGCAGGGTCACCCATGGTGGACAGATTTCAGATGAGCTTCCAGATGAAGACAGACTAGGAAGAAGGAGAGGTGGAGCACTTCTGAATGGTTAGCCCCTGAATACCTTATGAATAGCAGCAGAGCATTATGTGTCATAGAGCTGGAAGATGAGTCTCAGGTTGGAAGGCATCCAAAATATGACTGGGAAAGAGCCACCTCCTCAAAGTACAGCTGACTTTAATGATGTGGCTGGAGCAAAGCATTCAGAACCTTCATTTGCTAATGAGGCACATTTCAAAAGGAGAAAAAAAGCTACAAGCATTCATTAATAATCAGAATGTGGAATGTACAAAGTATGAATCTAGAGAAATAAGAAGCTGTCAAAAATGAAATGGAATGCATAAAGGCTGATATCCTGGGAGTCGGTGAGCTGAAATGGATTGATATTACCTGGCCATTCTGATGTGCAGTCATTTGGTTTACTGTAGCAGGAACAACAAATTGAAGAGGATTGGCATCACACTCATTGTCAAGAGCATTTCAAGATCTATCTTCAAGTTCAGTGCTGTCTGTAATAGCTGCATGACTACAAGAAAGACAGTGGAGGCCTGGTGTGGTGCTGTATGATAAGCACTGGACTGCAAACCACTACCTGTTCCTTGGAAGCCCTATATGGGGTTGCTGTAAGTCAGAACTGACTTGACAGCTCTTAACAACAACAAAGACCAGTTAATACTGTGATTCCAATATATGCACCAAACACTAAAGCCAAACATAATGAAATTGAAGAATCCTCCCAACTTTTCCAGTATGAAATTGATTAAACATGTAATCAAGATGCATTGATATAAAGGTAGACGTTTTGTAGCAAAAGGAGGGGAGTGATTGACTTTGCAGTCTAGGAGCGGAGGTCCCTGGGACCATCAAGGGAGAAGAGCGGAGAGCGGGAACCTACCCAGAGAAGCAGTGATGCCAAGAGATGGAGGTAGACACGATGATATGCCCAGAGAGGGAGAGGGGCTGTGTGCTGACGACCAGGGAGGCAGGCTTGCAGAGTATACCCTTTGGTTGGTTGATGATGCATGGAGGGGACTGTAACCATGGCAATGAAACGATATACGATAGGATGAATGTAAAACTAATGTTCTCCCATGTAAATTATCACATAATTCACAATAAAAACATTGGAGAAAAAAAAAAGATGCATTGATAGAGTCCGGGGCAAGATGAGTAGACAGACATACTGAACTGACCTCAGCAAAAACACATGGAAGAGTGTGTGAAACAGATACAGGTAGTGATCCTGGAACCCTGAGCATCAGAGAATAGGATAGAGAGATGGATTGAGTGCCAGCTGGGAGAGGAAGCTGAACAGGAGCGGTGAGAGAGAAGACAGCAGGACTGTGGGCTGGCACAGAGTGGCGTGCCATCTTGAGCTTTTGCAAGTGGCTGTTGATACAGCAGCCTGTGGGCAGAGGACACAGCTGGAGGTTGGTAGCAAGGGGGTACAGTTCTGACCTGTACCTGTGCCCTCTTGGTAGATGGGGCATGGCCAGTTCTTGTCCTGAGAAATGCAGCAGTCCGTTACCTAAAATGGGGAATAAGACTAAACTCTGATTTCTCAGCAGAAACTATACAGATAAGACGACGATGGAATCACATATATAAAACTCAGAAAGAAAAAAAATTGCCAATTAAGAATCATATATCCAGAAAAACTGACCATGAAATATGATGGTGAAATTAGGTCATTTCAGACAAACAATAGAATTTTTAAAAACCAAATCAAGCTTACAAAAGGTACTTAAGTTCTTTAGACAGAGAACCAGTAACCGCAGACCACAACCTAAGACTAACATATATGGCAATATCACCTAGATTCAACCTAAACAGTGAACTCTGCAAAGTAAAACAGACCTTTAAGATTGGATAGAGAGAACCAAGATATAGTTGCAACAACAATAAAACCATAAAGTAAAAAGAAGGAATAATAAAGTTACAGAACTTCTAAATGAAAGGGATATCAGATATATTTTAAGAAAAATTTAAAAATATATATATATTTAAATAAAATCTTTCAAGAAAGTGAGGCAGCACAGGAGGCACTCACTCATCTATGCCAAGAAATTTGGAAGACAACTATCTGGCCGTCTGATTGGAAGAGATCCATATTTCTGCCCATTCCAAAGAGAGGTGACCCAATGGAATGCGGAAATCATAGGACAATCTCTTAGATATCCCATGCGAGTAAAGTTTTACTAAAGTAATACAGGAACGGCTGCAAGCATACATTGACAGAGAACTTCCAGAGGTTCAAGCTGCATTCAGAAGAGGCTGTGGAACTAGGGATATCATTGCTGATGTCCAATGGATCTTGGCTGAAAGCAGAGAATATCAGAAAGATGTTTACCTGTGTTTTATTGACTAAGCAAAGGCTTTTGATTATGTGGATCATGACAAGCTATGGACAACATTGCAAACTATGAGTATTCCGGAACACTCAGTTGTGCTCATGAGGAATCTGTACCTGGAACAAGAGGCAGTTGTTTGAATGGAACATGGGAACACTGAATGGTTTAAAATTAAGAAAGGTGTGCAACAATGTTGTATTCTTTCGCCATACTTATTCAACTTGTATGCTGAGCAAATGATCCTAGAAGCTGGGTTATATGAAGAAAAACATGGCATCAGGATTAGAGAAGACTCATTAACAACCCGCAATATGCAGATGATACAACCTTGTTTGCTGAAAAGTGAAGAGGACTTAAAATATTTACTGATGAAGATCAAAGAGCAAAGCCTTCAATATGGATTGAATCTCAATGTAAAGAAAACAAAAATCCTCACCACTGGACAAATTAACAACATTCTTATCAACGGAGAAAAGACTGAAGTTGTCAAGGACTTACTTCATTCTTCTTGGATCAACTGTCAACACTCATGGAAGCAACAGTCAAGAAATCAAATGATCTATTGCATTAGGCAAATCTGCTGCACAAGGCCTTTTTAAAGTGTTGAAGAGCAAAGATGTCAGCTTGAGGACTAAGGTGCGTCTGACCCAAGCCATGGTATTTTCAATAACCTTATATGCATGCGAAAGCTGGACAGTGAATAAGGAAAACCGTAGAAGAATTGAGGCATTTGTGTTATGGTGTTGGAGAATATTGAAAAGTGCCATGGGCTGCCAAAAGAACCAACAGATCTGTGTTGGAAGAAGTGCACCCAGAATGCTTCTTGGAGGCCAGATGGCCAAACTTCGTCTCTCATACTTTGGACATATTGTCAGGAGGGACCACTTGCTGGAGGACATTATGTTTGGTAAGGTGGAGGGTCAGCGAAAAAGAGGAAGACCCCCAGCGAGATGGATTGGCAAAATTGTAGCATCAGGGGGCTCAAGCGTGGCAACAATTGAGGTTGCCCCATGATTGGGCATTGTTTCATTCTGCTGTGCATAGGGTCGCTGAGTTGGTACCAACTTGATGGCACCTAACATCAACTGTAACCCTAAAAACTAGACCAAACCCTACTTCTAGCCATAACTCAACCCTTACCCCTAACACTAGTCCTAACCGTAACCTTAACAATAAAAAAAATCCTAGCCAAGGCCTGACTGGAGTCCCAACTCTAACGCTCACTGTTTATTCCTACCCACATCCCTGAAATTATGCATTGATAATTAATGGTGACTGGAATACAAGAGTTGGAAACAAAGATCAGTAATTGGAAAATATGACCTTGGTGATAGAAGCAATGCTGGAGAATGCATGATAGAATTTGCATGACCAATTTATTCACTGTAAATACCTTTTGTCAACAACTTAAAAGGAGACTATACATGTGGATCTCACAAGAGGGAATACACAGGAATTAAATTGACTCCATCTGTGGGAAGAACAATGGAGAAATTCAGTATCATCAGTCAAAACAAGGTCAAGGACCAACTATGGAACAGACCATCAATTGCTCATCTGCAAGTTCAGGCTGAAGCTGAAGAAAATTAAAATAAGTCCACAAGAGACAAAATATGACCTTGAATATATTCTACCTGAATGTAGAGACCATCTCAAGAAGAGATGTGATGCATCAGACACTAATGACTGAAGAAAACCAGAGGAGTTGTGGGATGACATGAAGAACATCATACATAAAGAAACTCAAAGATCATTAAAAAGACAAGAAAGAAAAAAAAGACCAAAATAGATGTCAGGAGAGACTTTTAAATTTCCTCTTGAACATAGAGAAGCTAAAGCACCTGGAAGAATTGTGAAGTAAAGGAGCTAAACAGAAAGTTTTCAGGGAAGCTTGAAAAGACCAAGTATTATAATGAAATGTGCCAAGACCTGGAGTTAGAAAATCAAAAGGAAAGATCACATTCAGCATTCTCAAGCTGAAAGAACTGAAGAACAAATTTAAGCCTCAGGTTGCAATATTGAATGAGTCTATGGTTCAAACCCACCAGCTACTCCTTGGAAACCCTATAAAAGGTAACTATAGTCTGAACCACCAACTCAACAGCACCTAGAACAACAACATGGGCAAACTATTGAATGATGCAGGAAGCATCCTAAGAAGATGGGCAGAATACACAGAATCATTCTACCAAAGAGTCGGTTGGTGTTCAACCAAGAGGTCCCATGGTACTGAAGTAAAAAACCGATGCTTTAAAGGAAGTTCCAGTTGCACTCAAGGCATTGACAAAAAGCAAGGAACTGACAGAATACAAATTGAAATCTTTCAACAAACTGATGTCGCTTTGGAAGCTCTCATTTATCTCTGCCAAGAAATTTGGAAGATTGTTACCTGGCCAACCAATTGGAAGAGATCTGTTTGTGCTCATTCCAAAGAAAGCTGGCCCAATGAAATGTGGTAATCATCAAACAGTATCTCTAATGTAACATGTGAAGTAAAACTCTGTTGAAGATCATTCAAAAAGAACTGCAGTGGTAAATCAACAGGGAGCTGCTAGAAATTCAAGTCATATTCACAAGAGGACATGGAACTCCAGTATCACTGTTGATGTCAAGTGGATCTTGGCTAAAAGCAGAAAATATCAGAAATATGTTTACTTGTGCTTTATTGACTATGCATAGCATTTGATTGTGACTCATAACACACTATGGATAGTATTGTGAAGAATGGGTATTCCAGAACACTTAATGCTCATAGATTAAGAGGCAGTTGTACAAACGGAACAAGGGGATACTGAATGGCTTAAAGTAAGAAAAGGGATGTCTCCATTCACTGTACTCATTGACTCTGTACGCTGAGCAAATAATCCTAGAAACTGGATTATATGAAGGATGTGGCATCTGGAGTGAAGGAAGACCATTAATAACCTGCGATATGCTGATGACACAAAACTTGCTTGCTGGAGGCAGAGAACTTCAAAAATTTATGAAGATCATATGGATTGCACTTCATATAAAGGAAACAAAAATTCTCACAACTGGACCAATAAATACAATAAATGGAGACAAGATTGAAGTTGTCAAATCCTCATTTTGCTTGAATCCACAATCAACTCTTGAAAGCAGCAATCAAGAAATCAAATGACAGATTACATAATCTACTGCAAAAGATCTCTTCAAAGTGTTAAAGAACAACGATGTCAGTTTGAGATCTAAGGTGTACTTGACCCAAATCTCAATCACCTCATCTGCATGTGAAAGTTGAACAGAGTAAGGAAGACCATAGAAAAATCAATGCATTTGAGTTGTGGTATTTGCAAATATTGAAAAGTACCATGGACTGCCATTAGAAAACACAAGATGTCTTGTGAATACAGCCAGAACATTCCTTAAAAGCAAGGCTGGTAGGACTTCTCTTGCGCATTTCTGATGACATAATGCTTGGTAAAGTGGAGGGTCAGTGAAAGAGGAAGACCCCCAATAAAAAGGATTGACAGTGGCAGCAACCATCGTGAGGGTGGTGTAGGACTAGACAGTGTTTCATTCTGTTGTGTGTATAGTTGCTGAGTTGGAACCAACTTGATGGTAACTAACAGTAACTTTTTAAGGGAAGAGAATTCTGGCCTGGTGTACCTATGTTAAGTGCCATCAAGTTGGTTCTCATAGACTCTGTATAGGGCTTCTGAGGAGCAGCTGGTGGGTTTGAACCGCCAACATTGTGGTGCACAGCCCTGTGCTGATCCCACAGCACTTAACTGGTTGCACCTGATGGCACTTAACCACACAAGAAGGTATTTATACTGTGGTTTATTTGCTTGAAAGTAGATTTACATTCCTTATAAATGTGCCTCACCAACTCTCAGGCAATCCCTAATTACAAAGGGAAAAAAAGTGAAGAAAATATGATGGCCTGTATGTTGGTCCAAAGCAGCCTTGGTAGTATAGTGACTTATAAGCTGGACAAAGTCAGCAGCTGCTCCGCGGGGAAAAAGACCGAGGTTTTTTGTTCCCATAAAGATTTACCACTGCAGAAATCCTGTTGTGCTGTGGTTGGTTCCAATTCAAAGCAACCCTGTATGTTTCCATCGAACAGCTGGTGGGTTTGAACTGCTGCTCTTGTGGTTTGCAATCTAGTGCTGATCCTACAGTACCACACCAAGACTCCCATATCACTATCAGTGGAAAGTACTTTCTTCCCTGTCTTCTAGGTTTCCACCTTATACAAGTTCCAATTTACAGGTTTTACTGTGTATCCTGGAGTCCTGGTGTGGCACTGTGGGTTAATGCACCAGACTGCAAAGCCGTTTGAACTGCAAGTTTGGCAGTTCAAGCTCACCAGCTGCTCCTTGGAAGCCCTATACAGGGTGAAGTCAGAAGCAACTTAAGGGCACTTAATATCCAGAGCACTGGTAGTTAAGTATAGTGGGTTTTACGTTGGGCTGCCAACTGCAGGGCTCATTTATTCAAATCTACCAGATGCACTGTGGAAAGGTCTGAATTGACTGCAAGGGACTAGCAACAGCACACCCACATCTTAGCCAGTTCTACCTGCGGTCCTGGTATGGTACCATAGGGCTAAGCACTGGACTGCTAACCACAAAGTCTGCTATTCAAACCCACCAGTCAGTCGCTCCTCCGCCACCTTGAAGAATCCCATGCCTCTTCAATTTACACCATGGCAAAACGGTAGTCATGTTCCTTTTTAAATGCGGAGTTTGAACAAAACCCTGAAGGGGGAAGAGCAGGGCTGTAGGGTGGATGCGGTAATTCCCCAACAAAATTCTCACAGGGCAGCTCTCACTGCATTGTAGTGGAAACTTTAACAAGCGCCGTGATTGTCCTGGGCCCAGGAAAACATAACAAAAGCAGTCCCTGTAACCTCCTGAGACAACTGCAGATATGTTTAACCAGGTTTTGTTAGCCATATGTGCATAAACCAGGACCCCAGTCACAATACATTTTGGCTTACCTTCGTATCTGACACTTTCACAATCCTGAATGAGTATGTAGTGACCTGGCCAGGTGCCCTTGCTGATGATGTTTTAGAGCCCATGCCCACTCAGCTGAACCCACTCCAGCCAAAATCTGCTGGATACCATGCAGGTGCGAGGGCCAGTCAGCTCCCATGTCCTTATGAAAAAGAACTGTCACCCACACCAAACCCCAGAGAGGACAGAGGAAACGTTGGTGTTCCCAGGTTTATTGAAAATATTACAACATAGTGGAAAGATTCAAACGGCTCCACGTGGTGTTTTGAAATTCATCCCAACTGTGGGCTGAGTGACCTGCAGGTTGGACAGACTGCCAAAATCCTGGAACAACAAAATGGGTTTCAGTGTGAGACTGACTGAGATTGGAAACCACCAGAGGCTTGAAAACACTAGCATGGATGCGAGAGGGCCCTATCTACTTCTCTTCAGATTACAACACCCCCGACCCTCAACCCACTCTTAATACTCACAAGGGGTCTACGCTAGAGTGGAGGGACCCCTTACCCCCGTACTCAGCAATGTCTCCAGTTTCCCAGAGGAACCCCGCTAACAAATCTAGGACTTTTACCTGACCTGATATTTAGGCACGGACCTGCCTCCCCAACCCGCTACACACACACCAGCCTCAAAGGTCTAGTTAAGTGTTTGCTCAGGCAGTTTGGCGTGCCAAAATTATGCCTTTTCCTTGATTTTCCCTGACTTCTTCAGAACATTCTAGTGCAGGGCGTGTTCATGTGTTCCTTGGCTTTTCAAACCCCTTCAAATTATTCTAGAGCAGGTTCTTAATCTTGGCACTGACAATCTGAGATGGACAATTTTGTTGGGCGTGGGAGGGCTGTCCTGTAGCATATTGGCAGCATCCCTAACTTCTACCTACTAAACGATAGTCAGTAACCCTTAATGGTATTTTCTCCTAGGGCCAAAAATGGGTTCAAACCACGACCCTTCACTTAGAAGGTGCCACCAGGGCCCCGAGATAGTGCCGATGTGTTTCTAGGCACCAGCACATGGTATTGTACATACAATCAGCATTTGGGAAGGTCCCAGGCACTGTAAAGAGGGTGAGAGAAAAACAGCAAAGTTCTACCCTTATAAAACCTACCATACACCTAGAACTTGATGTTCCATTTAGGATTGTGATTACTTGAAGAAGCCATGACCCACAGCAGAATTTAGTTTACAGGTCATGTTTTTCTGAAACAAGGTACTGGGTACAAGAGTTCACTTTGTTCTCTTTTAACATCTTAAACATTTAATAACCACAATGAAGTAAAAATGAAGATGCTCAAATTCCAAGATCCTGCTAGACTTTGAAGCCCACACTACTTTCAGCAGTCTATGAGACCTACAGGCAGAGAGAAGGGTCTGAGTGGGTCGCATTCTAAGTAGTCAGCATACAGAAGGAAAACTGGTCAAGTGATAAGAGAATCAGGCAAAAATGAGGGACAAATTATGAGTAGTCAGGAGTAGAACCAAGTATGAAGGGAACAAAAGAGGTATCCTGTGAGCTATGAAAAAAATCAGATCATGACCCTGTGGAGCAGTTTCATTGCACACAACCTTCAGTAACCGGTGACCCCCCATTTTGGAGGTAGGCCAGATTGTAAACGTAGATGGGATTCTAAAGTCTGCCATTTACACTAACTTATGGATATTTTGAAAATCAAACAGCGTACACGTAAAAATGCTGAGATTGCCTGGTGCACATAGGCATTAGCTATTATTAGTAGAAGGAGCTCTGGTAACATAGTGGTTACGAGTCGGGCTGAGAATCTCAAGGTCAGCAGTTCTAACTACCAGCCGTTCCACAGAAGTATTAGGCTTTCTGCTCCCATAAAGATTTAGTCTTGGAAACCCTATGTAGGGTCACTGAGTCAGAACCAACTTGGTGGCACACAACAATGAACCATTATTACTGGAGGACTCCAGATGTGGCCTTATTAGGAGGATCAGCACCAAAAAGGTCAACAGTTCAAAGTCACTAGATGGCACTAACAATTATTGCTGGAGAGGCAATAATGACTGGTATTTCTTGCTAGCTAAGTCTTATGTTATGTTAGGAATCCAGCAAACTTACCAAGAGCTTCAGCATTTCCTTAGTGTCGGGATCTACTTCAATGATCTCCTGATCCAGGGCTGAAACCTAGAAAGAACAAGGTGGGTCCACAATGCCAATCAATGCGCTCTGTCAAATCTCCTGAGACTTCTCCCCGATTCCTATGTGGGTAAACGATTCCTCAAGATTAACAGGCCCCAAGGACCACTGTGTGGGGCTGTAGGTTAATGTGTCAGATTGCAAAGCTGGTTGAACTGCAAGGTTGACGGTTCAAGCTCACCAGCTGCTCCTTGGAAACCCTATACAGGGTCGCTATGGGTTGGAATCGACTCCATGGCACTTCACAAGGACCCCTACTACTTTCTGGTTTTACTTTTGCTCTTACTCTTAATCATTATTCAAAAAAACCAATAAGATTGGATTCATGCATCTTTGTTAGGAGCAAAAAAATATACCAGCAGTCACCAAATGCATCAAGGGCTGCCCTGTGGGAGTTAATGCACTGGACTGCAAGGTCGGTGGTCAAATTCACCAGCTGCTCCTCAGAAACCCTATACAGGACCACTATGGGTCAGAACTGACAGACGGTACTTAACATTAAACTTTTAAAAAGCCATTATCAGGGCTAATATAAAGTAGGCAGATTTTGAGGCTCCTTTGGATGTCAGGTACTTCAAAGATTGTTAGGAACTTGCTGAGCCAGAGGCCCAGGGAAAGACGCAGAAGGCTTACCTCAGGAACATAATTATCTCTCCTTTCTCTCTCTTCCTCTTGCAGCTTGATGGAGATACCTCTCACCGGGCCCCTCTGAATCCGCTTCATCAAATGAGTGACATATCTACCAAATGCAAATGCCAGCAACAGTGAAGACACACACCAACATGTAGATACATCACTGCAGTCTGGGGGGTCTATCCTTCCCAGCAACAGTGAACACAAACACCAATATGTAGGTACATCACTAGCAGTCTGGGGTCTAGTACCAATCGGGCTCACCATCCTAGGGCCTCTCTAGTTTGGAACTACTCCACTCCATACACACCCTTTGCATTCATTCCCCCATTTACCAATCGTCCCTAAAACGTTACAAGACCCTTCCCTCTTGGCCTTCACTGTCCCCAAGTTTACGTTTTTATCATTTATTCACGCTTTCACTGCACACTCAACTTTCATTTTCTCAACTGTATTTTAACAAAAACATTTGGAGCAATAATAGCATCGTGGAGTGTAAATAACTTTTTTTTTTTTTTTTTTTAAATCACCCCTTAACAGCAGCGACACCAGAGATGGACGCAGAGATGGGAACATGGAGACAGGGAGCAGCTGAGGACTCTAGATTCATGGAAAAGAGGGGCCGAGAGCTGGCGGCCAGGAGGCGGACTTGCAGAATGTGCCCTTTGGTGGTTTAAATTATTATATATGCCTGAGTGTTTTAAAAAAGAAAACAAAAAAGGCAAGAACTAAAATGAATAGAGAAATCCTGTTAACTGATAATACATGGAGGGATTATAATCATTGTGATAAAACAAAGTATATGATTTGTTGAATGTAAAACTGACCTGGCCTGTAAACTTTGACTCAATCCACAATAAAAAACCACCCCTTAAAACCAACGCGGCTGTAAAGTAAGGGGTTTGACTGCTGTTGGCGCTGACCAAATCTAAGCGCTCTCAAAGGCGACGTTCCTCAGCTCGCCGCCTTGACATCCGGCCGGCTGACACCAACCTAGCCGCGGGGGCTCCGGGCCGGCGCACTCACCCTGCTATCTTGTTGCGGAGCTTCTTGCTGGGAATAATGGCGATTTCCTCGCACACGCGCTTGTTGGTGTGAAAGTCGTTGCCCAAGCGAGTGTAGTACTTCTCAATGATGACCCGGGCCGCCTTCTTCACGGTTTTGGTGCGAACGCGGCCCTGCGGGTTCAGAAGACAGAGTCACTCGTGAGTCTGCGCACCGCTCCCGGGAGAGCGGCTTCCAGCCCGGCGAGTGTGGGGGAACGAGAGAGAGAACCGGCCGGGCAGTGGCGGGTACGCGGAGGGGTCCCTGCGGAAGCCAGCCGCCAGCTCTGAGGTCCGAGTATACTGGGGCCTAACGCCTACCCGGCCCAGAGCTGCTCCTTGATGGAAGCAGGCTGCGGATAGCTGCGGATGGCGAACGATTGTGAGGATGGGAGACTCGAGCTAAACCACCTACCATGTTGACGGGTCCCTGATAAAAGAGGAAACAGGAAGCACAAGTGAGGCCTATAAATCACAGGCCAGATAGCCGCTTCCGCCTGGCCTGGGAAGTGCGAGCCAACTCGAGCGCGTCACAGCGGCCCCTGGCGGAGCGGGGCGGCAGTGTAGGCGGGGGGCAGCCCGCCATCCGTCGGCCCTAGCCTCGCCTCGCCCCTCCGGCAGGCGGGGCGCAGGTACGTCCCGCCCCGGAAAGCGGGACTCCTCCATTTCCGCTCCCCGCCCAGCCAGAAGAGTTGCCTTGGGTCAGCTACCTGGAGTCATGGCTTCTGAACCCTTACCTCTGGATTAATGTAGTTTGGATTAGGAAGAGTGTATCGCATCTCTGGCACACGCTAGGTTCCGCACACACCGGGGATGGAGAGGTCAAGTTCTTGGGAAAGCAAAGAAAGGAAGGCGAGCCGGGACTATGAAAATATGAAGCAGGGGGTGGCGCCCCACTAATATTCAGTCTTTGGGATAGAGACTTGTCTTGGTAAACTACTAGGACCTTAGCACGCTTCTTCCGGGTCTTTGCTCAAACGTCACTTTATCCGAGGGGCTCTCTCGCCAACTTGTATCAATTAGTACCGTGGCTCCATTCTCTGTTCTAGTAAATGCTTGGCGCCGAGGGTTATGCGTCCTGTAAGGTCCACGGGAGAAAGATGAGGCTGGCCGCTCCCCTATAGCGATCTAGTCTCAGAAAACTTACCGAGCGGTTACGAGTGAGGCTGCTAACCTTATGGTCAGCAGTTCAAAACTACCAGCAGCTCTGCGGGAGAAAGATGAGGCTTTCCGCTCCCATAAAGAGTTAAAGCTTTGGAAACCCTATGCAGGGTCGCTATGCGTTGGAAACGACTCCATGGTAAACCACCACCAGGTCGCTGTGGGTTTGGTTTTTGGTAGCACTTGTCACATGACCTAGTCTTCCCAACTGGGGATGAACTCCCACCATTTGAGTGGATGAAAGGCCCAGTTCATCCTTAGAGCTCCCAACAAGTCAAGGTGCTTTTCCACTCACAGCTGTCTCCAGGCTGGTCCTACCATTTTGTTGCTAAATGCCGTTCTGTATAAGGTTTCCGAGAAGCAGCTGGCGAGTTTGAAGGCTCGACCTCACAAATCAAAGCGACCTTGTGCTCTAGTGCTTATTCTACAGGGCCACACTCAACCCAAAATTAGGTTCTTCCAGTGGCCTCATCCGCCAAATCTGGTCCCTGGGCTAAGCCAAGAGTGGGCTGGCCAGGTGGGTAGGAGTTACAGGTTGTGCCTCATCCCTCAACTCTGCGCAGCCTGTCCTAGCCAGACTCACTCTTAGGGACTGGAGAGGGTAAGTCTGTGGTTCAAACCCACTAGCTGCTCTTGGAAACCGTATACAAGGTCACTATGAGAACACTCAGCAGCACATAACCAGGATTAAGAAGCCGGTTCCGTAAAGTATTGGACACAGAGGCCTTTCTGGGACAGAAGAAGAAACTAAGAGGAGCAGGGGAGGGTGAGGGGCTCAGGAGTTACAAGAGCTTATTTTACATCAAGATTTCAGATCAAGCTGCTGCCAGGCCCCAAGGGAAAAGTCAGGCCCCCTCACTACTGCTTGAGGGGATTCTACCCTCCACAATGGTCAGTTCTTACACTAAGAGTTATAGAGAAGGGTTACTTCTGTATGTAGGGGGTTCCCTCTATCTCAGACCAAAGGCCCGGGTCCATCTTACCTGGAAAAGAAAAATCAGACCCTTTCACAAAAACACTTGAGTGATGGGCTTTCTGAGGTAAAATAGCAAATAAATAAACTACTTCTACTCCGAATGGAATTGGGACGACACAGATGAATCCTAGAGGATGAGAACTCTCCCAAGCAAGAAGGAACAGGCCCGAGTCTTACAGGAGACGCTGAGAACAAGTGGGTCCTGCTGAATGAAGCCTCACCTCCAACATTCACCCAAGGTGGGTCTGGAGGCTATGAGAGGACCCCAAGAAGCTGAAGAATGAGGGCTGTTTGTACTTGGGCTACAAGCCCCCACCTGCTGGAGCATGTCTCCCACATGGCTGTACTGTCATCCTGGGGTAGAATCCCACCACAGATAATCCAAGGAATCAAGAGTTCTTATTATAGAATCCTGTTACCCTACTGTCCACTTCCCCCACACCTTGGACACAGACACCAAACCAGAACTCTGCTGCACGTGTTTATTATGTGCCAAAAAAACCTACTCCACACACCTGTAGGAGAGTGCAGTCTTGCCTGCATATACTACAATGAGGTAGAGACTTCACACACAGCTTCACAAAACCCACAGAGTAGCTGGGATATGCAACAATGCAACGTCAGTTCAGCAGGGGGGGAGGGGGGTATGACACTGGTTCTTTGGCACACAGCTTCCCAAAGAGGGGCAAGTAGTTTAAAAAAAGAGAAAAAAAGAAGTCAAGTTTTCAAATTCCAGTAGCATTTCAGTCGACTGCAACTGTTGTTTCATACATTTTTCAAATGAAAGCAATAAGGGAAGGGTACTTGCCCCCTCTAAGTAAAAGGGCTCCTGTGAGCCTTCATCTGCCCCCACCAAAAAGCAGCCCTTTTTAGCTCTGTTACAAAAAGAAAAAAGTCCTGTGACTTTGTGATTAAAAATGTCTACCAACCCTCCCCTGATATAAGTGCAACTTAAGAAGGTGCAGTAAACGGTTTAAAACTAGATACCGCAGCCGTTCAGACACCGTTCATCCGGTCCAGTTTCAAATTAAAAAAAAAAAAAAAAAAATCCTTTTTTTTTTCTTGGTTGCAAATGCCTTGATTTGCAACTGTGAGAAACGGTGACCAGCAGTCCCCCAGACACAAATTTGCTATAATGTTAAAAGCTGCCAGGAAAGAAAAAAATCTCTTGTTCCAAACGACTTAAAAACTGTTTTAAGGAGTGTAAAAAGGAACCGGTAAAAACCCTCGAGCGTAAAATATGAAATATGATTTTGGTTTAAATGAAGAGCAAAGTCTCCTTATTGTTTACAGTAAAAAACACCAGCTGAACACTCAGTTTATGCCGTTCAGGTGGGGGTAAATAAATGGAAAGGCACTGTATGGCAACTGCAAGAATGAGACCAATGAGACCTGCGCGGCATCACCATCAGTATTGCAAGGAATGTAAAAAAGCGCTTTTAATAAATAAACCTAGATGTAGGCATCCGTGTCAACACCTTCTGGACACGTAGTTCTTTTTTTGCTTTTCATTGGCAAAATGAGGAACTAAAATCTGGGAAAACTGCAGAGTCGCTTGGAGGGTGAGCCAGAGGGGTCTTCCCCTGGCACATCCCCCTGAAAACAAAACCCGACAAAACTCATTGTGCAGTAATTAGTGCAGAAACAAAGACAGATTCAGCAAGTGCAAAGGTGACTACAATTTTCCCTTGTCCTCGGGAAGCCAGCTCCCTGGCCACCAGTGGCGGGGTGGTGCAGGCTGCTGCCTGAAGGGCCAGCCTTGGGCGCCACAGGCCAGGACCAGCTCTTCTAGCTGGAGTCTCGGTTCTTCTGGTTCCTCATCAGTGGGCTGTGGTGGCGCAGGCCCTCCAGGCTGTGTCTCCAGTGCCAGCAGCTCCGACAGAAGTACTTGAAGCAGACCTGGGGTCAGGGAGAAAAGGAGACACCATGCCTGTGTCAGCAGCAGCCATCAACTCCTTGCTGTACTTGGAGAGGAGATGGAGGATTCCCTATGGTCTGTGCGGTATCATGGCAAATCCATTGTCCATGTTTCTGTGGGGGCCTTGACTTAGTCAAGCATGTTGGACTCCTACTATGTACTCCTTCCCTCTAAACACCACAGCTACTCTCTCTTTCTGCCCTGGCCTCCCTTCTAACTGCCTATACAGCAGAGGTGGGGAACATCCAGCCCACAGGCCATAAGGCCCTTGAAATCACTCGGTCTGGCCCTCTCAAGGCAACTGCAGTTCCAGCCATCACATCGTTGTTAAGTGCTGACAAGTTGGTTCCAACTCACAATGACCCTGTATAGGGTTTCCGAGGAGCAGCTGGGGGTTTTGAAGCGCTGGCCTTGCAGTCCAGCTCATTACTCCGCAGTGGAACACCATGACTCCTAGTCATCACGTTAGTGGTGCATTACGTATTTGAGCCAAAATAGCAGGCTAATTTTTAAGCTGATAACTTTGTATGGCCCGTGCATGATTTGTTCCTCACCCCAAGCCTACAAAATGGGTGTATCCACATGACTGCTAACAGGCAGAACTTCTAAAGACACTGAATACAGATTCAAATGTTTAGCAACAGGCCCTCCTATTCAGACTGACTGAGGAGAGGTGACTGGGTTTGTATTCCCATCTCAGTTCTACTTCTTGTTAGCTGTGTAGCCTCAGACAAGCCATGCGCCTCTGAGAAATTACCTGAAAGTGGGAGTCATCTGTAAGACTGTTGTTAGTGCAGTTCAGTGGATGCCGACTCATAGCGACCCTGTACAGGGTTTCCGAGGAGTGGCTGGTGGGTTTAAACCACTGACCTTGTGGTTAGCACTATGCTTATCCTATAGTGCCACACTAGGACTCCATCTGTACAATATTAACTCACCAAAGTCTACCATCAGAGGGGATACTTGTTCTCAGGTTTTATTCAATAACCCAGACTTTTCTTCAAGTCCTCATTTTGAAACTTAGTTTAATTACTAACCCAAAGATTGTAAACCTAAAGTAATAGCACCAATGCAAAAAATCCAACCATGGATTGATTGATAGTACGGAAGCCTCCAGCTTCTTCCCCTAACACTCTCCCTTCAAAATGTGGTACAGATTAGCAACATCAGCAACACTTACTTGGGAACTTGTTAGGCACAGACTCATGGAGCCCCAACCCAAACCTACTGAAAAGAATCTAAATTTAAACAAGACCCTTGGGTGATTTTTATGTACTTTAGTTTGGGAAGTAATGCCCATTAACACTCTCAGATCTATGTCCCACCACCCAGAAACATTCCACAAAAAGCTGCCCTGCTGGTTTCTGCCTGTTTCTGGCAGCTGGAGGTAAGGTCTAGGTACAGTATATCACAGCAGTCCAGAGATTGAGCGATAAAGAAGGCGGTCCTTTGGGCAGGAGAAAAAAAATCAGCCTAGCAGGCAAAAGATCTATACCAGCAGAAACTCACCCAGGCATCTATCATCTGCCATACTGCGCATCAACATCCCAATTTTGGGTCAAGCTATTTATAGTGTGTCCCTAGTCTGATCATCACCAAACATTACTGCTGCCTCCTCTATGCTCTCAGACAGCAAGTTACTTTCATTGTTGGCAGGACCTTCACAGACAGCCCATGTGCCCAAGACGCACCTGATCCCGACAGAAGAAAGGACCAGGCTGAGAGCTGCAGATGTGACACAGAGAGTCTTCTAGGTAGGGGTCAATCTGAACCTGCACAAAAGCAAAATAAGAGAATGAGGAGATGGTTCTTCTCTCAATGAGGCCAAGAGGCTAGACGCAGGACTGCATGATTGGGCTGCACACAGAAATGCAGGCTGTTTGCCTTTTTAAAGGATGCCTAGAAAATTATGGGACAAGGGCACAATAGGGATCCTAAAGGACAGACTCGCACAGAGGCAAGCTGGTCACTTCTGGGATGTGAGCAACCACACCCTTTACTGGTTGGTGCTCCCAGTAAACTGCACTCCAGCCTCTGTCACCTAGCAATAGGTAAGCAGCAGAGCATGTGGAAAGGGCTAGAGAATGGGAAATCAGGCTAGCTCACAATGTCGAGCAAATACCACAGTAAGGGAAGGCACTCCACAGTCCTCAGAGCTTCTACAGCACAGGCTCACACTCCTAAACCCTAATCATGCTGAGTCTCAATACCTTCAGCTCACTCCCTTGAGCAGAGCCAGTGTGGGCCCAACTTTTAGTCTCAGGTCTGCCCTGGCTGTAATTGGAACTGGCCCCTCTCAGATGCCCCCAGAGTAAGGGCACAGACCAGCGACTCACCTTCTTGGTAAACTTGGTGGTTTTGATCTCCACAAAAGCTGCACTGACTGCTTTCAGGTAACTGCGTTGGTTGTTGAAAGTCACACGACCAGACCCTAGGAGCAACAGACACACTTTACCTTCCAGCCAAGTTCTCCAAATGCCACTTGGCAAACATGTTTCTAGACCAGTGCAGTCTGATAAAAATGAGCTACTTACAGAACTTTAAATTTTCTCATAGTTAACAATAAAGTAAATAAGAAATCAGTATATCTAAGTTTAATAATATGACTCCTCTAGTGCAGACACATACACAGTTCAAGTTGGGTTCAGAGATTCGGAGTAGAATCTGAACAAATACAGCCTGAACACCTCTCTACAAGGATAGGCCTGGAAGGACTCAGAGATCTAGCTGGGGAGCCAGAAAAACTCCAGCCTGCCAAGTGCCGCCTCCGTCCCTGCAGCCTCTGAAGTCCCTGTTCTCAATGTGCGGTGCAGCACTGATGAGCACACGGTGCTCCTTCCTGGCCAGATTCAGTGTGGGTGGGCAGACGAAGCTTTGGGGAGGTGGGTTAGCTATGTCTTGATTAGAAAGCATAGGCTCTGCAGCACCTCCAATCCCTACCACTGTGACTATTTCCCATGACATGGAAAATCATCTCCTTTGTTAGAGTCCATACAGGTCAGGAAGAGGCACTGAACAAAACCCAGTGGTTAGGCCCATGGACTCTGGTAAGCTGGAAGAGCAATGGCTGTGACTACAAACTCGCTTGAGTCACTCTGAGCCCTCCAGGAGCTTGTAAGACTGAAAAAAAAAAGTTTTTAAAGAACTATGAATAAAGGAAACCAGGCAAGGTCAAGAGTGCTGCCTTTTAATGACTTACCTATTGTCTGACCCAAACTGTGAACTTGGGAGTTTCTAACCAAGGTTTCTGCCTAGCTCATCTCCTGTGATCACCTCCTATAGTCCTCTATTACTTGGGGGGGCAATATGGAGGGGTTACTGCTGGTGACTAGTCCAGGAAAAGTGTTATGCTGCTGGTATATGCTGATCAGCAAACCTGGGTCAGGTCTCTCTCCTCACTCCCATGGGAATTACCACAACCCTGGTCTACATCCCAGGGGCCATCAAGCCTTCCAACACAAAAGTGGGACACTTACCAATGGGATACTTGTGCTTATCTGTGTCAATCCCAGCATACACCACTCCACCAAATAGGTCATTCAAGATGGCCGCCAGAGCCTCAGCATTAAGCATTCCGTGCAGTGCGCCAACAAACACCGTCCTGCTGGGGTCAAGTCTCTGAGATGGACTCCGGACAAAATTGCTGTCAGCCAAGACCCAGGGGATTACCTGTACCTGAAAACCATCAAAAGGTACATCAGCGCTGCCACAGATACAGAGGCTCGTATATGGTAAATCACATGCTCTGGAAATACTAAAGCTGAGGCTGTTGAGCCAGTGTAGTGGGAAAGATGGGGTTACCACCTGTCTCAGACACACTGGTGAACTGTAAGCCACCTTTTTTCACCCCAACCCAGCTAGCATTGAACTTTACTGAGGGTCCAAGTATCCAGAATAGTCAAAGTAAGCGGTAGATCAGCACTCTCTCATCTTGGAGAACAAGCAAAAAAGTACCAAACTGTCATATCCAGGAACCTAACCCTCTGTCCCAAGTTCCAACTGTGTGGTGCTATCAAAGGGTCTTGGACAATGATGAACAAAGACCATGAGGAAGGGTTCTAAGAAAAATTAAAGGAGAAGAGCTTGAAGGAACAGTAGGGATGTTGACGATGCCTGCATGATAGTTACTGGCCCAGTGCAGGAGTAATGGGGAATTAGAAATGGAGGACGGAAAGCTGTGCACAGAACATCACTGAAATCTTGCAGAGCTGAGATCCACTAGGGCAGAAGGTTGGCCATGTCCTTTGCCCATGACTCCTGAACCTGGAAAAAAATATCTGGCACAGTAAGCAGACTTTACAAGCAAATAATAGGTGACCAGTAAATATTTAGAAGATTAATACATGAGGATTTAAAAAAAAGTCTTGAAGTAGGAAAAGTTCTGAGGCAGAAACCAGTAAGCACAAGAAAGCAGCAGTGTGAAGGATGGGAGATTAAGGCCTAGAGAAGACTGATGTCCGGAGCAAAGTATGAGCTAAGACCAAGGAGATACTTTAATTGAATAGCCTGCAAATTCAGACTGCTTGAGCCTGGTGGGTAAACAACAAAAAATCCAGACTGATGGGTTCTCAGCCTAGATGGCCTTGAGATGGTAAGGCATGGCGGAAGTTATCAGCAGAGCCAATGGCACCCAAAGATGTCAAAGTACACAGCTGAGTTTGGGACTAAAGGACATCCCAAAAGATACCCAAAGGAAGTAGAGGCTCAGGTAGGTAGGTTATGAGGCTAGAGAGGTGAATCTGGGTCTGAAGACCAATAGAGGGAATAATTTATCTGAAATGAAATTTATCAAAGGAAATGAAGGGGGAGGCAAGTATTAACTATACTGTGGTGGAGGGAGACAAAAGACATAAGAAAAGCAATGAATCAAATAAAATTTAAATCACTGCAAGGTGCTGAGGAGAGAATGGAACTTCATCAGCCAAATATGATAATCCTAATTTGCTGATTCTGTCCTCACTGAAATAGAAAGTAATAATACCAAACCAGATGTTTAGGGTAATAATTATCACATTCCAATACATTTTCAAAGGTATCAGCAGGAGCACTGACAAAGGTCAAGGGGTCTAGGGTATGGATGTGGTAGCCTCTCTCTGGGAAGGGGGGCAGGGAAGGAACAGCATGTTAACTAAAGCCTCAGAGAGCTCCATGATGCAAAGGAAAAGAGATGGGAAAGCCATGGATCACCAAGGACACCAAGAAGCTTAACCTAATTCTCCTTTCACTAAGACAGAACATGACCCAACAACAGAAAACCATAAAACAAAAAGCAAACTTCATTACATAGATTCTTTCATTTTAAATCCAGTGTGACTATCCCAATCAAGCATGCATTTTAACTCCCTGTTTTATAGATATGAAGTAAAGTTTCAGAGATGTTAAATATCTGGTCCAATGTTACATTAGTGATGCTGTCTGGAATTAGATTTTTAAAATCACAAAACTGACTCCTTAAGCTCAAAATGTCCTTTTGCCAGTAATTTAACACCACCCACTAGGGCTCAGGAATCTACAATGAGGTCCTCAGGTAAGAAAATTCCATGCTACCAAGGACACATTAGGCTGGCACGAGGACAAGCGTTAAGGAGAGAGAATCACATAGAGAAATTGGCATAACTAGCAAAGCCCTGTGTGAGAATGAGAGTGATCTTGGGGGGCTAGAGGGGAATTTATATACTACAGACAAGGAGGTCAGAAGGTACAGCCTGAAGGAAGTTCTAGGGAGAAACTGCTTTAGATTTTATTAGTACATTCAAGTAGAGAAAGTTGCTGCTTTTAATTGAATCTTATAAGCAGAGATTTCAGGCAGAAGCAGTAGCTGGAAGAGAAGGGTTGAAGGATAATTTGAGCTCCATGGGCAAAGCATGCACACACACACCACTGAGGCCCAAGGGTTCATTTGTTTTTTGATGTAATTAGGAGGGTTTTGTCTGAATTATGGGGCAATAAGAGCAATGTTCTTTTCTCGGCAGGAATTTATTATTTTAATAAAAATATCCCTGTAGTTATAATCAACATACCTGCAAGGCTACAACTCTATGTTACCTAAGATAGTTCCAGGCAGAACTGTCATTTTTATCCAATTACAATGATACTTTGAGTCACGTGGTTCCCCTCTGCACATGTTATAAACACATGCTGTTTTTGTTGCTGCTAGTGTTTTCTATAGTTCCTGATTTTGTCAAAATTTCTCACGTTTTAATGACAATATTGTGGTACATAGTATTTATGAACCTGTAACTTTTTTTTTTTTTAATGAAGCAGTAATTAAATGAAAAAGAGAATTTAAAATGCAATTAACAGCTTTACTTTTTACAAATTATGGTCTGGTATGGGAGGAAGCCCCCAGGGATGGGGAGGACACCCACCCTAGTGACCTCACTGACAGGAATACTTCTCATCAGCAGCTGAGGATCTACCCACCCCAAGGAAGTCCTGTGCCTCACATGCCAGTCACCCTGCACAGAGAGAAGCCACAAGAACTCACCTCCTTGCAGCGCATCCTTCGGCTGGACATCTTGAAATAATATTCACTCAGGCCATCTGGGCTCAGCGGGTCATGAGAGCAAGCCTGTAGCAAGGCTCGGACAGACTTCTCTAGTTCAAAGACCAGATACACATACCCTATTCCCAATGAAAGAAGAAAGCACATTAACAGTCCTTCATGTAGTGAGTCATCAGCCTTGACTTTGAAGAGTTTCCTCTAGAGAAGAATCCTCATATATAAGACTCATTTTTGTCCTACTCCTGAAAAGTCTTGAATGGAAGCACTTTTTATGTCAGATATCCAGAACAAGGGAGTTCTTCCTTACTCTACTGAGGGACGGGATTGGCAAGTTGGGATAGAGGATTCCACCACTACTATACAGACGCTTTCTGCTCCTGTAAAGATTTACAGTCCTGGAAACCCTGTACAGGGTCACTATGAGTCGGAATCAACTCCACGGCACATAACAACAATACAACTCTGCATCCCAGAATGCAAAGTATGTTTAGGTCAGCAGAGCCAGACTTTACTGGGGACAAGAATGATAGCAGGTCTACAGCCAATCTGCCAGGGTACGGAAGTATTACTTTAAAAGCCTAGTTAAGCCACTGGTTCAGTTCATGGGAACATTTTCAGTGAAGATGGGACAGTGTGAAAATAGCACCTGCGTTCCTTTCTACAGGGAAGGGATCTCATTTCAGACCAGTGAAAAATCAGATGCTTGGTCTGCATTCCTGCCAACTCCAAAGGGATCTCAAAATTAGGTCATAAGCAAAAACTAAACAGAAAAAGCACGCAAGGGAAAGATGTCCAAATGCCTCATTTTGGGAACAAAAGACTTGTCACAGGGTTGAGGTATGAAGGGAAGTGCATAAGGTAGGGAGGGTTTTAGAGGTAGCTCCCACTATAGTATAAATTCGGACAGATGGACTATTAGCTCAGAAGAAACAGAAGGGTGTGTTAGTTTGATGAGAAAAAGTGCAGGCTTCTGAAAGGTATGTGCCTTCGAGTGCCCATACCATGTTACCAGCATGCAGCTGTGACATCCCAGACCCTCTCAGTGTAATTATGTACTAAGGAGGGGGAAAAAAAAATTCCTACCATGTCTTTATTACCTTTAGGCATATTACCTTTGGGAGGACACCGGGGATGCTTGCCATCCTTACCAGGCCACTCCACACTCAAAGAGCCAAAAACACGGAAGGTGTTAACCAATCCAGCTGCAAAGAGACAGAAAAGAATGGTTCGGAAAGGTACAAGTTTAAGATCACCAGCATTCTCATCCCCCTGACAAATGACTCAGAATTAACTACGGATCTCAGGAGACAAGTGCAAGCATCAATAGGAGCATTGTAGGAATCTACCAAATGCACTTCTCCCCTCAGCTGCTCCTCTACCAGCCTGTGCGCAGGCCGAGGTCAGCCTCTAGCACTCCAAGTTTCGTGACACTGAAGGACATGCTCCAGCTTCAACTCTTGTAGCAGGAATCTCACCTTCCGTAATATCCCAGGGAACACCTCCTAGAAACACTTTGCAAGAGTAGATAGGGTTCTTGTAGTTCCGGGGAGGAAGCTGGCCGCTCCAGGTACAAGTGGCTTCATTCACAGCTTGGTAGAAGACAGAGAAATAGAGGTCAGAGAATCAACAGTCACTACCTTTCCCTAAGGTGAGCTTGTCCAGGAAGAACTAGTCTGAGATCACAATAATAATCCAAGTGCCTGGGAGAATGTCACACTATCCCAACAGGCAAGAAATCTTAGGGATCACCAACTTCATCAGCCAAATATGATAATCCGAATTTGCTAATTCTGTCCTCACTGAAATAGAAAGTAATAATACCAAACCAGATGTTTAGGGTAATAATTATCACATTCCAATACATTTTCAAATATTATCATAGTTGATAAGCTAAACACAAAAAATAGTTTATAGCTGTTAATTATAACCTGAATTAATTTAAATGTACAATTACTTGAAAATAACCAGAGCAGTTTGCTACATCACGTCATATAGGTTAATTCTTTACTGGCCCAAGCAGGCCTTCTCCCCGACTACATGAATGAGGGAACATGCTTACTGTCTTGGCTCTGAACTCCGCCATCACTGAAATGAGAACATCGCCAATAAAACCACCACAGCAACCCAACAAGACAAAAATGTTTCCTACATCATTGCCAGAGATGTTCTTATAGTACCTGAAGAGAAATGGTATTCCTGGGTGCCAAATTTACAGTATCATGGATTTGCCTCCAACCCCCCTTATTACCTTTATGAGAATTTATAGCTAAGTTAAAATAGGTGCATATGTGTCTTATTTAGATTTACTTAAGAGTAGGAGGCTGTCTCCTTCCAAAAATATTCGCAGTCTCAGTCTCAGAAGCCCTACTCTGTTCCACAGAGTCACCATGAATCAGAAGTGACTAGATGGTAGGAGGATTGGGGACTTTTAGTGGAAGAAAAGACTTAAAGCCTCTTCAATGACTTTAAAACTGCAGTCCATCAAGTGAAGGTGATTATGATGAAAAATTTGTTGAGAGTAGGGGTTGGTTCAAGGAGTCTTGGTAGCATAGTGGGTTACAGGTTGGATTGCTAATCACAGGTCAGCAGTCGGAATCCATCAAACATTCAGTGAGAGAAAGATGAAAAATTTTCTTGTCTGATGAATATTTTCAGCCTTGGAAACCCTACAGGTTTCCTATGAGTAGAAACTGACTCCATGGCATACAGCCACTACCACAACCAGGGACTGGTTCACTAATTTCAAAGTGAGGAGGACAAACTTACGTACTATTAAAGGGCAAATACAAGTTGTCCATGAATTGGATTGTTCGTAACCTCTGACTGCCAGTACAGAGTTCCTCTTTGGCCTGCCCCTTGTAACTTGTAGGGGTCTCTCTGATCTTGTGACCATTTCAACCTTCTATCAGCGTTTACTTCTGTCCTTACCCCCAGTCTATTCCTTTTCAGCTCTGAGACTGACCTTAATGGGGACTGGCTGATCCTTGCCCATTCTACCCTCCTCCACTAGCACTGAAGCACACAGCCAATAGAATGAACTATCATTTTCATTCAAGACAAGGATCTGGAAGGTCTTTGCTACAGCAAGAAACTGGGTACTGTCAAGCAGTATTTTGCAAACAGAATCAGAAGTTGATATAACAGCCTTACCCAAAATCATGGTAATGTTTCTCAAGACAATAGCACTAGAGACAGTACAAAGATGGCAAGACCATTAGTGAACAAGGGTAGCTGTATTAGGAAGGCCCTATTCTGTGAGTCCATAGGCCTACAGGGAAGCCCAGTTAATACCACTATTATTCAAATTTATGCACCAACCACTAAAGCCAGTGAGGATGAAATAGAAGAATTCTA
>NW_006408674.1:7661955-7673740 GCF_000296735.1 Chrysochloris asiatica | reverse complement strand
GATATGCAGGTGATACAACCTTGCTTGCTGAAAGTGAAAAGGACTTAAAACATATACTGATGAAGATCAAAGAGCACAGCCTTTGGTATGGATTACATCTCAATGTAAAGAAAACAAAAATCCTCACCACTAGACCAATCAACAACATTCTTATCAACAGAGAAAAGACTGACGTTGTCAAGGACTTCATTCTTGGAGCAACTATCAACATTCATGGAAGCAGCAGTCAAGAAATCCAAATGATGTATTGCATTACACAAATCTGCTGCACAAGACCTTTTTAAAGTGTTGAAGAGCAAAGATGTCAGCTTGAGACTAGAGTACTTGACCCAAGCTATGGTATTTTCAATAACCTCATATGCATGTGAAAGCTGGACAGTGAATAAGAACGCCGTAGAAAAATTGATGATTTTGAGTTACGGTGTTGGAGGAGAATATCGAAAGTGCCATGGGCTGCCAAAAGGACTAACAGCTCCATTTTGAAAGAACTGCAGCCAGAGTGCTCCTTGGAGGCCAAGATGGCCAAACTTCATCTCTTATACTTCGAACATATCAGGAGAGACCAGTTGCTTGGGGAAGGATATCATGTTTGGTAAGGTGGAGAGTCAGAGAAATAGAGGAAGACTCCCAATGAGATGGACTGGCCAAGTGGCAGCATTGATAGACTCAAGCATGGCAACAGTAGTGAGGTTGGCCTAGGTTCGGGCAGTGTTTCGTTCTGCTGTCCATAAGGTCGCTATGAGTCAGTGGCACCTAACAACAACAACATTCTCTGAGTAGAAAGACAAACATACTTGAGCCTATGGAAACAAATGGAGAAACTCTAACATCCACTTAGTCATCAATTCCAGAATTTCAATATAGGGGTGATAGCCGCCCCTGCCCCCACCTCACAGCAATAGTAGATAATGACTTGTGTAACTCACTGACTTCCAAATACTGGCATAAGATAAAAAACAGATTCAGTAAGTATTTAAAATAACTGCAAAAGTGATAGGACACCTGGGGGCATCTTTTATACCTTATTGCTGTTTTTAGTTGCTGTCCGGTCCATCTGATTTGGTGATCTCATGTGTGCAGAGTACAACTGCTCCCTAGGGTTTTCAAAGCTGAAACCTTTGGGAAGCAGATCTCCAGGGCTATCTTTCAAGGCACAAGGTCTGAGTTCAAACCGCCCATCCCAGTATCCCTGTCAATTAGCTTTGGGGAAGAAAGCTCTAGTATAGATTATGTCTGATACGTCTTTGAAGTAGAACGTAGGAAGGTAGACAAAATTCTGGACATCAATGTCAGAGTTTCTTTTGCCGATACCCACCTGGGAAACAATTAAAAGCCATGGTAGCAACAGCATATAACCCATCTTAGAACACAAGTGAGAGGTGGATCATACCCCTTAAGGGGCTCTTGTGCATCAGATTATCTGCCCCTTTCCTCTCCATTCAGCTTCAAATAAGTTTCTGAATTTGGCCCCCAGTAGCACTTACTATAAGGAGCTCTGGTAGCGCAGTGGTTATGAATCGAGTTGCTAATCTCACAGTCAGCAGTTCAAAACTACCAGCTGTTCCATGGGAGAAAGATGAGTCTTTCTGCTCTCGTAAAGATTTACAGCCTCGGAAACCCTGTACAGGGTCACTATGAGTCGGAACCATTTCCACGGCACATAACAACAACGACAGCACTTACTATACAGATCATTCTTTGCACATATGGAGACTTCACTATGCAATCAATTCTCTCCTACAAACAACTCCATAGTGTGTGAGTGAAGGTTACTTCCTTTCTGTACCCAGAATTGGGAGCTCAGGCTCCATGCCTGTCCTCAGTCACACTCACCTGCAGCTTGCCGGTGCAGCCTGGCCTCTCTCTCTATGCTGAAGGGGTCTTTGGGAGCTTCGAGAAGATCCCAGGATGGCCACACAGAAGCTCCTGGCCATTTCTTTGATGCACTGGTTGGGGAGGGTGTAACTGCAGCGAGAGCAGCTTGCTCTTGGTCCATCCGGGATGCAACCCCCATCTTTAAAGGGTCTCTGGGACCACCCCCCGTCAGAGACAGGAAGGGAAGAGGAGGGGAAATGCGAAGGCTTGACTAAGAGAGGAAAAAGGAAGATACAAATTTTAAACGACAATTTTGATATTAAAATATAAGGAGGCTTCAAAAAGGTCATGGAAAAAATCCAATTATAAGATAATGGAATTTGTCCATGAACTTTCTGAAACGTCCTCATAATAATCACACTATAGAAATACTATTATACTATCATACAAGGATAAGTCGAAAAGTATTGCTATAATATAAACCTTTGTTAACAAAAATATAAAAAATGTGAAGCTATTGTTCCTTAACATCTCCTCCATCTAGGAATATATACACTTCAACATCTCTTCCATCTAGATCTATATACACTTCTGAAGGAAGTGTTTCCATCTCTCTGATCCTTCCCTGAAGAATTCTACCCTCTTCAACTTAGCCTACCTCAAAACAGAAGTTTTGATATCCTCAGGGGATTCAAATCATGTTCCTTTTAAATGTTCTTTGAATTTTGGGAACAAACAGGAGTCTGAAGGGTAAGATCAGGGCTGCAGGACAGATGGGGTAAAGTTCTCCAATAAAATTCTTATAGAGCAGACCTTGCTACTCTTGATGAATGAGCAAGTGCATTGTTGTGATGGAAAAAAAAAAAAAAAAAGCTCAGTAAAACTTTTCTCACCAACGCAGTTTCCAATTAAAAAAAACAAACTTCCTCATAACAAGTTAAGCCCCTTGAATCATCCTATGTTTCAAGAAAATCGATCAGTTTTTCATAGTTTCTACACCCTTCTGAGATGATTTCTCTGCCTCGAATTTATTTGCCCAGCAAATCACCTTGGAAGCCACTGTTTTAATGGAACCTTGCTCTCTGGATCACACTGGTCAACCCAAGGTTAGTCCCTGGTTACGATTTATTCCTTGAAATTGTCTTAAGTTTTTATTTTGTTTTTAAAAGACTGAGGGGGAATAAAAAATAATAAGTGATAGAAAGATAAGCTCTTTGAGCCAGCTTATCTTTGCACAACGCTTTTGGCAACCATAAAGCCAAAAGCTTGCAGAAGTCAAGATGCTTGTTTAAACTGATTAAAATGCTGACTCATGTGATATCCCGACTTCAAGAGCTATCACAGTGATTATTCTACAGCCTTCCTCCACCAGTATCTGGACATCAGTCACAATTTCTTCATTCATTAAGGTTTATGGTCTTGCCTCTCTTGACTAATCTTTGCAGTCTTCCTGACCTACCTTGAAACATATGATCCGTCTAAAAACAATTTGTTTTATGTAGGGCAGCACTCCCATAAACTTGTTGCAAAGCTTCTACGACTTGGGGAAATATCCACTCATGTTTTGTTAAAAATTTATTAGCCTTGACCTCAAAATTATTTTTTGTGGCTGTATGAACACTAAGGCAAATAATGCATTACTGAGAAAACTTGTCTGCAGTCATCCCTGAATGCAGAAACATGTTTAAATTTAACATATTTTGTTTGGAATCAAGCTGTGCATGTGTGAACTGGAATTCTAGTAGCAATAATTTGACTTACCCTTATACATCTAACATTTGATATATTTATTTTAAACATTACTCTTATACATTTCTATGATTAATTATACTTGTATTATTAATGTAAACAAATTTTCCTTCCTTTTCCAATTAAAAAATTTTTCCATATTACAAGACATCTTCATAGCCCTTTTAATGAATTTATGCTATTCTGTTTAAGGAACAAGCTACCTTCCACTGACCCACATTCACCTACTGTTCAACATTTAGGTACTTTCCAAGATTTAATAATTATGAATAACAATTTTAAGGACAGCCTCTTCATAGTTCGTGGGGCTTTTTGGTCAAAGTCCTAGAAGCAGAATGCCAGAACGCTTTCTAAGGGAGTTCTATTTGTATAAAAACTCTATGAGCATATGTGCTTCACTCCAAGCTTGCATCAAAGCTTTAAATTCTGCTAATTTAATTGGGTACAAATGAGACCACATTAACAAATACAAACTAAAATAACATCAGAGTATTTACTGTAAATTCATATAATCCCCCAATAATCTCTTCTGTGAGTATCTGTGCTTATCCTTCCCCCATCTTTTCTTTTTTGAGGGGCATCTGAGAAAGTTTTTATACAAAATATCAAAATATTAAAGTTAGTGAAAGTAAATTTCCAAGATTGAGCCCCATTTAAAAGAAAGAACTAGAAGCATCTGGCTCCATTTTACAGGAACATAAACTGCAATCCACAAAAATAAAGGGACCTGCTTACAGTTACTCTTCTGGATGCAATCTAAACCACAAAATCGACAGGCAGTGGGAACACCAATGCCAGCTTTCATATTCTAGGATCAGGTAAGGTGAGAAAACAGGTGGGCCCTAAAAGATCATACTATGAATGGGAAACTGTAATCATAACCACTGCTGCCAATCTTCAATATAAAAAGAGAAGAGGGTGGGAAAATAGGTCATTTTTTCATTAAACATTCAACTCAGGGGATATGGTAATAGAGAAATCAGGCTCAGAAGACATCGGAAATTGTATTTATTTTCGGATGATTTCTTACTGTCTATCCCAGTTACGGTGTGAGGCTGTGGATTAATGTGCTGTACTACAAGATCGACAGTTCAGGCTCACCAGTCATTCCTCGGAAATCCTACACAGGGTTGCTAGGAGTTGGAACAGAGTAGACGGCACTTAAAAACAACAACAAATCCCATATATAGGAGTCCTGGTGTGGCACCACAGGATAAGCACTCAACCTTTAAGGTCAGTTTGAACTGCAAGGTTGGCGGTTTAAACTTACCAGCTGCTTCTCAAAAATCCTATACAGGGTCACTATGAATCAAAACGGACCCGACAGCACTTAACAACAACAATCCCATATATATTTATTTCTACTATCCCCTTTTCCCCATACCCACTCAAATCCATTTGCTAACTCCACGAAACATGGATACTGCTCTTGTCATACAGGGCAGTAGGTAACAACATGCGATGCATAAGTGAACTTTAAGGCATTATTTCTTAAGTTCTTCATGACCTCATATTGAGACTTGTCATGGGTCAGTACAAAGAACAGAGGGGCAAAAGTCAAACAGATCTGGATTAAAATCTTAGCCCTGATACTAATTATGTGATTTTTTTTAAATGATCACTTACAAATATCAGATATAAGCAAAGGAACATAAATAATATTGTTTTAAGGTTAAAAGAAATACCCATGTGGGTCAAGAAACAGAAAATTACCAGTACCTCCATATTTACTTTAGAGTGAATAATAAAAGGAGAACCTTTAGTTCCACTCTTAAGTTTATTACTCAATGTGCAAATACAAACCCACGACTCGGTTAAGCATGTCCACAATGGCCTCCATTCTTCCCTTCACCCCACCTCTCAGTCTGCATTCTACCAGACATGCATCCCCACTGTAAGTTCCAAGGTAGATACTGTACCCATCTTCCCCTTGGATATACACAGGCAAGCCCCCATGAATAAGTTACATACAATCAAATCTGAGAGATGATCTGATCCAGAGCTGAAGCCACTGGTATCTGAGTCAGAGGGGCTGCTAGAACGGGAGTCCAGGATGGGCCGGGTGTCCAGGCGGGCTCCTCTCACTGAGGGTGCTGGAAACTTGTCCATCAAGTCAGTCCCAAGGGGATCCAGAGGCAGGAAGCTCAAGGGGGGTTTTCCCAGGACGTTTCCCAGCGGTTTATGGAGCATGCTCAGTACTAGGAGGAAAACAAAACAAAACAGGAACCCTCACCTCATGATCTTGCAGTTCTCTTCCCTAGAAAAGGCTTCCAACAGCTCTTCTCTTCTCTCCCACAGCCACCCAACAACGTACACCAAGGCAAGATCACTGAAGGCATGCTAGAACTTCAGAGTTCAACAAACAGGTATGTATCTAATAATGACATTCATCCAGTATTGACCACTAAGGTCCCATCAGAGGTAGTTTACAGGATGACTATCTGAACATTTGTTGTTGCTGTGAAGTGCTGTCGAGTCAGTTCCAATCCACAGCGACCCTGTATAGGGTTTCCTAGGAGCAGCTGGTGAGCTTGAACTGCTGACTTTGCAGTTCAAACAGCTTTGCAGTCTGGTGCATTAACCCAAAGCACCACACCAGGACTCCATCTGAACACGAATTGGGCTGCAAGCCACAAGGTCAGCAGTTCGAAACTACCAGCAGTTCCACGGGAGAAAGATGAGGCGGTCTGTTCCTGTAAAGATTTACAGCCTCAGAAACCCTGTGTAGGGTGGCTATGAGTCGGAACCGACTCCACGGCACATAACAACAACAACAGAGAGCCCATCCTTATTGCCTGTTTATTAGTACATAGCCAAACTAATTTCATGCCACATATTCCATAAATTTGGTATAACATGGCACTGCAGGATCAGCACTGGACTGCAAACTACAAGGTCAGCAGTTCAAACTTACCAACTGCTCCTTGTAAAGACTATACAGGGTTGCTATGAGTCGTAACTGACTCCACGGTACTTAAAAACAACATAGATAAGTTAAAAGAGCTATAGAAAAGTTCCCCTGTGTAAAATCCTAACATACAAAGGTTCTTTTCTATGTATCCCTGAGCTAAACATTTAGAATCGATGCAGAATGATGTTATGGTTAAGCACACTCTAACTTAAGACAGACCTGAACAGAAATCTTGGCTGACACTTCCTATATGCGGCTGTGTGTTCTAGAAAGTTCACTTAGAAAGTTCACTTAGCCTCTCTGAGCCTCCATTTTCTCACTGGAACCCTGAGTGGAATACAAACTACTTTGTAACACTGTTATAAGGGTTCTATAATTAAGTAGTAGAGTTTTGCTCGGTACACAATAAATATTTAAATATTAAACATAAAAGCAAGAGAAGAGAAGTTGGGAAAGAATAGGGAGGTAAAGTGGACAGCAAAAGAGAGCAACACATCTCCACACTTGACCTTGGGGAAATAAGGAATGTGAGGCAAAGCATGCCCTTCTTGATCCATGAAGATGAAGAGTAAGAGCTTCGCCATGGGGGAACAAAGGCTTGGGAAGGAACCTTCATCTGATTTTTTTGTTTTTGTGTTTTTCATCTGAAGAACAAGAGTATCAACCTGAGAAGAGCTGTGAAGTGAAACTGAAATGATGTGTGTGACATGCTCTATAAATGGTGGCTGTGGGTGGCTCCGCCTCTGCCCTGACAAGCAAATAAGTGTAGCAGGTCATCCAGAGCTGGTTTCCTCTCAGGCCTTCCAGTCAGCCTGAATGCCTGAGGAATCCCAAGAGGCAGAAGTCAGCTTCCCCAAGCATGAATCAAAGTCAAGGCATGTTTTCAGGGTACCAGGCACACATGTCACTCACAATACAGCAAAGGCACAAGATTCAAAACCACTGTTATTAAGGGATCAAATCAGCCCACTCTCTTTTAGGCACATAACCTCTGAGGTAAAATGAGTTCTTTGGCCTTTTGTCTTGGTTCTTTAAAAAACATCTTGAAGTATATATTTTCCCCCTAAGCCCTTTTCCCTAGTGGATTTGTTACTTTTCTCCAGGTTGATTGAGATTTCCTAGGTAAATTGTAAACAACTTGATGATTTGATACCTTTTGTCAGGCCCTAAGCTGTAGTCAAGCCCAGTATGCACTAGGAAGCCATAGGTCAATATATTATACAAATGAAACGATGACTGAATATACAAATTAACTATAGTCTACTATGTAAATGTTGTGACCATGGTTTATCAAGAAGGGATTGGTCAGTTTGTGGCCTGGTGAGGGCTGGCTATGCTTTGACAATGACCAAGAATTTCCCTTATCCAGGTATGTGTTGCTTACTGTCTGTTCAGGCAACACACAACTGCATATACATTCATCCGACGCATATATATCCATGGTACAGGCATCCAGATGTCTGAGTGCCAGGATACCAGATCCTCATCTTGAGGTTACAGTCCCACTTCTCAGCTGTGCATGGCCTGGAAGCCACCTAGTGTACAGTGATGAGGCCAAGGCCAAACTCCCAACCCCAGCCCACCTTGGCTCTGTCAACTCAGTGGGTCCAGATTCCCTGGGTACCACCTGGAGTGGTCTCATAGGATGCTGATAGGAAGGTAAGCACTTGGGCACCCTCAGTCCCCCTTAGCCAACACCAATCCCTGACCCAAGGCAGATTCTGCCAGAGAACTGGCCTTCCCTGCAGCTGGCACATCAGACAAAGTGGTGACAGCCAGGTGGGACCGAGCCAAGCACTCACCAGATGAATTCACAGTGAGAGTTGCCTAGGCAGCCTGCTGGGTAAGACCAACTCAGCCATTGTACAACAGAACCCCTACTACTCACCTGGGAGCCCCCTTGATCCACTGGGAACAGAGGTGTTCCCATAACATCCAAATCACACAACATCCTATTTCATAGAACATACTGTGGACATTAATAACCACATACCTGTATGAGGGAACTTCAAAACATATGTGGAAACTGTAATTAAAGGATAATGGAATTTTTCCATGAACTTTGTGAAGTGCCCCTGTGTATGCAGCCAACACTACAGTTTTGCATATAGAGAAGGAAGAGAAGCAAACCGAGGGAAAGGCAAGAGGCAAGAGAAAGAAAGAAGCAGAGAAGAGAGGAGGTTAGTGACGAACCTCCTAAAAGAGCTGTTGTTTTTGTTAGGTGCCGTCAAGTCGGTTCCAACCCACAGCGACCCTGTACAGGGTTTCCAAGGAGCAGCTGGTGAGTTTGAACCGCTAACCTTAAGGTTCAAACTGACTTTGCAGTCAAGCACATTAGCCTACACCACCACACCAGGACTCCAAAAGAGGCACTGTTGTTGTTAAGTGCGGTTCTGTCAAGTCAATTCCGACCCATAGTTACCCTGTATAGGGTTTCCGAAGAGCAGCTGGTGAGCTTGAACTGCCGACCTGGCAGTTCAAACAGCTTTGCAGTCTGGTGCATTAACCCACAGCACCACAGGTCAAAGGCGGTTAAAACTGAAGAACCAGAGCTAACAGGCCCAGGCAGGACCTGCAGCAGTCAATGGCAACAGCAGAAACCTGCTTCTAGGAAAGCAGCTAGAGTGAACAAAACTGTATGCTAGCTATAAAAGCTATAAAAGGCTGACAAGCAGGGAGGCCGAAGGCAGAGAAGTGAATCCTCAAGGATATAGACAGGTCCTTCCCAGGAGTCCTGTACACTGAAAGGGGAGTACACAGTAGAGAGAAGGGTCTGCTTGCTTGTGTGGCTGACAGGAGCTGTGGGGGCTGTCCTACACTGAAGATGGGAGATATGTGCTCTTCATTGCAGGGGAGACTTCCAGACTTTGCATATATGTTTCTAAATCCTGATTCTAAATTGCAGCCTCTTAATCCTTAGGTTGTGGTACGGTCTGTGTGGCCATTGCAACACATGACCAAATCTAACAGAGGAGTGGAGAGACCTGTGGGGAGGCGAATGGAGGTGTATCTGACCTCTATCTTACAGAAATCAGCCTTAGGCACATCTTGATTTGCATTATCTTCCTTGAAGTTAGACAGGTTCTGATGCAACTGTTACCAGTTCGCAACCACCCTTTTGGATAAAGACATGGTAGGTCAAGCTTTAACTTTTAAATAAACTGTTTACCAAAGTAGATGTATCATTTTACGTTGCCACCAGAAGACGTGAGAATTTCAGCCCTGCCACATCATCAAACGTGGTGGGGTTACTCTTAGTTTTAGTCAATCTAATACATGTATTAGAGGAAGACCTCTAACGAGATGGATTGGCCAGGTGGCATCATTGATGGACTCAAGTGTGGCAGCAGTAGTGAGGTTGGCCCAGGATCGGACATTGTTTCGTTCTGCTGTGCATGGGGTTGCTATGAGTCGGTTCCGACTCGATGGCACCTGAAAACAATAATACATGTATAGGAGCGGATGGGTGACGCAAGAGCCGAATCACAACCAACAAAGAGTTTATCATTTCTATTTAGTTAGTTGTTCAAGGAAACATTATTTTACCTAGGCCTTTCAAAGCAGTCCAAAGCAAAAGAACTTCATTGCATGCTGGGGCTAACAGTCTGACAAGGCTCAGATTGGGATACCCATCAGAAATAATCCTGGACAAACCCCTGCCTGAAAGAAATTCACAATCAAGCCCCCTGGACTCCAGGCCTTGAGAAGGTAGGAGTTATGGTGATTTAGTCAAGGCTCTTTCTGGCCTACTGTAATAAGCCTGGTAAAAAGCACCATGATAATGAACAGATCCTACCCCTGGGTCTTCAAAGTGGTACCAATGTCCTTCAGGACCTCTTTCTTCTTCAGATATTTTACAAAAACAAGTTTAGGGCGGTGAACAATGAGTTAACATTTAAATAATAAAAAGCACTGAAAACTAGCTTAAGGACTTTAGATTTTATGTTGATGATATGGAAACACTGAGGATAGGGACTAAAAAGTGGCTGGGGGTGGGCAAAGGAGGTTGACTGAGGATACTAAGGAATGTGGTGCATAGGACCCAGCTGAAGGAGATCAAGTAATTAAACTATATTTATGCAATTGGGAAAGGTTCAGCAGGAGAGGGACATTCAAATTTGCATTTTAGACGCCACTGTGCCTAAGAAAAGGAGCTCTGGTAGCGTAATGGTTATGAATAAGGCTGCTAACCTCAAGGTTGGCAGTTCAAAACTACCAGCTGTTCCGCAGGAGAAAGATGAAGGTTTCTGCTCCCGTAAAGATACGCAGCCTTGGAAACCCTGTGCTGGGTCACTATGAGTAGGAACCGATTCCACAGTACTTAACAACAACAACAACAACAACAATAATACCTAAGAAGTCTGAGTTGGGACAGGCCTGGATAGAAAGGCAATTAACTAGTGATCCCTATAGTGATCCAGTAAGAGAAGGGTCTGCACTGAGAGAGAGAGTTGGCATGGAATACGGGAAAAAGATTAATGAAGGATACTGAGTAAAGACACCAAGGATAGTATCAAAATCTGATTAGAACAGAGTCATGTATTAAGATAGTGTTGTTGTTAGGTGCCATCAAGTTGGTACTGACCCATAGTGACCTTAAGCACAGCAGAATGAAACAATGCTCGACCCTGGGCCAACCTCACTACTGTTGCCACCGCTTGAGTCCACTGATGCTGCCAGTTGGCCAATCCATCTCGTTGGGTAGGGGTCTTCCTCTTTTTCTCTTACCTTCCACCTTACCAAACATGATATCCTTTCTCCAGCGACTGGTCCCTCCTGAAAACATGTCCAAAGTATGAGAGATGAAGTTTGGCCACCTTGGCCTCCAAGAATACTCTGGCTGCACTTTTTCCAAAACGGATCTATTGGTTCTTTTGGCAGCTCATGGCACTTTCAATATTCTCCTTCAACACCATAAATGAAAAGCATCAATTCTTCTATGGTCTTCCTTTTTCACTGTCCAGCTTTCGCATGCATATGAGGTTATTGGAAATAACCTGGCTTGGGTCAGACGCACCTTAGTCCTCAAGCTGACATCTTTACTCTTCAACACTTTAAAAAGGTCTTGCACAGCAGACTTGCCTAAAGCAATATGTCGTTTGATTTCTTGACTGCTGCTTCCATGAATGTTGATAGTTGGTCCAAAAAGAATGAAGTCCTTGACAACTTCAATCTTTTCTCCATTGATAAGAATGTTGTTGATTGGTCTAATAGTGAGGATTTTTGTTTTCTTTACACTGAGATGCAATCCATAATGAAGGCTGTGCACTTTGATCTTCATCAGTAAATGTTTTAAGTCCTCTTCACTTT
>NW_006408674.1:7659740-7661465 GCF_000296735.1 Chrysochloris asiatica | reverse complement strand
GTATCAAAGAGATTGTCCGATGATTTCCACATTCCGTTGGGTCACCTCTCTTTAAAATGGGCACAAATATGGATCTCTTCCAATCAGTTGGCCAGACAGTTGTCTTCCAAATTTCTTGGCATAGATGAGCAACTGCCTCCTGTGCTGCCTCACTTTCTTGATAAGATTTCAATTTGTATGCCATCAATTCCTGGTGCCTTGTTCTTTGCCAATTCCTCCAATGCATCTTGGACTTCCTCCTCAGTATCATTGGCTCTTGATCATATGCTACCTCTTGAAACCATTGAACAGTAACCCTTTTGTAAGACCAATGACTTATCCATTGCAAATACCTTTTTAAACAACAAAAAGACAACTATACATATGGACCTTACCGACAGAACACACAGAAAATAAATGACTGTATCTATGGAAAGAGACAGTGGAAAAGTTCCATATCATCAGCCAAAACAAGGCTGGGCCGGCCAGATTGTGGAACAGACCATCAATTGCTCATACGGAAATTCAGGATGAAGCTGAAGAAAATTAAACAAGTCAACAAGAGCCAAATATGTTGCTGTTAGGTGGCATCGAGTTGGTACTGACTCACAGCAGCCTTATGCACAACAGAACAAAACACTGCCCCTTGAACATGCGTCACTTGAGACCATCGCTGCCACTACTGTTTTAATCTATCTCTTTTTCTATGGCCCTCCACTTTACCAAACATGATATCCTTCTCTAATAATTGGTCCCTCTTGATAATATATCCGAATATGTGAGCTTAAGTCTGGACACCATGGCTTCGGCTTCCAAGGAGCACTCTGGCTGTACTTTTTCCAACACAGATCTGTTTCTTCTTTTGGAAGAAACAGAAATCTGCTTCATGGTTACTTTCAATATTCTCCAACACAATAACTCAAATGCATCAATTCTTCCAGGGTCTTCCTCACTCACTAACAAACTTTCAAATGCATATAAGATTACTGAACATACCATGGTTGGGTCAGGTGCACCTTAGTCCTCAAACTGACATCATTTGTTCTCCAACACTTTAAAGAGGTCGTGTGCAACAGATTTGCCCAATGCAATACATTGTTTGATTTCTCAACTGCTGTTACCAAGAGTGTGGATGGTTGATCTGAGCTAAATGAAGTCTCTCACAATTTCAATCTTTTCTTTACTTATACAGGAGCTGTTAATTGGGCCAGAGGTGAGGATTTTTGTTTGCTTTCCATTGAGGTGCAACCCATACCAAAAGCTGTTGTCTTTGATCTTCATCAGTATTTTAAGTCTTCTTTGCTTTCAGCAAGCAAGGTGGTAACATCTGCATATTGCAGAGGTTGTTAGTGAGTCTTCCTCCAATCCTGATGCCACGTTTTCCTTCATAGAATCCAGCTTCTCAGATTATTTGCTCAGTATACAGATTGAATAAGCATGGTGAAAGAATACAACACTGGAACACAACCTTTCCTAATTTTAAACCATTTGGTGTTTCCTTGTTCTTTTTGAACAATTGCCTGTGGTGTATGTACAGGTTCCTCATTAGCACAATTAAGTTTGGATCATGACAAACTATGGACAACATTGCAAAATATGAGTGTTCCAGAACACTTAATTGTGTATTCCTTCCATCTTTTTTTTTTTTTTTTAAATGTTTTATTGTGAATTATATGGTAGTTTACATGAGAGAACTTTAGTTTTACATTTATTCCATCATATATCATCTCATTGCCATGGTTCCAA
>NW_006408674.1:7615473-7655863 GCF_000296735.1 Chrysochloris asiatica | reverse complement strand
GTAGTCAATTTGATTTCTATGTATTCCATCTGGCGAGGTCCATGTGTATAGTCGTCTCTTATGCTGTCTAAAGAAGGTATTTGAAATGAACAAATCATTAGTTTTGCAGAATTCTATCATGCGTTCTCCAGCATCATTTCTATCACCAAGGCCATATTTTCCAACTAGTGATCCTTTCTCTTTGCTCCCAACCTTTGCATTCCAATCACCAGTAATGACCAAGACATCTTGATTGCATGTTTGATCAATTTTGGATTGAAGAAGTTGACAGAATTCTATTTCATCCTCACTGGCTTTAGTGTTTGGCCATTAGAGAGATGCACATAAAACAAAAAGAACCAATGAGGTATCTATCATCTCACACCAGCAGTAACAGCAAAGTTAAAAAATGCAGAGGATTATAAATGCTGGTGAGAATGTGGGAAGACTGGGATCCTCCTATGTTGCTGGTGGGAATGGAAAATGGTCTAACCACTCTGGAAAACAGTATGGTGCTTCCTCAGAAAATTGGAAATAGAATTACCTACCATATGATCCAGCAATACCTCTACTTGGTATATATCCACAAGAAATATGAGCCATAACATGCACACCAATGTTCATAGCAGCACTATTCACAATAGCAAAAAGACAAAGACAGCCTCAGTGACCATCAAAGGAAGAATGGATAAACAAACTTTGGACATACACACAATGGTATATTATTCTACCTTGAAGAATAACAAGGAAGCTGCAAGCAACCGCATAACTGGGCATGAACCTTGAAGACATTATGCTGAGTGAAATTAGTCACAAAAGGACAAATATTGCATAAGACCATTATTGTAAAAGCTTAAGAAAAGATACCTATACTAAAATGAAAAAAAAAAAAAAAAAGAAAGAAAATTATTTGTTGGTTACCAGTGGGGTTGGAGTGGGCGGGTTTGGGAGAGATGGAAGGAGGCGCCAGTAAATACAGGGTAGGGGCAGACATATCACAGTTCGGGGGTTGGGGAGGGGAGTTCACAAGAAGTGGGAGGGGGTGTAAGAATAAGGTAGATAGGGGAACAGTGAGACAGGTTTGTATGGGCTAAATGAGACAGAGGTAAACAGTGATGCATGCTCAACCCTGAAACAACAAGGCTCTGATATAGGGATCAAGGCATAGTTTGAAGAGGAAAATAATACTAAGATGCTTGACTATCATGCATATTGGTTTCCCTTTCCTACTATTGTAAAATTGAAACTTGAGTTGGATAGAAAGGAATGTCAGGAAACATGATTACAGAAAAATCGTGTAAGCCCGTCTTCAGCCTATAACTGACTGGAATACCTAAAAGGGGTTCTACAACTTGCCCAGTGAAATAGGCCTCCTGCGGAGCCTTTGCAGTGTATAGGACCTTAGGTGGAATCCTGAGCCCCATCCAGAACCTTCTGAGGTGGGACATTCCCACTAGAAGGGACAAGTAGACCAACCTGGAATAGCTAGAGCGACAGAAGATACATCTTCAAAGAAAGAACATCAGGAAAAACCCAAAACAAAAATGTCAGTATGACTGGCTACTACAATAAGCAAGCTATTCACAGGCAGCCATCAAGTTCCTTCAGGACAACCCCCCCCACGACTGAAACCCAAAGGAAACACATGAGCAGGCATGTAGTAAGCTTGCTGGTGCCCATGCTGGTCTACTGGTGAGTGGAAGACTGGGAAAGGCAGCAATGAAGAAATGGGCAGAGGTCAACCATGTTCCATGGACTCCCTTTGATATGGAGATGAAAAAGAAAAGAGGAAGGGCTGGTTGGTGCAAAATATGGAGAGACTTGGAGACACCTGAGCCTATGGACAAGGACACAGCCACAGAGGTCTAGAGCTGAGAGTGAAGTATCCAGCTAATATGAAGTGAGAGCGGTGGCACAAGACACCCAAAGTTGCAGCTAGTACCCATTTGACATAGCCTTGATGGCTTGCTAACCAGAACTCTATTAGAGGAAGATAAAAAAATAAAAATAAAAAATTGATAAAGGAAATGAGGGTAAATTGCTACAATTTGATGAACTTGACCTATACTTATGGAGGTAGTAACTCTAAATACCAACAGAGAGGGGAAGGAGTCTTCACATCAAGATATCAATGCTATCCCCTCTGTATACAGGGTAGATAGGGCTGGGCAACTGAGACACTGGCAACCAAAAATGAGGGGGCGATAAAGGCATGAAGTGACTGGCTTACAAGGTTTCAAGGGGGAGTTTAGTTTAATAGTGTGCGGGGAATAGAGAGCCCCACTGAATAGTTTTCATCTTGTCTAGATGATTCTGGTGAAGAGAGATGGGGATAAGATTCTTATGATTCAACAGTGAGTAATTGTTATCATGACTAATTGTGACTGTTACAATTATAAAGGTAGAAGTTTTGTTAACAAAAACAGGGGAGTGGTTAATCTAACAGTCCAGAAACATAAGACCCTAGGATCATCAAGGGAGAAAAGCACAAACGGAATAAGAGACCTTATCCAAAGCAGCAGCGACACCAGAGATGGGGAAAGATGGGGACAGGAACAGCTGAGGACTCTAGATTGATTCACGGGAAGTGTGGGACTAAGAGATGGCGGCCAGGAGGCAGACTTGCAGAATGTGCCCTTTGGTGGTGTAAATTATTATATATGCCTGAGTATTAAAAAAAAAAAAAAGAACTAAAATGACTAGAGAGAAATACTGTTAACTGAAGGTACATGGAGGGGATTATAATCATTGTAATGAAATGAAATGTATGATTTGTTGAATATAAAACTGATGATCTGCCCTGTAAACTTTTACTCAATCCACAATAAAAACCTTAAATTGAAAAAAAAACAACAAAAAACAAACTTACTGATGAAGATCAAAGGCCACAAGCCTTTGGTATGGGTTGTACCTCAATGGAAAGCAAACAAAAATCCTCACCACTGAACCAATAAACAGTGTCCATATAAATGGAGAAAAGAAGAAGCTGTCAAAGACTTCATTTTCCTCAGATCAAACATTGACACTCAGGGAAGTAGCAAAGAAATTACACGACATTGCATTAGGCAAATCTGCTGCACAAAAGACCTCTTTAAACTGTTCACGAGCAAAGATGGCAATTTGAGGACTAAGGTATGCCTAATCCAAGCCACGATATTTTTAGTAATCTCATATGCATGTGAAAGTTGGACAATGAATAAGGAAGATCGTAGAAGAATGATGCACGTGAGTTATGGTACTGGAGGAGAATACTAAAAGAACCAGGGTCTGCCAAAAGAAGAAACAGATCTGTGTTGGAAGATGTACACAGTCTTGGAAGCCAGGATGGCGAGACTTCACCTCTCATATCTGGGCCACATTATCAGGAGGGACCAGTCCCTAGAGAAGGGTATCATGTTTGGTAAAGTGGAGGATGGGAGAAAGAGAGGAAGACCCCAAAGAGATGGATTGACACAATGCCAGCAGCAATGGGCTCAAACATAGCAATGATTGTGAGGTTGGTGCAGGACTGTGTTTTGTTCTGTTGTGAATAGGGTCATTATGAGTTGGTACCAAATTGATGGCACTTAACAACCACCACCACCTGTGCAGTTTGAGAAAAGGACCTCAAGAACTTAAGGACCTGAAGTATGGTAAGATCTTGGAATTCCTGAGTCCATGGACTAGAACACAGCCACAGAGGGCTAGAAATGAGAGTGAAGCGTCCAGGTAACATAAGTATGGGGAGGTGCATAAGAACACTCAAACTTGCAGATAGTACCCATTTGACCTAGTTTCGATGGCTTAATGATAACTTGACTAGAGGAAACTAAAAAAAAAAAGGAAACAAGTGTAAATTGCTACAATTTGATGAACTTGACCTATACTTATGGTTGTAGTAGCTCACAATAACAACTGAGAAGGAAGGAATCTTCACATCAAGGATCAATCCTATCCCCTCTGTACACAGGGTTGATAGGGATGGGCAATTTTGACACTGGCTACCTGAAATGGAAGGAGCTCTGGTAGCATAGTGGTTACGAATCAGGCTGCGAACCTTAAGGTCAGCGGTTCGAAACTACCAGCCGCTTCGCGGGAGAGATGAGGCTTTCTACTCCCATAAAGATTTACATCCTCGGAAACCCTGTACAGGGTCGCTATGGGTCGGAACCGACTCGACGGCACTTAATAACAACAACAACCTGAAATGGGGGAGGGGGTCAATAAAGGCACAAAGCCAAAGTGACTGGCTTACAAGTTTTCAAGTGAGAGTTTAGTTTTAGAGTGTGTAGGGAAATGTAGAACCCCCACTGAGTAGTTTTCATCTTGTCTGGATGGGTCTGGTGAAAAAAGATGGGGATATGATATTAACTATTGCAATGAAACAAAATACAATAGGATGAGTATAAAACTGATGTTCTCCCAGTAAACTATCACTCAATTCAGAAAACTTAAAAAAAATAAAAGAACCTAAGGACCCAAGAACTTCAGAGTTGATCAGAAGAAGGGAATATGCAAAAATTATGGCAGAACTGAGAGGGTGGCACAATGACAATCAGGTGACTATTTTAAGAGGGAGCAAGCAGTCAATGTCCATTTCTACAGAAAGATCAAGTCAGAAAAACAAAAATCTATATTCACTGACTGTAACAGCTAGACCACTGGTAACTTCAAGGAGTCTTTTCAGAAAAAGGAGCTGGTTGAAGCCAATTAGCAAAGGTTTGAGGATGACTGGGTAGAAAGGATCTGCAAAAAGTGATACGGTATTTTATACAACGTAAATTATACCTCAATAAAGCAGATTTTAAACATAACTCCTTAAAGGAATAATACAGGAGGTACAGAAAATCCAACAGCTGCAAGAGAAAGCAATTAGAAATGGATACAGAACAAAATCATTAAAAAAAAATTAAGATGGCAAAGATTTGAACATGTGTAATGAGAGGAGGTAAGGCTGGTAATACAGGGCAAAACAGAATAAAGTAAGATCAAGGATATCCTTATGGATAAGTAGCATATTCCTTTCAGAAGGTATAGAAGAGATTTGAATGGAAAACAGTCTGAGTGATCAGACTAACATCTAGGGACTTACTGCCTGATGAGCTTCTTTTCAGTGCAAAGCATTGTAGAGAAGGCAGCAATCTGACACAACGGGGTGGGATGGCAAAAAAGGTTGATATTGTCTCAGTTATCTAGTGCTGCTAGAAAACAAACACCACAAATGAATGGGTTTTAACTAACATAAATTTGTTTTCTCAGTTTAGGAGGCTAGAAGTCTAATTTCAAAGTACTGGATCTTAAGGAAGGATTTCTTTCTCTGTTGACTCTGGGGAAAAGTTTTCGTTCCCTTTCAGTATGTCAGGCCTGACATTCCTTGGAGATCTCTACATTTCTTGGCATCTATCTTTCCCCGATTCTAGAAGTTTCTCAGTGCAATGACCAGAAGTAAAAAGAATGCACTTCAATTCCTGCTCTTCTTTCCTGGTGGTAGTATGTTCTTTTGATTTCTGTTTTTTTTTCTCTCTTGTAAGTAAAAAGGGATTGTAGACCACACCCCAGGGAAACTTCCTTACTTGGATTAGGGCTATAATGAATAATGGTTGCTACATGCCACCCTTGACCCTCTTTACTGATTATCACATCATGGGGGATGATCATTACATAACTGCCACATTACATCATTATATAGCTGTCAAATCATTGAGAATTATGGCCTGGCCACACTGACATGTATTTTTTGGGGACACAGTTCAATTCATGACAACAATAGACTATATATATGAGAATAAGTGAAAATATATTATCAAATCATGTTGTTGTCATAGGTGCTGTCAAGTGGATTCAGAATCATAGAGACCCTTGTTGAACAAAAACAAAAATGTCAAAATGTGAAGATGGAATTTCTTGGCATGTCCTCCATCTAGGTCTACACACTCTGAAGGCAGCATTTCCACCTCTCTAAACTCTCTATCAGTTTGAGGACTAAGGTGTGCTGACTCAGGCCATGGTATTTTTAATATCCTTATATCCATGTGAAAGTTGGACAATGAATAAGAAAGACTGTAGAAGAACTGATACATTTGAGTTATGGTATTGTGAAGAATATTTAAGGAACCATGGACTGCCAGAAGAACAAACAATTCTTTGTTGAAAGAAATCCAACCAGAGTGGGCTCCTTAGAAGCCAGGATGGTGAGACTTGGTTGCTTATACTTCAGGCATATTATCATGTTATCATGTCCAGTTTCTAGAGGGACCAGTCTCTGGAGAAGGAAAAGACTCAAGAGTGAGATGGCCTAGCACAGTGGTAGCAATACTGGGCTCAAGCCTAACAACTGTGAGGAGGATGCAGGACTGGTCACTGTTTCACTTTGTTGTTTGTACACAGGGTTGGTATGAGGTGGGATTGACTGGAAAGCACCTAACGAAAACGACAACACACCTTTCCCCAAAGAATGCTGTGATTTTTAAAATTTATACTACACCCACCCAAATAGAAGCTTTGGTATCTTCAAGGGAACTCAAATTGTATTCCTTTGACATGTTCATTGAGTCTAGGAAACAAAAAGAAGTCTGATCCGGCAATATCAGAGCTGTAGGGTGGATGTCTGTGCAGTGAATTACTTCCTATGGCTTTTTTACCCACAATCTTTGTAACTCGCCACTTTTGCCATGTTTGTTGTTGTTGTTATGTGCCATGGAGTCGGTTCTGACTCACAGCGACCCTGTACAGCGTTTCCGAGGCTATAAATCTTTTGGGGGGCAGAAAGCCTCATCTTTCTCCCCCAGAACAGCTGGTAGTTTCTAACTGCTGACCGTGAGAGTAGCAGCCCAATTCGTAACCACTACGCTAGTAAAAGAAGGTGGGAGAAGATGCTGATAGAATTATGTGATTCCGTTGTGAGTGATTAACAGAGTTAATTGTGATTGTAAAAACTTGGAACTCTAACGTGGCTAAAACTAACACTATCTGAAGCAGGAATGGGGAAATGCTCTACCGTCAAGAATAACCAGAAGTGGAGCACATCCTTTGGACCCCAAGATCCCAGAGAGGTGAACGTCCTCGACCCACAGCTAGAAAGCTGTGACACTAGAGGAGAGGCAGAGCAGCAGCAGCAGAACCAAGAGCCAGAGCAGGAAAGAGAGAGAGAGGTGGGCTTTCCAGCCCAACAAGCAAGTAAAAACGTGGTTTGGGGCAGGAGGCTTGTTTGCCGAATGGGGTGCCTCCAGGCACTTAATTGGGGGAGTTAGATTTGCTGACCCATGGAGCTAGAGCTGAGTATTTTCTGGCTAAGGCTAATGGTGAAGGGGTGTGTCCCTGTGAGCATTTATCAACAGCCCAAAAAGAGTTTTCTAACATTGGCCAGGCAGAGAGGCCTTGACTCTGGATCAACTGTATCTGACTATTTCTGACCCTGAACTCTTAACTTCCACTAACTTCCCTGCTGTTGTTAAGTGCCCTCGAGTCGATCTCGACCCATAGCGACCCTGTGTAGGGTTTCCAAGGAGCAGCTGGTGAGCTTGAACTGCCAACCTTGCAGTTCAACTGGCTTTGCAGTCTTTGCATGTTAACCCATAGCGCCACACCTGTAACTTCCCTAGTAAGCCCTAAAACTGTGAGTATGGTGTGGCCACTGCGGTGACTTATTAAACCCACCTAAGTGCTGGGTGCTATGAAAAGGATGGTTTGGTGGTCTGTTTTGCAGGTTTCCCAACAAAATTCTCAAAGAACAGCACTTGCTACTCCTACAAGAATGAGAAGGTGCTTTGTTATGATGGAAAAAAACTCCTTTAACACAAATTTCCTGGCCTTATCCTCACCAATGCAGTTTTTAATTTTCCTAAACTTCTTCACAGTAAGCTCCTGTAATCATTCTATGTCCTTTGAGAAAATCTATCAACATTACCTTTTTAATATCCCAAAAGCAGTCACCACAAACAACTGAACTGACCTCTCGGCCTTGAATTTAAGTAGCCCAGAAGATCCTCTCAGAAGCCACTGTTTTGATTGGACTTGTTTTGCAAAGTATTCTAAGGGGTCCTGGTATGGTGCGGTAGCATAAGCACTGGATGCTTACTGCAAGGCTGGTAGTTCAAACCCACCAGCTACTCCATGGGAGAAAGATGAGGCTTTCTGCTCCTATAACGATTTACAGTCTCAGGAGCTCTACACAGGGTCATTATGAGCTGGAATTGACTCGATGGCCAGTGGGTTTAAGGAGACTAGAACAAAGGTATTACTGAGAGAACTACAGCCATCCACTGATAACAAAGAAATGTTTAAACATGTTTTGTTAGAATAAATTCATGCATGCATGAAGTGGAATCGTAATAGCAGTATTTTTTTTTCTCTTTTACTTACCTTCATATACCCAGTATAGTATACAAAGGAACAAAAAGAATGACAAGAGGAGGAGATTTGGGGTATGTGGAGCCTCCACTTGGCAAAGTGACGTCCTACAAGAAAAGTCTTTAGAAAATGTACAAGTTAGAGAAAGCATCCACCAGGGATGAGTAAGATGAAGGGCAGTTTGTTAGTACTGGTAAAGGAGCATGTCAGGTTCATGTACAAGTAAAGTACAAATCTCTGAAAACTGTAAAGATGTAGCAGAAAGCAGTATACACACACACAAAATACTTAAGAGGAAATGGCTAGCCCATAGGGCTTTTGTTTGGAGATGCCAACAAAGACAGATGAAGAATATGGTGACTATGTCATGGCGTAAGGGTTAAAAAGTATACACAAAAGGATCAAAGAGCAATATAGGTGGCCACTATAGACCACGTTTTCATTCACATCTATTTGTGTGGATACATCTATTTTACCAATTGCAGATCTACTTCAACTATCCTGCAATTCTCTATCATGTTCACAGATAACCCTGAAGTTTTGTCAGATTCCTATGGGAAGTTAGGAATTATGTTTATAACAGTCCTGTAATCTGGTAGTTGCTGTTGAGTGCTGGTGAGTCTATTCCAACTCATTGTGACACAGTACAGGGTTTCCGAGGAGCGGCTGGTGAGCTTCAACCACAAGCTTCCAGTTCAAACCAGCCTTGCAATCCAAAGCATTAACCCACAGCACCACACCAGGACTCCAACCTGGTAATAACCTGTCTAAAAAGAACACAGCATGACAACTACATTGACCACTAGTGAACTTTAGCTCCTTATTCATAGTTCATGCTCAGTTATCTGTTCGACAATTGAGGCCAGGTTCAATCATACTCCTACCATTAACTAACAGAGACTTCTAGTTATTAAACACCTAGCATGTGCATAGGGTTGCTCTAAGTGGAAAACAGACTTGATGGGGCTGAACAACAGAAGCATCTTCCAGACACTGTGTTACAGGCACTGGTTGCTCCTTGGAAACCTTAGACAGGGTTGCTGAAAGTCAGAACCAGCTCAATGGCACTTAACAACATCATGTGCCATACACGACTGCAAATACTTTAAGGTAAATACATTTTCACCACATCCTGTGGAGTATTTTTGCCCCATTTTAACAACAGAAAACCAAATTAGTAAAAGTTAAACATCTAGTAGAAAAAAGTGAGACTTTTTTCCAATTCTAAGCATCATGTTCTATTGTGCACCATTCACTAGCTACCTTTGTTATTATTTTAAAACAGGATCTCACATCTACTGGTCTTCACATTCTTGGCACCTTTCTTTTATTTTCAATTCCTTTAAGACTATCAATTGTAGACAGACAATTTCATCTACCAGAGGTCAATGCCCTGAGCTTGAATTCAGCCATGCCTTTAAACTTATCTAAGGCCTTGCTACTCTAGGAACACATTAATGAAACATCTTGGGCCCCACTGAAGACCTCATCATCATTGCTGCTGCTGCTATTGTTAAACGCCATCAAGTTGTCCTTCAGCTAATGGTGGCTCTAGGACAGCAGGATCAGACCACTGTGCTCCACAGGGTTTTCAGAAGCAGATCATATCAGACCTTTTTTCCTAGTCCACTTTAATCTGGAAACACTGCTGAACTGTGTTCAGCACCACAGCAACATGTAAGCCTCCAATGACAGATGGTACATCTCACGTGCATTGGCCAGGAACAGAACCCAGGTCTCACCAGTGAAAGTCAGGATTTCTACTGAAACCACAATGCCTCAGAATCTGCCATTTTACAAGGGCCTCAGAAGATTGATATGTACATTAAAGTATTAGAAACACTGATCAAGAAAAACCTGAGGCTTGCTACTTCAAGTTTCTAATCAATCCTTTTATCGTACTCCCAAAACATTTTCATATGTGGCTATCTGTTTTAGAGGACTGCAGGTTATTTGAATACAATTCTGACGGCACAATGTGACTAATACCCAAGAGAAAAAATCAAAGAGGAATCAATTAAACAAACCATAGTGGCCATTCTCTGAAGTCTTCCAAAGAGTTAGGTCTCTAACAACACAGGGTTAGAGAAGGAGGGGAACGTATATAGGCAAAGAGACACAGATAACAAGGAACAAGTAAGCAAATAAAAATGAGTGCCATGAATGGTGATAATACATTCAAGAGAGGTGATGACCAGAGGAATTTGAACATTGTAAAAAACATTCAAGGTAAGCAAGGATTTAAAGTTATCTAGGGCCTACTACTTGGGGCACATACATGTTAAGATGACAAGAAGATACCACAGGAGGAAAATGTGCTTGGTTTTGTCAGGATCACTTGACACAATTGGAATATGAATGGTAGTTTAGTAAGAGGGGACTCCAAGTACAACCAAACACTGCCCGGCTCTTCACAATCATGTCTATGAGCCCACTGGTATAGCCACTGTGTCATTCCATCTCACTGAGGGTCTGGCTTTTTCCTGATTCTCTACTTTTATGATGTCATTCTCTAGGGACTGGTCTCTCCTCTTAACATTCTCAAAGTACGCGAGACAAAATCTTGCCATCCTCACTTCTAAGGGAGTATTCTGGCTATACTTCCTCCCAACATATATCTGTACATTCTTCTGGTATAGTCAATATTCTTCACCACCACCATAATCGACAGGTCACTAACAATTGCTTGGTCTTCCTTATTCATACAAGACTATTATATCAAGTTAAAGTTACTGAAGATAGTAACTGTTTAACTATATTTAAGTGTATATCTATAAATAATGATTCAGAAAAGAATACCATGTATACAAATATATAGAGAGAACACACAAATGGTAAAGCAAATGGGGTAAAATATCAACAATAGACGCTGGTTAAGGAAAAACAAATATTCTTTGTATACTTTTTATTATACTGCTGCTTGGAATTTGAAGTTATTTCCAAATTAAAGCTTTTTTAAACGACAGGAAAGAAAATTAGTCAATTCCCATTTAGCTTTCATTGCTTCTTTCAAAGCAACCAATCCAAAAGAAATGGAAACTCAAGCACAAAGTAACAAGGCCGTAAATCCCCAGTGAAGAAGATGGTAATTGCATACTTTTGGAGTCTATACCCATGAGACTGTTTTGTTTTGTTTTGTTTTTTAAATACTAGTAGTATTTGTACAAAGTCCTGCCTTCTCAACCAAACAAACCAAGTGTCATCTTCAGCACTCCACTCCAACAGTAACTAGTTCAACACCTGTCAGAGAACCTGTCAGAGTCAATGTGTGCTGAATACAACACTGTAAAAGAAAAGAAATATCCAACTACTTAAGATCCAGGATGCTTACTGAGGCTATCCCCTTTGATACCAAGGTTATTTAAGGACACAATGCTGACTTAGATACAACTCAAAACTTAAGGGCTGAGTTGAACCTTAGTTCATCCCTTCCCAGCCCATCACTAACACAGTTTAGAAAAGTACACTGAGTGGTCATTTGTGACAGTACTCCTTCTACTGGCTTCAAACACTTTCTTTAAAGGAAATGAATATATGAAATATATACAGGATGAAGAGAGCTGCTCTGGTTGAGGAAGGGCAGAGTGAAAGAGTATTCCCCCTGATCCTCCTCAGACTGCAGGCATCTTCAGAGCCACTGAAGTATATTCCTGCATTCAAATACAAACAGCAGGAAAAAGCACCTCAACAGACAGACTATACTCATCACAGAAAAATAACAGGAAAGAGCTTAAAATGATGGCCTAGAAAGGGGCAACACCATCTGGTAGAGATGGAAGATTAGTGTGCCCCAGAATTAACGTATCTGGCCAAGTCAGCACCCCCATTCATCAGTTTCCTACAAATAATAAATTGGAAGGAGCCAAAACTACTATGTGAGTTTCACTAGAAGATACCGAGAAGACAATAAAGCATCAACAAGCCTAAAAATTTCTGGCCAGTTGATGTTCCCAGTAACCTGTGTGAGGAGCCGAGTTTTTGGCAACTGGTTATCCATGGCAGCCAGGTGCCTTAGTGTAGCCTGATTGTCCCTCCTTTAGCACAACCTCACATGGGTTAGGGCCAGGCAGTTCACTAAGTATCTACAGATCAAAGGAAGGACGGCAGAGATACTGGATTCCAGAGGAAGGTGAGACTTCATTTTAGGAGACTGAATAGGTCCCAGCTCAACTCAGATTACACTTCCCCTATGTATGGCTATTGAGCAAGCAGAATCAAGTCCCACCAATGGGAAGGAGCAAAACGGCCAGCAATGGCTCATATTCCCTGGGCCTGTTCCATATATCTACTGAAAAGGCATTCTCTCTAAGCTATACTATCTAAAAGTTCAATTAAAGCTACAGGCCAGTGGCTGATCTCAAACTCCACTCCCCACCCAAGGCAAAGAGCTTTATGAAGGCCATGTCAGACAGCTTGGTGGGTGGGTTGGGGGAGAGAACTTCCATAGTAACCCTCCAATGGTGGCCAAGGATCTTGGTCTTTTAGCTCTGTTCCTGTTCTGATCACTACAAGTCAGGGGCCAAAGGAAGTCTGGCCATGAAAACCAAGTGTCCACCAAATCTGCTTCTTGCAGAGATGACTAAGGAAGGCAGTGTGCTCTTCCTGGGGCCATGGCACCTATCTCTACTCTCACGCTGGCAAGAATCAGAAGCAGCTACAGAACAGCTCTCAGGAAAGTCACAGGAAGAGAGGGCCTGGCAGAGGGTTCCAGCTCATTAATGCTATCTCAGAGGGTACAAGAGACCAACTCAGCAGTAATATTTTTAGACTGATTGTTAACTTTCTCCACTTTCACCTTTCTATGCCAGATTCTGTGGGTATTACAGCTGAGTCATTGCTCGAATTTTCTCAAGCCTTTTCCCAAAGTACAGAGGCTCTCAGAATCTGATGGCAGCAGTAGCAATGGCAGCAAGGACCTGGCACTGAATACTTGCATTACAATATACTGTCTACACCTGAGCTCAGCTGGGGCTGAAACCAGGCCTAAGACATCAGAGTCAGATGCTTATTATATAATGGGAGTGATCATGGGACAAACCTAGAACAGGAGCCAGAATATCTAGGCTGAGTTACAAGGTTTCATACCTGTAATCCTTCTCCCTATACCATGGAGCTAAATTCCTTGTTCAGGATGTATTTGAAGGCACAGAGAAAACCAGAGCAGAGGGCAGCATCCATTCCAGGTAAGGAAACAGTTCTATCTTTTGCCTGTGGCCCTAAACCTGCAACTCTAGGTGACACTCCAATTCAGGAGGTGACTTTCTAAATATGAATCCCTCCTACTGACTTTGGATCCCTCAGTACCAACATGGTACCTTCTCTCACCCCCCGCCCCCCAATGTGATTCCCATTCTTGCTCTTTGGACAAGTGCTATTATCTTTAGAAAAGACAAATCCAAGTCCCATGTAAGAGCACACCCTGCCCCTGGACCCAACCATCTCAACTTCTCTGTCACATAAAAAGCAAGCCATTTTCATCCTGCATCCCAGATTTTCCCATCTCTCCGCACTGAAAGCCATTCCCAAACAAAAGGATAACTCAAAACCCATTGCTATTTAGGTTCCAGTTCATACATGCACTGGCTCATTCCAAACAGAAGGTATTAAACATGTTCCTGTGATCAGTGGATGGCTGTCGACAAGTTCTTTCAGTAATGTTGTTGTTGTTAAGTGCTGTCGAGTTGATTCTGACCCATAGTGACCCTGTATAGGGTTTCCAAGGAGCAACTGGTGAGCTTGAATCACCGACCTTGCAGTCTGATGCATTAGCCCACAGCGCCACACCAGGACATCATGTTGTTGTGAAGTGCCCTCATAACGACCCTATAAAGGGTTTCCGAGGAACGATTGGTGAGTTTGAACTGCCGACCTGGCTGTTCAAATGACTCTGCAGTCTAGTGGTTATCCTACAGTGCAACACCAGGACTCCTTAATCTCATTAGGATGCCTTAGGAAAAAAGGTCCAATTAAATAGATCCCCTTGGGTCAGCTCAGAAGATTAAGGCAACTGTTTTCTGGGACTCCAAAGGGGTAATCTTGATAGATTTTCTCAAAGGACAAAAGATGATCCTGTTGTTAAGTGCCGTGGAGTTGGTTCTGATTCACAGCAATCCTGTGTAGGGTTCCAAGGAGTGGCTGGTAAGTTTGAACCACCGACCCTGAGGTTTGAACCAACTTTGTGATCCAGTGTTTATTCTACAGCACCACACTATGACTCCATAAAGATGATCATTGTTGTTGCTGTTGTTAAGTGCCATCGAGTCAGTTCTGATTCACAGCGACCCTGTATAGTGTTTCCTAGGAATGTCTGGTAAGCTTGAACTGCAAACCTTGCAGTTCAAACTGACCTTGCAGTCCAGTGCATTAACCCGCACTGCCACACCAGGACACTGTGGGTTAATTTGCTGGATTGAAAAGTGATCATAGGGGAACATGAATGATAAAGAAGTTTTACAAAAGTGGAAAACTTCACTGGTGAGCAAGGCCAGAATTTTTTTTCTGTCATGTACCCTCGTTCTTTGAGGGTACAAAGTACTGTCCTGTGATCATTTTGATTGGGAAATCTTATCCCATCCACCCTACAGCTCTTACTTCTTCAGATTTCTTTTTGTTCCCTTGACTCAAAGAACATTTTAAAGGAACATGATTTGTGTCCCTCAAGGATGCCAAAACTGCTGTTTTGACATGGTATAAATCAAAGAGTGCAAGGATTCACTGGGAAAAGGTCAGAGAGATAGAATCACCACCTTTAGAAGTATGCAGACCTAAGTGGAAGACACGTTGAGAAACAGCAGCCTCACATTTTGGTGTTTTTAATGAAAGTGTCTGATTTTATAGCAATACTTTTTGACTTATCCTTGTAGACTATTCAATTCCATGATAGGACTATGCATGCCTCAGCGTAAGACAAAAACTTTCCATAAATGCATCATCATGCTCTAGAAACTGTGGGAGCCCTAGATTTTGTCTCTCCAGTTGATCAACACAAGGAGGAGGCATAAGAATGGGAGAACTCGGCAGTTAAAAAGCACCTGTGATTAACACAGTGGTTCAGCAATCACCATTCATTCAATAAATATTTATTTAAAACACTAGAGCCAGATACTGTGCTACCTTCTGGGAAACACATTATAATGGAGAATTTGACCGATCTTAGCAGATTTTCAGGAGACCTTGGTTAGGCCCAGAAAATCCATGTTTCACATAGAAGGGGTCCAACCGAATTCTGAAGACTGTCTCCAAAAGACTGTTTGGAAGAGACTAGAAACAGAGTAGCAGGAGAAGCAAAATAGTGAAGACTTCTTGTCCTAGGCTGATCTAACTGACAGATCATTAAGAAGCCTGTGAGGACACAGCACAGGAAACAGTTCATTCACTAGTTAACAGGATAGAAACCAGAGAGGATGAACAGGTTAATCCTCAAGGGACTCTAAAAGTGAGTGGGAGGAAACAGGACCTATCCTCTGGCATCCTTAGACTAAGCATCTGGTCTGCCCGCTGGACTTCAGGACAAGGCAGTCATCATTAAGAATCCTTATTTCCAGGTCCCCCAAAGTAGATCTCAGGGTCACCCCACTCTCCTGCTGCTGAGTAATGCTGCATGAGAAAGAGTCACAGGGAGAAGGCAGAAGACAATTCCAGTGGGTGATACAGCTGATGAGCAGAGACTCAGGTAGAGAGGGAGACAAAACTATTGATCATGTGCCTCAGCCTTTAGGGATATCACCAAATAAGCACAAAGTCTCTGGCTGAACAATATGAGAGGGTTTCAAATGTTCATGGAAAACTTCCATTCTACTGGTATACAAAAGGGTTCAACTTAAAAGTTAAGACTTTTTGTCAGCACATTAGGGTTATGCTCAAAGGAACACAGGCATGATAGAAGGCATGTAAGTTTGGGTACCAAAAGGGTCTGAACTGGAATTCCTGCAGTTGTTTCATTTTTGGCCCTTTGCAACCTCTGTGAGCTTATTTCCCACTCTGCAAGATACGAATGAGGGATCCCAGTAGCACAGGAGTTAAGGTCTCAGCTGTTAACCAAAGTCAGTGGTTGAAACCCCCAGTCGCTCCATAGGAGAAAGTGGCAGCCTACTTCTGTAAAGATTTCTATCCTTAGAAACGCTATGCAGCAGTTCTACTCTGTCCTATGAGCTTGCTATGAGTTGGAATCGACTTAACAGCAACAGGTTTAAGACAGGAATATTAGTGGTACCCATTCTCACAGGGCTGTGCAAGCATTAACATCATGTGATGTACTTAGCATAGGAAGAAGTCGATAAATGGTAGCTATTAGTCACTCCACCCCCTCATCCCAGGATATGGAGAAAGAACAGCTTTCCTAGCCCTGATATTACATTATAGGACCTTCAGACAATACAAACAGGACAAAGGAGGCCCTGGACACATGCCACTGGGATCTCAGAGAAAAACTGGCTTCTAACATTTACCTTCTCTAAAGGGGAGTCCTGGTATGGTGCTGGACTGCAAGGTCAGAAGTTCAAACTCACCAGCCACTCCTTGGGAGATTCTCTACAGGGTTGCTATGAGTTCGAACTGACTTGACAGCACTTAACAACAACAACAAAAGGGCTTTCCTAAAGAGTCTCAGTGGCAGCAGCAATGGGCACTAAAGTAGCCAACGACTGTGAGGTTAGCGCAGGACCGGGCAGTGTTTCATTCTGTTGTGCACAGGGTCACCATGAGTCTGTACAGACTTGGTGGCACCTAATAACAACAACAAAAGGGTCTCAAGGTAGCACAGTCTCGAGGGGAAAGACACGCCCCTCCCCACCCAAAGGACCACATCCAAACCAATGCTGGCTTTGCTTTGCAGGCACAACTTTCAAGGACAGGCTCCACTCCAGGATCAGAGGCCAGTAAAATCCCCATAGCAGAGGGCCCTAGCCCCTGGAGAACAAGAACAGTCCCATCAACCAGTATTATGCTGGCAGCCAATGAAAGGTTGTCCCAACACAAAAAATTCTTTAGAGGAGAAAGTGGAAGTCCACACCCCAGCAGTTACCATGCTGCTGATATGGTATGCTTTCTTAGCTGTTTTTCCTTGGACAATTGTGGAGATCCTCATGAGCAACAATTTTATTTACTGATGTATCTTCAGTGCTTAACACAGTACCTGGCATACAGCCAGTGCTCAATGGTTGCTGAATGAATGTAGTCAAGATTTTCAGTCAAGAATCCTACTATCTCCAACCTTGCCTCACACAACACTGTTGAATATTTTTAAAAAAAGAGTGTAGAAGGCAGTCAGATATGATGTCACAGCTGCCTGGAACAATACACCACTAAGCTTGCACTATGGGTCCCACAGAGATAGCTAGGGTAACGAGGCTGTCTGCAAGAATAACTCCCAGACTGTTTCATGTACCAGGAGACAGAGTCAGAAAATTTTGTTCAACTCTCAACTCTGTGCTGAAGGAGCAGCAGAGTGGCCAGAGCTATGGAAATATTTCCTCCCTCCTCCTGATGAAACTGAGCTAGTCCGTCTTCAGATGGAAAGACAGTGTAGGCACTAGAATGTGGGCTGCATGTTCCCGCATTGCTGGTGAGAGTGCACGATCTGGTGCTGCAGCTGGCTGGTGGGAGGGCAGCATCCCACTCCAGGAGGCGGTACTCTCAAGTGGGACTTCCAAAGGGTCCACAGATAAGCAGAAGAGAGGTAGCCATCATGATGGCTCTATAAACTGAAGTGGGACAATCAGGGATTGCTCAGTCCTCAGAACAGAATACAAGTAGATGCCATGTTAACCTTGCCCATAACAAGATCATGCCACTGGAGCAACCCTCTAGGTTCCTGTGAATTCTGGGGTCACACACTGCAGTCCCTCCCTGCTTCTCAAAATCAAGTAATGCTTATCAATAAAGTGCTTGATATGGAGTGTGGAAAAGTAAATCCACCCACAATTTAGAGACAAACAGCTACAGACACAAGAGTAGAGAAGCTGGAGAAATTATGACTGGACCCAAGTTAATTTTCACCATCAAATTGTACAGTAACTTTCAGACCAACCTCTTTAAGCCTCAGAGGCTGGACCCACCTGCATGTCTATAGGTTTGTTACAGTGACACGTTTCAGAAGCACTCTTGAAACTAAGAGAAACCAGAGCCCAAGAAGAGCCATACCCCAACTGGATACCAATGAAAGTGTATGCCTTGTCAAACCCAATCACCCACAGAAAGATACCCATCTCCTAAGTGGGTTCTTCCGTCATTTGCTCAGACACAGTGGGAGTAGGGACAGGACAAGGTTGGCTTTACTAACTACCCAGGTTAGCTTGAAAATGCTACTACGCAAAAAAAACTACCAGGATCTCTGAGACAAGATCTCCAGGCACAGAATACAAAACAGTTGCACTTACTTGCACAGGGGAGGTTACCAGTCTGTCCCTCAAAAAACCGGTACAAGCTGAAGGAGAATACGTCAAGAAACCCTACCTCAACCCAGAGGTATTTTCTTAAAATTAAATCAAAGTCTTCCTTACCTATATCCAAATTTAAAAAATATTATCAATTCAATCCTCTTCACCAATCAAAAGAGATTTTACATAAACAACTGGGCATTAAAATGCCAAACAGACACAACAGTCCCAGGCTCTGCAAAACAGTCTAAAAAAAGACCTGCGCCAAACGGGGTAGAGGCCACAGAAATGAACTAGACAGTACCTTGTCGGGCGGGGTGGCTGTGAGGGGTAAAGGAAGGATGACAGACTGTCAGCACCAGGAGCAAATGGTTTCCCTGTTACCCCACTGCTTATTACCTTTTGATCTTCGTATGTCCCCGCTGTCAATACAATTTTTATTATTATTTATATAAAGTAAAATATGCAAATTTTAAGTAAACCTAGAGGATTTCTCAAGTTCACATTTCTCCCCCCAAATACTTCATTCAACCCACTGGCTTGCACCACAAGAGGGAAGTAAGTGGGCAATGGTGGGTGAGGGGGCTTGCACAAAAGCATTTCTGAAAGGGGCTGCCAAGAAGTCCCTTCTATCTGTCCCATCAAATCCTACCAACGTGACAAGGGACCCTAAAGAGGAGTTGCTCTTCATTTATCTACCTGGTTACCCTTAACACAAAGAAAAAAGAAAAAAGCCTCTGTAGCTGGTAATTACCCATCCTTCTTACCTTGCCAACCTCCTCCTTCCAGGATCAACCCTCTTATGTTATCGGTTCTACCATCCTGACATTACCTAGCCTCACCTGGGGCTAAAATTCTTTCCTTGCCTTGATTCAAGGACCACCCATCCTTTACCTATAGCTCCCGACTTTTAAAAACCACTGAGAAATGGAATCTGGACATCCAGATCAGCCCCTGAAGTCCCCTCCCCCACCTAAAAGTATTTTGCTTCATCATCTCTAAGACAGGCCTGGGCACCAGGGGGTTAGCTGGATCTTTTCTGCATAAGGTTGTCACCTTAGGGACCCTTCTCAGGGCCACCCCAGGTGCAGACTAACAACTCCAGAGGGTTTGTCAGGTAAGTTGAAAAGCCATACCTGTCTTTTCCAGCAACCATCTGTCCTGCCACACTTACAGCCAACATCTACATCTCTTGCAAAACAGCTCCATGTTGTGTGTGTGTGTGTGTGTGTGTGTGTGTGTAGGGGAGGGGGAGTGATGCAAAGGGGAACAGAACAACTGTTGCTGTGGATATCTTTATCACCCCATACACCCCCTCCCCCAGCCAACTCATTCTCCTGCACTCACCCGAGTGTGTGCTGCTCTGGGCTGAGGAATCTGAGTCCTGGGTGCTCCAGGGTCGGTCCCAGCCGGTCAGACTAAGGGACTGCAGGCCAAGGCACAAGTCATTTGCATCTGGGAGGCCATGGGAAGATTCTTGCGCAGAGGTGGGGAAAAGCATCCTGTTCGTAACTGTTTCTTCAGAGTCCTGGAAGTCTGCTTTGGACAAGAGGATAGACAGCAGAATCCCAGAGTTAAGGGCTGTTTTCCCTAATATCACCAACAATAAATATTATTAATAATAGTTTCTCCAGGCTCAGGAACCAGACATCCAAGCTAACTGGATGCTGCAACCACTGCCTCTGCACTTTTGGGGGCGTTCGAGCAAGAGCAGTTGCCATATAGCCCCCTCTCCACACACACACCCCTATCCCGTCTGCATTACAGACTGAGCCAGCATGTGATCAGGCTGCTGATGCTTCCCGCTGCCAGTGACATCAGCTGGCTGAGCCGTGCAATAGAGAGCGGCATCATCCCTCACAGACCGGGGGAGGAGCAGGAGGGGACGACAGGGAGGAGACTTGCCTCCCAGGGAAAAGACAGCACAACAGCCACTTGGAACAGTCCGAGTGCAGTGCCAGTAAGTCAGGGTGGCGAGGAGGCGGCCTCCAGTCTCTAGCAATGGTGGCCAAGCGGTCCTCAGGCACGACTGAAGTCCTCTCTGCCAACAGCAAAGCCAAAGCAGTCGACTGCCTGCTTATGTAGCTCTGCCCTCCTGCCCCTCCCTTCCCCCTTCCCCCCTCCACTCTCCACCCCCAAACCCAAAAACACTCTAGTCCTGGACTCTCTCCAGCTGCTGGCTCGAGCCCTGCTTCCACAGCCCAATGCAAAGCTTCACAATCCTGCTAGCAAAAATCCAGTGCTCCAAGTGGTCCCTGAGCCGCTAGCACCCTGACACAGCAATGTTTACCACCGAAGACTGTGATAACCTTCAGAACACCACTATATACTGGCCACTAGGGACTACCACCGTGTCTGGAGCAGCTTATCACAGAGAAAAGGGCTCAGGTTTGGCAATGGGGGGTGGGAGGGGTCATCAGGCTATTCTAGAAACCCACTACCACACATAGAACATGGCCCACAACCCGAGTAAGGCCTGCCCTGACTAGGACAGTCCATGGTCCTGGCATCAGCCATGAGCAGTACAACTCCTCCCCTCACTCCTATAACTGCAGGCACAGACTAAGGAAACACTCCTCAGTAGCAGTGTCTGAGATGAAAACAAGAGAAACTCTCTCAAGTAGTATTATGCCCACTCAGAAGTAGCATGCTGAGGCACTTTCCTCACCTGGCTCTGTCAGCTCTATACCTACCACATGGGGGTGCCACTGATAAACCTTTAATTGCCTGAGGCCTCTCTCAGGAGTACTCCCAGGACCAACACCCTTTTTCTGATGCCTCAAATTGTTCTAGCAGCAATGTTTAGCTCTGCCCAGCGGTTCTGGAGCCTCCACCACCTTCCTCTTCACCAATGAACCTTCTCTGGTATGACCCTCAGTCACCAGGCTTCCTCCTCAGAAAGGAAGGTGGGACAAAGGCCCCATCCTCAGCAGGCAGGTTCCTCATACCTAGACCAGACTAGGAACATTCCACTCTGCTTATTCTCCCCTTGTTGCAGGGAGAAGTAAGATAATATAGAAGTACCACCACCTAGGATCTCCCATGACACGGCCTGAGGAGCAGGAGAGAGGGGGATAATGAAGTAAGCTACAGGAAGTGTTGGCCAGAGGCACACAGTTTATGTCTATAGGCATTCAGGCATACCCCAGAGTGGAAAATGGTCAGTCTGTGGTAGAGCCTCCTCCCCTGAGAGGCTTTTTTAGGTGCTCTGTTGCTGCGTCATCCACTCCTGCGATTCCTGTCCGGCTATAGATACTCTGCTTGCTCCGTCAGTCTGCTAAAGCCCAGGTCACTTCTCACAGGCTGTCGCCTTTCTACCCATGCAGTGCGGCTTCCACCCAGGCCACTCCCTTTTCTTTTTCTGTTTGTACTCTTCCCGCAGACAGAGGATACACTTTAAAACAATCTGTGTGTATTCATTACAAAAACAATGCTTACTTAAAAAACTCTCCTAATCAACCATCAATTCTCCCTTAAACCAGCTATATATTGGGGTCTCTTGTACCCCAATCTGAGGACACCTATGCCTAAAAGTCCTGGTGTGGCACTGCAAGTTAATACACTGAACTGCAAAGTTGGTTTGAACTGCCAAGGCCAGTGGTTCAAGCTCATCAGCCACTCCTTGGAAACCCTATACAGGGTCGCTATGGGTCAGAACCGACTCAATGACACTTAACATGCCTAAAAGCAGCCATTTCTCCCCTCCCTCTCTAAAATCAGGATATCTGTCTACATCCTGGATTCCTGGTATGGCGCTGTAGGATCAGCACTGGGCTGCGAATCAGAAGGTCAGCAGTTCAAACCCACCAGCTGCTCCTCAGAAATCCTATACAGGGTCTCTAGAGTCAGAACCAACTTGAAAGCACTTAACAATAACAACAATCTATGTCCTGGTGTGGCACTATAGGATAAGCACAGCTAACCACAAGGTTGGCAGTTTAAACCCACCAGTCGCTCCTCAGAAATCTTACACTGGGACGCTATGAGTTGGAACCGACTCGACGGCATTTAATAACAACAGGAACCCTGGTGGTACAGTGGTTAAGCACTGAACTGCTAACCTGTCAGTCACTCCACAGGAGACAAGTAAGGTTGTGTGATTCCATAAAGATTTACATTCTTGGAAACCCTGGGGTGCAGACCTATTGTACCCCATAGGTTTGCTGTGAGTTGGAATCGACTGACTGGCAATAGCTTTTTGTTTTGATTCTAAATGTTTATGACTACCTGAGGCAATGATAATCTTCAACTATACTCTTGCTACTCAAAGTGTAGCTTGGCAGACAATATTCATACAGCAACATCTGGAGCTTGTGTTATAAATGCAGAGGCCCCATCTGAGACCTATGGAATAAATCTACATTTAACAAGATTCCCACATTAAAAGTATAAGCAGTATCAACCTATTAACTACCACAACCACCCCCACTTCTAAGTTAAAGGGCTCTAGGTCTGTGTAAATTTATTTAGGCCCTCAAGGAACCAAAGGCTACACAAATCCAGAAGCTATGGAATCTAAATAGAACTTTCATCCCTATTACTTCCACCACAGACTTGACCCTTATTCAGACATGCTCCATGCATTATTTCTTCAAAATTTTCACTAGCACTATAGAACTATTTCTCTAGGTCTAAATAGATCAATGGAGGCCACACACAATAAACCTTTATCTACATGGTGGTGATGGTAGTGGTTATATGCCACGGAGTCAGTTTCAACTCATAGCGACCCTGTACAGGGTTTCCGAGGCTGTAAATCTCTATGGGAGCAGAAAGCCTCATCTTTCTCTGGCAGAACAGCTGGTAGTTTCGAACTGCTCACCTTGCAGTTCGCAGCCCGATTCATAACCACTGTGCTACCAGAGCTCCTTTTTAATTGACCTATGCTGGGAAAATCAACTAAAATTCTGCTAGGCTTGGCTTTTGCTTCCCAGGTCTATCACTGTGTGACCTCATCTAAATTACTTAGCCTTTCTGAGCATCTTCTTATTTGTAAAGTGAAAACAGCAGTTACCTTTCAGGGGTTTTACAAGGCTTAAATATAGCATTTAGTATAGTATCTGGTACAAGGTATTTGCCAGTAGAATGAGTATATAAATGATCATCTAAACAGGAATACTTTTGAGGGAGAGAGAGAGCAAATATTCATCATCATACTGGACAGCAAGCTTCAGCAAGGACTATCTTAGGCAAACTGTCACCACATCATTATTTTTTTTTTTACATGCTAAGGGGCAGCCATTCATGTTTAGAGCCATTTTACTCAAAAAGCCTCCTTTCTAGTAATTTCTTGATCCCATCTTTCTGAATTTCCCATCTGCTCTACCTTTTCACTCTGTACTGAAAGGAAGTTTGAAAAGTGAATTATTAACACATGTAGTGAGTCAAAAGGTCTAAAAACAAAGGCTGATTTTAATGAGTAGAAGTTCTCAACTCACATCAGAACTCTCAGACACTTGGAACTTTTAATTGGAGGATAGTTTTTATAATCTTTTAACAAGCATCAACTAGATACTCAGAAGATATGAAGATGTGAAAAGCAGGTGGATTGGCACAAGATGGAAACAATTCATTCTTATATTTAGGCAATCTATTTGAACAATTTCTCAGCTTAAATAAAGGTTTTCTCCTACAAGTTTCTTTTATAAATACTTGTAACAAAGTTTCTCTTTCCTGGTGATGCAAATGGTTAAGTGCTCAACTAGTAGCCCAAGGGTTGGTGGTTTGAGCCCACCCCAAGGCATCTCTTAAGACAGACCTGGTGATGTGCTTCTGAAAGGTCAGAGCCTTGAAAGCCCTTTGGAGCAGTTCTATTCTGCACACATGGGTTACCATGAGTCAGAACTGCCTTGAGAGCAACTGACAACAACGTACAACATTTCCAACATAAGTTTCATTTGGGACAACATTTTAAAATCTTTTCAGATATCTTTATAGTTAACCTTCCAAATTTCTCAGCAACCAAATTATTCGGGAAAATAAGTAAACTAAACACAATGTTGAGTTTTCTAGTCTAGAACAGAGCAGTGTTTGGCTGACTCAAAATGCACAAGAGACTCAGGGACTCTGGCTCCAGGACTCAAGAACTCAATGAGAGAGTTACCAAAGCCTCAACTCAGATCTTTTCCATCCTCAGTTCTAAGAACTTCATCTATGCTCTGTTGTCTCTTCTGTAACCAATATTTAGTGCAAAATTGGTCAGGGTCCTTTGCAACTACTGTTCTTCATCACCTAGTAAGCAAAAGAAGAAAGACAAGCTTTAGGACCCACATGGTAATCACCTAAGGGAGGGTGGTATAAAGGCTCAAGGGTCCATTATATAAGACAGATGATCACTGCAAGAAGTCAGTTTCAGGCTCTTGGAAGACCTGAGTTGGCTTCACCAAAAAGTGCTTCATAAAGCAAATGTATCACAAGCTGTTCTTTGAAAAATTGGTAGAGAGGGTGATGAAAAAGAAGGTAAGCAAGGTGCGTTATGGCTAGTTAACCTAGATAAAACAGTAACCAGATTATCAAACTGATGCTTAGGCAGGCAGTAAGGACTCTCTGTAACTCTTACATAGGAACTAATCTGATAGAGGGTCATTTATGAACTGAGATGAGAGCCATGGAAGGCAGTCATGGAAGCAAGAGTGCAAGGGAGAGGAATAGGGGAAGAGGAAAATACATTAAATGATATAAGCTAACTACAAATTTGCATCTATACCGCGATTCTAACTATGTGAAAACCCTGCTTGTTGATAAACAGTGTTGGTAATGGAGCAGAGAAAAACTATGAACAGCTTATGTGTGTGGGCTATGAAGAGATTTTCCTTTATTATTATACAAACACTAAACAACACAAAATAAGATCTATCCTCTCCTTTCCTTTTCCTTTCTAAACTTTGAACAAGCAGACTATAGCTTGTATAGCAACCACATTTGAATCCTTTTATAAATTCTCTACTATATCCCCAAATTCCAGTTGCTGGGAACTGCAGACAGAACATTTAGCCATTTGTCCTTATTAGATTCTTTAAAGTAACTGACTGCCTTTACAGTCAGCTGAGACTATTAAAAGTCAATGATTTACAACAATTCTTAAAGTTTTAAGAAACTCAAAGTAGCATTTCTAAGAATGTACTCCCAAAAGGATAGTTGGATAGTTTTTAAATACTGTTTCCTCCTCCAACCAAAAAAAAAAAAAATTCTAATTTTGAGAAATCAAGTTTAACAACTTAAAGCGAAAGAACAGGTAAAAAGTCAGTCATCTGTCAAGCTCATTTCAACTGCCCTTTGCGCTATGGCCCATATCCATTCTGCATGCTTCTCCAAATAGGGATTTACAAATTTTAAAGTTCACACAAATCATTTGGTAATCTTCTAAAAACTGATTCTGACTCAGTGAGACTGGGATGAGCCCCAGAATTTACATTTCAAACAAACTCTCAAGTGATGTCAATGCTCCTGGTCAACAGACCCCACACTTTTGAGTACCAAGAGTTTCAAGTGGTTTTTCTTCCCAAAGTCTAGATAATCCATCGCATCCTTACTCAATACCACTTTCTTCATTCTGTGTTTACTCTCCTAAACAAGCACCTTCAATAGTTCCCTATTGCCTTTAGGATCAAAGCAAATCTTCAGGCTATAGCTTACTTATTAACTTTCGTTCACATTATTCACTAAACATAAAAGGCTAAATTTGAGTTACCCACAACTCCTAAGAAAGCCACACTCCAGAGGGCAATTTATAGCTAATCTGTGTGGTAATAAGAAGAGCAGTAGCACATAACAGAAAAATGGCTAGAATATATGAGGAAACTATCCTTCCAGTTTTAGCAATCCATTAAATTGCATTGGGACAAATAAAGGTCTGAGAGACAATATAAGGCTCCTTTTGTATTTACCATCGTAAAACCATGATTACTAAATTTTCATCTTGACTGATTTTAATAATCTTAAAATTCTATAAATGATTTAAGTGATTTCTGCAGTATTTCTTTAAGTGAATACTAACATGTTTAGATTTTAAAGTAGTATCACACTATGTTCACATACTGAAAGATTCAATATTGTGAAGAAGTCCCACAAAATTAATCTACACAGTCAATGGAATACCAGTAATACCTCTCCTTGAAGCAGGTCAGCAAGGAAAAACTGTAACAAATGGTACCAGAAGAACTCAATATTCCTATGAGAAAAAGCCCAAATCTATAACCCCTACACCTCATGCACCCTTATAATCTGAATCAGAGCAGAGACCTAAGCATAAAAGGTCTCTAAGAAGAAAACAGACATCTTCATGATCTGGAGGGAGAGGGAATGTGGAAAAGCAAAGGTTCAGAAAGTAGCAATCATTACAGGAAAGCTTAATAAACTGAACTAATCAAAATGAAAAAACTTCTGCTCATTAAGAAAATGACTAGGCAAGCTACAAAATGGGAGACAACATCCACAACCTTATCTGATAAACAGCTAGTATCTAGTGTATATATGAAATCATAAAGAAAGCGCAATTTAACAAAAACACACAAGTGGCCAATAAGCACTTGAATAAGTGCTCAGCATCATCAGCCATTGTCTTAGTTCTCTAGTGCTGTTGTATCAGAAATACCACTAATGGACGACTTTAACAAACAGAACTTCATTCTCTCAGAGTTTAGGAGACTGGAAGTCTGAATTAGGGTCAGCCTTTCTAGGGGAAGGCTTTCTTTCTCTCTCAGCTCTGGGTAAAGGTCTGTCTCCCTTTAACATCTGTGTCCACAGCACCCCTTGGCACTCTCCATCAATCTGGTCTTGGAGGTTCTCAGTGAAGGAACCCTGATCCAAAGGGCGCACTCTGCTCCTGGACCTTCTTTTTGGTAATACTGAGGTCCCTGCATCTCTTTGCTTACTTCTCATTCCCTCTACTTTTTAAAGATAAAAGGTGACATAGGCCACACACCCCAAGGAGCCTCCCCCCCCTTCAGTGCTGTGACCTAAGTAGCATCCCAGCCTAATTTCCTTACAATGACTGACATCAGGTCACATCATAAGGGAGAATTAGATCATTGCATAACTGCCAAACCACTGAGAATCATGGACCAGCCAAGTTGACACATTATTTTGGGGGGACTAATTCAATCTATTAACAGTCACCAAATAAATGCAAATTAAAACCACAATGAGCTACTAAAATACACTCAGCAGAATGGGTAAAATTACAAGGACTGTACCATATCTTCACCAGTATTTGGTGCTGTCAGTCTGAATATAGAGACCTCCTTTAACAGAGAAAAACTGCCGCATAGCAATGTGCTTAGCAATGTGCTTTACAGAAGCACAGCCTCAAGGCTTTCTCTCATGAAGTCCTGAGTGGGTTTGAACCACCAACTTTTTGGTTTGTAGCTAAGTTATTAATCACTGTGCCACCAGGGCATCTTAATAAAGTTAGATAAAGGAATAAATCATGTGATAAAGTAAATATGGTAAAATGTGGACAACAGAATCCAGGTACTACAGATGTTCACTTTGTAATTCTTACAGTGTTTGTCTGTGTGTTTGAAAAAGTCCCCAATAAAATAGTGAAGGAAAATTAATTCAGACTTGACAAAAAGCAAGTCTGATTAAACTAATTTGGTTTGACAACAAGAAATGACTTTCTTAAAATGATTTTAAGGTTGACGATTGTCTGGGAAATAACCAAACCCAAATCTATTGCCATTGAGCCAAATTCTGACTCACAGTAATCCTAGAGGACCAGAGTGGAACTGTCCCATAGGGTTTCCAATCATTACCAATCGGGCTGCGAACCATAAGGTCAGCAGTTCGAAACCACCAGCTGTTCCGCGGGAGAAAGATGATGCTTTCTGTTCCCGTAAAGATTTACAGCCTCGGAAACCCTGTGCAGGGTCGCTAAGCATCGGTTCTGACTCCACGGCACACAACCATCAACCTTTACCAGAAGGAGGCCTGGTGATACTGCAGGTTAGGCATTGGCACAGTTGGCAGTTCAAACCCACCAGCCACACTATGGGAGAAAGATGGGACTGGCTGCTTCCGTCAAGTCTTGGAAACCCTATACGGGGTCACTGTGAATCGAAATTGACTCGAGGGCAATGGGTTTGGTTTGGAATCTTTACCAGAACTGACTGACACACCTTTGTCTCACATTCCCATAAACACAGTAAGTTAAATAAATCTACAGGATCAAGGTTTTGACAAAAACATAATTAAAACAAGTAATAAGAAAAACAGCATTTAAAAAGATTACATTGGTAAACTTATAGCTTTAAATTTTAAATATTCTAAAATTTTCATACCTTTCAAGAATACTGAGTTTAACAAGGAGTTCCTAAAAGGTGTCTCTAAGCGAAAGAGCAACAGACATGGGTTAACAATCATCTGAAATCCTGATCAAGAATTTTTGATACACTTGCAAGAAAATGAGAAAATCAGCCACTGATGACTAGGTAACAAATCTTTTCATAAATTAGATGGTTTCCAGTTCCTTGTTTTCAACAAATATGAAGGAGCGGTAAATGGAACTGTCAGCAAGTAGATGACAAAAATAATGATCCATGACCCCATGTTTTTGTTTTTATGCACAGAACTCAGAGTTCAAAGAATCGAATGACGATTGTTCTAACAACTCCTTAATTTCCCATCTATTTATTTATGTGAACAAGGTTATTTAGAGCATAGATCTATAAATAAAAAATAGGAATATATTTTATGTTGAAAACCCTGAGTCACTCTAGCAATTAGCAAATCATCCAAGAATACATGAGTCTATTAAAAGCCTCATTCACATTATTGGGATGTATTTCCAATAAACAATTATTAAATAGATAATAAAATTTTATCAAAATTTGTAAGTTACATTATTGTACTTGTTCTAGTAATTGTCACAGAAATTTGTAAGTTACATTATTGTACTTGTTCTAGTAATTGTCACAGAAATCCAAAACATCACAAATAATAATTTAAAATTTTAATTTATATACATAATTTTGTTGCAGAGAAGCATGAGATGATGATCATATAATGCATAAAATATTATATTAGGATAAAACTCTGGTAGAAGTAGGTTGCAAATACAAGTAAAGGAGAAAGTAATAATGAAAAACTTCCCACTGTTAAAGAACTGTTTTATGTATTTTTAAAAAAGATAATGAGTATCAAATCTCTCTAGTATTGCAATTCCATTGAATACATTTTTACTTATGAAAGTTGATCATAGGGTACACTGTTTTTTAAAAAGAGTAAGATGTACACAAATGTCTGAAGACTGCTGCTACCTAGTTTATGAAACCCCAAGATCATGTTTAAAAGTATCTCAGACACATCAGACTCTGATGAACTACTTTTACTATGCCATTCAGTGGTCCTAAAGGCAAATGCCATCTTCTGGAAGGATGAGTATCTGACCCAGACTGGACCAGAATAACCTACCCCCAAGGATTCCAATGACCAGTCCAGGTTTGGGTGTGATCCTCCTTACCTTCTCCATCCAAACTCCCACTGAGCAGAAAGTCAATTTCATATCTAGTGTTTCCAGGAGTCCACCACCACATGTATATATTATGTTTGAAGGTGACAATTTCACTTCTTCCCCATGGGTAACAAAAAGGAGAGTGCTGATTCAAACTCAGCTGTACATAATCTAAAGTTTATAGTTGTTGTTTAGTGCCATCGAGTTCTAACTTATAGCAACCCTGTATAGGGTTTCCGAGGAACAACTGGTAGCTTTGAACTGCTGACCAAGCTAGTTTGAGTCCTTTCTTGAGAGTTTTCTAACTAGAGATAGTGGATGAAGAACCATTTCCTGATTGTTCATGATTCCAGAAGAACATGAGTACATTCCCTTCCTTAGCTCAGGCAAGTCTGAAAAATGAAAAAAATGAGACTACACTGGAAGAAGCAAAGGAGAGAGTGAGTCATCTTGATAAAATTTGGAGACCCTTGATTCAGCATCCCTACTTAGTTTTTTGGTGTCACTGGGTGGTGCAAAGGGTTAATTAATACACACTTGGCTACTAACTGAAAGGTTTGAAGTCTGACTCCACCCAGAGGTGCCTTGGAATAAAGGCCTGGGGAGCTGTTTAGAAAAATATCAGCCATTGAAAACCCCATGGAGTAGTTCTACTCTGACCAACAGCATCAGATCATCACAAATCAGAATTCATTAAACAGCAACTGATGGTGGTCACTTCATTTTCAGTAATTCTTCTCCTATTCTGTGAATAAGATACCAAGAACCTTCCAACACATTCCAGAGGTTTTGCTGCAGTTAGTTCTAATTAGGTGTTAGATCATTTGCAAATAAAGTGTTCTCTGTAACCTAGGCCCTTTAGCAAGGCTTAGCCAAACACTTAACGCAGGATGAGAACCTCTGGGACCAAAATCCTAAGGCCCTACAACAGAGTCACAAAGGAAAGAAGTTAAAAGATCCTTGTTCAAATCCTCTTTTTTTACTAGAAAGCAAACAAGGAATGGGACCACAGTGGAATCCAAATCCTCGCCTGCTGGACTCCAGTACTACTCCCCCTGCCTCTCTCCTACACAGAAGTACTTTCTCAGACAGATTTTCACTCACACATACCCCCAACTCAGACCTTTTAATCTATATGTTAACAATGGATTCTCTCTTTTCCACTCAAATCCACATGGAACTTCATACTAATCCCATCTCAATCTACCAGGAGTCCAATAATTACCACTAGTAGCTCTTCCCTCCTTACTTCCTCCCTTCAAAATCCCATTGAGCAAAAAGTCCATTTCATATTCTAGTGTTTCTAAGAGTCCACTGCCATGTGCATATATTGTTTTTGAAGGTGACAATTTTACTTTTTTCCCATGGAAAGCAAAAAAGGAGATTGCTGGTTCAAACCCAGCTCTACCTAATCGAAAGCTTTTTAGTTATTGTTTATGTCATCGAGTCAGTTCCAACTCATAGCAACCCTGTATAGGGTTCCCAAGAAATGACTAGTGGATTTGAACCTCTGACCTTGCAGTTAAAAGTCCAGTTCTTATCCTACAGTACTCACCAGGACTTCTAGTATGGAGTATGTATGATGCATACTCTCTTGAAGACTCTAGACCAGAGTTCTTGAATACAATAGGCTATCCAGGAAGTGTCCCCAGGTTGTATGTGCTGTTGTTTTTAAGTCACTTCCAACTCATAGAGACCCTGTTATAAGGTTTCTGAGGACCAGCTGGTGGGTTTGAACTGCAGACCTTGTGGTTAGCAGTCCAGTGTTTATCCTACAGTGCCACACCAAGACTCCAAGCTGTATGAAGAACTAGCATACATAATCAAAACACAATGAAATGTTACTTTACCTGATGCTATACTGTTCAAATTTGGGGTTTGCAGAAGCTCCTTGAATATTATAGCAAATTGGAGACTTCTACAGGTGACCCCTTATATTGCCAAATCACAATGGACCTAGGAATATAAAAGCCACTGCTTAAAAAAAAAGGAGACATGGGTACTTTCATATGTTGCAGAAATGGTACTGTAATGTAAGTACTGGACTGCTAACTGCAAGGTCGGTACTTCAAACTCACCTTGCTCCTCAGAAACCTTATAGTGGGTAGCTATAAGTTGGAACTAACTTGATGGCACTTAACAACAACAATTCTTTGATGAAGAGGTTTTATTTTTAAAGGTTTATCCTATATCCACATAATCACAGATGCAGGCAAAAGTTTTAACTTCAAGTATGTTTCACTAGTATTCAAAATATATACCTATTTTAAAAAATGTCTCCAAAATATGGATTGAATACCTGAGGTTCTTGACCTTTTCTGTACCATAAACCATTTGACAGTCTGTTGAAGCCTATGAACACTTCCTAGTAATAATGCTTTGAAATGTGTAAAATAGTGATCAGAATTTTGAGGTAGTGTTAAGTAGAAATAACATTTAAACATATATGTAATAACTACTGAGGCCTGGTGGGGCACTGTGGGATAATGCCCTGGACTACAAGGTTGGTAGTTCAAATTCACCAGTCGCTCGTTGGGAACTCTACACAAGGCCACTAAGAGTCAGAACCAATTTGACGACACTTAACAACAGCATCAATAACAACTGATGCCAAAGTAATAGATTTAGCTATATAATTATGGAGTTCTGGTGTGGCACTGTAAGATATGCACTGGACTGCTAACCACAAGGTCTCTAGTTCAAACTCCCCAGGTGGTCCTTGGAAACCCTATACAGGGTCACCATGAGTAGAAACCAACTCAGCGGCACTTAACAGCAATATAATTGTTTAATTTGTTGCCTTCATTCATAATTGAAGACTGAAATGCTCGACTTCAGCTAAATGCCAGTGAAAATAAATCTGTAACTTTTCCCCTGCCCAAGTTACTTCTTGTTGTTAAAGTGCCAGTGAGTCAGTTCCAACTTACAGCAATGCTGTATAGGGTTTCTGAGGAGCAGCTGGTAGGTTTGAACTGTCAACCTTGTGGTTCGCAGTCTAGTACATATCCTACAGCACCAAACCAGGAGTCCCTCCAAGTAACTAGATCATCTGAATCTATCCAAGGACCTGTGTTAAGAATCTATCTATCTACACCTATTTATGCAATAATATGCCACACAGCCCTGAAAAAAGACACAGAACACAAGTAACACAAAAAAAAGGAAAGAAAAAGAATACTGTATGAGGGGGCTTAAAAAGTTTGCAGAAAAACAGAATGGAAAGATAAGAGAATTTTCCCACAACTTTTTGAAGACCCTTTATACAGTGTACTCAGAAAGATTTACATATATGTATGTCTATACATGGAGTCCTGGTGTGGCGCTGTGGGTTAATGCGCCAGACTGCAAAGTCATTTGAACTGCAAGGTTGGTGGTTCAAGCTCACCAGCTGAGCCTCGGAAACCATATACAGGATCACTATGTGTCAGAACCGACTAGATGGCACTTAACGATTATACATGGAGTCCTGGTGTGGTGCTGTAGGTTAATGCACTGGATTGCAAAGTCGGTTTGAACAGCAAGGTTGGCAGTTCAAGCTCACCAGCTACTCCTCAGAACCCTATGGGTAGGCATTGACTCGATGGCACTTAATAACAACAACATGTATATACATCAATACACACACATACTTACATATATTTTTGTTGTTAAGTGCCATGGAATTGGTTTCAACACATAGCGACCTGGTATAGGGTTTCTGAGGCTTCACATTTTTTTGTGGGAGCAGAAGGCCTTATCTCTCTCCTGTGAAGCAGCTGGTAGGCTCACACCACCAATTTTGTGGTTCACAGTCCACTGCTTATCTTATGGTGCCACCACACTCCCCATACATATGGTTTTGTTGTGTTAAGTGCCATCGAGTCAATTCTAACTCACTGTGACCCTGTCTAGGATTTCCAAGGAGCAGCTGGTGGGTTTGAATGTTTGACCTGTGGTTCACAGTCCAGTAATTATCCTACAGCATCACACCATATACTGCTGTTCTTTAAGTGCTGCTGAGTTGGAATTCCAACCCATAGTGACCCTGTACAGGGTTATCCAAGGAGCAGGTGGTGAACTTGAACTACTGACCTTGCAGTTCAAACAGACCTTGCAGTCCACTGCATTAACCCACAGTGTCACACCAGGAATCCACATCATATGTAGACAGACACACACACATATATTTAAATGTTAGAAAAATACTAGAAAAACAATGCCAAAATATTAATAGCTGTCTCTGGTTAGTAAATTACACTTATTTTTTTCCTTCTGATTTCTCTGTTTTCTTCAGAATATTTTACAATGAACATGCATTACTGTAACAAGAAAAAAAATGTAAGTTATTACACAAGGGCAAGGTGATCCAGATTTAAAATAAAATTGAATTAAAAAATGTTTTGTAAAGAAAAGCCCATATTAAAAGAAGATTTTAAATTTAATATTAGGAACTCAATGATAATATAAAATTAAGATAATTTAATAAATCCACAGAACATTAAAAATAGAAGGAACTTTGGAGTCTATTTAGTTCAAGTCCCTCATTTCATAGTAGAAGCACCATTCCCAGTACTCTGAAGTCTTACCTCCTGTTACCTGTACAATCTCTCTCTCTCTCTCTCACACACACACATCTTATTATTCAGTCAAAACGATGGGAAACATCTATCAGCATACAGATATTGGAAAGCATACCCTAAAGCAGAAGTAATCTTAACTCTGACTGCCACAATCTGCCCTTAGTTTTTAGTGGCAGAACACTAACATTCCAGTAGATGGGGATGGTACCACACACACAGAACAAAACTGAAAATTTAATGAAATGACACATTCCCTACTTTTGCAAACAAGAAAACTCAAAACAGAAGATTTTATTTTGAGATCCAAGAGGAGACAGGTAATTTGTAACAATGACCATAATCCTCATAACGCCCTGAAGGACACATGTCACCCATTTTACCCATACTGAAACCAAGGCTCAAAAGAGGCAAAGCAATCTGACCTCTGTCACAAGGCTGGTGGTGGGGTGCCAACAAATTAGTTACTACTCTTAGCGACCCTAGATAGGGTTTTTGAGGCTGTCAATCTTTATAGGAGCAAAAAACCTTATCTTTCTCCCGAGGAGTGACTGGCAGATTCAAACTGCTGACCTTGTGGTGAAGAGCCCAGTTTATAATCCACTAAGGAGCTCTGGTAGCGTAGTGGTTATGAATTGGGCTGTGAACCTCAGGGTCAGCAGTTTGAAACTATCAGCTGTTCTGCAGGAGAAAGATGAGGCTTTCTGCTCCTATAATGATTTATAGCCTCGGAAACCCTGTACAGGGTCACTATGAGTCGGAACTGACTCCACAGGACATAACAACAACAACTCTACTCTCTAGACTAACAATTTCAAATCCATATACCTTTTTTTTTAAAAAATTACATTTTAATGTAAAATTCCATATTGCAAATGCCCAACATTTCAAGACAAGACAAGAGCACATAGTACAAAGTAATGTAACACTCCTTGTCCTCAACTGTACTCTGTGAATTAACAGTGTAAGATTCCTCTCCTACCATTTTCTTCGCATTGATGAATACATTTATCAAGACCGGTGCTATCACAACTTTAAATTTTTTCAGTGTGGTAGGTTTGAAAAGAAAAAGCATTTTCTTAATGAATGACTATGGGATCACTAAGTCAGAAGTGACTTGATGGCACTTAACAACAAAAATATTCATGTCAGGAATTAACTGTTGTTTGTAAGTTTCAGGAGTCTATTCCAACTCACAATGATTCTGTAAAAGGTTTCTGAGGAGCGACTTGTTGGGTTTGAACCACCAATCTTGTGGTTCAAACTGACCTTGCAGTCCTGCGTTTTATCCTACAGTGCCACAACAGGTATTATTAGCTAGATAACAAGAAGATGTGGTGGTGGGGGTGTGTGGTGGAATGGGTTCCAACTCATAGCAACCCTGTATAGGGTTTCCGAGGCTGTAAACCTTTACAGGAGCAGATAGCTGTTGTTGTTGTGTGCTGCTGAGTCAGTTCCGACCCACAGCGACCCTGTATAGGATTTCCAAGGAGCAGCTGGTTAAGTTTGAACTGCCGACCTGGCAGTTCAAACCTACTTTGCAGTCCTTTGCATTAAACCACAGCACCACACCAGAAAGCTGTAGCAAGGAAAGATAGCTACGGCTCCTGCCTTTATGGGTTTAAAAGCAGCAATAAAAAGAATTCAAACAGTCACACTACTAACTATTTATATCTGTGACTAAAGGGTTAGAAAAAGAAACATGATGATAGAAAAGTATAATAATGGGGCACCTGATCTAATATGAGAATGCTGGTTAAAATGTCCCTGTTGTTGTTGTTGTTAAGTGCTGTTGAGTCAGTTCCAACCCAGAGCGACCCTGTATAGGGTTTCCAAGGAGCAGCTGGTGAGCTTGAACCACCAACCTTGCAGTTCAAACAACTTTACAGTCTGATGTATTAGCCTACAGTACCAGGTCTCTAGAGAAGTGTTTTTAAGCTATATAAATCTAAATTTTTAACATCCTTATTTATTAAATGGTTAACACATCTTTTCAAATAAAACACCAACAGTCAGTAGTGGCCAATTTTCAGTTCATATATTCTGCTTTCTTTTCTCTCTTTTGAGGATGAGTTTTTATCATGTGACCAGTAGTACTGTCCTCTGAAAAGTCAAAGAAAATACTCTTAAAAAATTCATTACACTTTTCTAAACACTAGGTAGGATTTTCCAGAGTCCTGGTGTGGCACTGGTGGATAAGCATGGCACTACTAACCACAGGTCAACAGGTCAAGCCCATCAGCTGCTCCTTGGAAACCCTATACAAGGTTAAGTCAGAACCTACTTGATAGCACTAAACAACAAGTAGGATTTAAAGAACTTTAAAACTATGGAGATGTTTATAGGAGGACACTAGATATAAATTTTACTTCCTTAGTAAAAACAAAACAACACAAAAAAAACAGGAGGGGGGCATTAATTTGATTAGATCCAGGATAATCTGGATCTTTACCCAGGATAGGGATATTGCTGGCAAAAATCAAAGTTGAATTGATCAGTATAAAAATGAATAATATTTCTTACAGGTTAGTTTGTATCTTTTTGGTTCTTGAGGAAACAATCTAAGGAAAGAAACATATGTTCAAACTGGTTTCACAGCTTTTCTAAATTTGGGTTCTCATCTTCACAAACCCCTTTATACATAGATTCATAAATGCACAGGTGTGAAGTCAAAATGATTACTATTCCTCCCGATCATTAACATTTCAAAAAGCTAAGGTTTGAAATAAATGCCTATGTGGGAAAAAACGCCATCTACAGTTCAAGCTCACCAGCTGCTCCTCAGAAACCCTATACAGGGTCGCTATGGGTTGGAAGCGACTCTATGGCACTTAACAACAACAAACCCACTTTAAAGCACTTTTCTATGTATTAGGAACAAGATATCAATCAATTTAAAAGTTATAAACCTTTTAACTTTCAAAAAAAAAAAATCAGTTGTCTTTTTAAGGCAGTCTGATTTTTTTTTAGAGCATCTAGCAGTTTCCACCCCAAAAGAAAAAAAGGTTAGGAAACTCAACACTGAAAAAAATTAATTTATATTTTAATACTCATATTTAAACATTCATAATTTTAATACTAATATAAGGAGCTCTGGTAGTGTAGTGGTTACGAATCGGGCTGTGAACCTTAAGGTCCACAGTTTGAAACTACCAGCTGTTCCGCGGGAGAAAGATGAGGCTTTCTGCTCCCGTAAAGATTTACAGCCTCGGAAACCCTGTACAGGGTCACTATGAGTCGGAACCAAATCCACAGCACATAACAACAACAACAATACTAATATTAAAAATACTTTAATTTATGAAGCAAAAATTAATGTTAAAGTACTCAAAGTGGATGAGTCATTTTGATAATTTTTGTGTCTAAATACACAAGTATGAGACAAGCATTCTTAAACTGTTGGAGGGATCATAAAGAAAATGACATTTCTATAAACCACCAACAGCTTAAAAATATATATTAGAACTGCTTGACTCAGTAATTTTACTGGTAAAAAATTTTATAAATACTTTTTAATGTAGAGGAAGATTTACCTGAGACTATGCTTCCACAATGGTAGAAAGCTGGGAATAACTACTGCTTTAGGCATTAAAATTCCTCTCTCAGTAGCATGACAAAGAGAAATACTTAAGTAGTTAACAACCTGCTATATGCAGACAATACAAACAACCTTGCTTGCTGAAAGCAAAGAGGACTTAAAATACTTAACTGATAAAGATTGGTATGGGTTGCATCTCAATGTAAAGAAAACAAAATTCCTCACCACTGGACCAATTAACAACACCCATAGAAACGAAGAAAAGATTGAAGTTGTCAAAGACTTCATTTTTTTTTTTTTCTGAAATCAACCAACAACACTCTTGGAAGCAGCAATCCAAAAAATCAAATGACATATTTCACAGAGTGAAACTGCTGAATAAAGTGTGGGAAAGCAAAGATGTCAATTTGAGGGCTAAGGTACACCTGACCCAAACCACGGTATTTTCAATAATCTCACACGCATGCATAAGTTAGGCAATGAATAAGGAAAACTGTGTAAGAAAAGATGCATTTGCGTTATGGTGCTGGAGCGAATACCGAACGTACCAGGAACTGCCAAAGAACAAAGTGTATTGGAAGAAGTACAGCCAGAATGCTCCTAGAAACCAGCGTGGCTAGACTTGGTCTCTCGGACTTCGGACATATTATCAGGAGGGACCAGTACCTGGAGAAGCACATCGTGTTTAGTAAAGTGGAGGGTTGGAGAAAAAGAGTAAGACCCCTAGCTAGATGGACTGGCACAGCGGCAGCAACAACGGGCTCAGATGTACCAGCGATTATCAGGTTGGCCCAGGACCAGGCAGTGTTTCATTATGCTGTGCACAGGGTTGCTATGAGTCAGTGTCAACTAGTCTCCACCTAACAACAACAGTTTGTGAAAGAGCATACAGCATTGTAAAGCATGATTCTAACTGCATGAAAACACCCAGAAATATGTTACATAGGTACAGACTAATAGTCACTAAAACAACCAAACCAGACTCTACCCTAAGTAGTAGCAGTTGTTATGTGCTGTGGAGTCGGTTCCAACTCATAGCAACCCTGTACAGGGTTTCTGAGGCTGTAACTCTTTACGGGAGCAGAAAGCCTCATCTTTTAATTTTTTTCACTTATATTTCTCTTTAAATTTACCAAGATGTCTATGTTGTTGTACCATCGAGTTGGTAAGAACCATTGAGTTGGTCCCATCTCATAGTGACCCTGTATAGGGTTTCCAAGGAGTGGCTGGTGAGTTTGAATCACCGACCTTGTGATTCAAACAGACCTTGTGGTCCAGTGCTTTATCTCACAGTGCCACACTACAGCAAACATAAATGACCAAAAAGAAAAAGTCAGAAAATTGTTTTAAGAATTTTAAATCTGGGAGTGGCGCTTTCACAAAGGGCTTTATTAATTTTAAAAACAGTATATCTAAGTAATAATGAATTTCCTTTTTTTTAAGAAGAGAACTTGGTAAGATCTTTTCTGGGATGTTATTTGGTATAAGCATTAAAAGAATCTCTTTCTGTTTGTACCCAGCAAATATGTTAGTCCATTATTTCCAGGATTTTATTATGAAAGAATAAGAGATAAGGTCAAAGGTTTTTTTAATAGGGCAGTTCATCTCCACATTAAAATAAAAGTTAGTAACAGTAGCATGGTAAGAACTCCAAATAATATAGGAAAATTATAAAATGAGGGTCATCACTGACTTCCCACCCCAGAAGTGCCTTTCAAAGATCCTTTCATGCACAGAAGCATACATGATTTTTTAAACGTACCCAGAGTCCAATATATTATTTTGCATCTTTTAAAAATCACCATACATTTTGAAAGGAGCTCTGGTAGTGTAATGGTTATGAATTGGGCTGCTAACCTCAAAGTCAGCAGTTCAAAACTAACAGCAGCTCCACAGGAGAAAAGCTTTCTGCTCCTGCAAAGATTTACAGACTCGGAAACCCTCTATGCAGGGTCGCTATGAGTCAAAATCAACTCCAAGGCATCTCTTATGATGCCCAGGACCAGGAATCTGTATCTGGACCAAGAAGCAGTTGTTCGAACAGAGCATGGGAAACACTGGATGGCTTAAAATTAAGAAAAGTGTACGACAAGGTTGTATTCTTTTACCATACTTATTCAACCTGTATGCTGAGCAAATAATCTGAGAAGCTGGGTTTTAT